>NC_088848.1:16008225-16454091 GCF_904066995.2 Poecilia reticulata
AAATCAGAACCTAACATGGAGAAGCAGAATTTATATTACTTTCCACTAATCTGGAACAAACTTCCAGAAACATTTTTGCATGTTTCTGGAAGAAAATTCCCTTAAATCAAGATTAAAATCTGCTTTGCCTATATTTGCCTTTAATCAGTATCAACTGGAACGTGTACTCTGCACTTTGAATTGCCCTGGGGCTGTTATACACATGAACTTATCTTGCCTTCATTGAAACATCTTTCAAAGACATATGAAACAACTCCAACTTCTATACATAAGCATAAAAGAGCTAGCAGTTACAGACATAACTGTTTCAACTATTTCTGGTTTCCATGCAAAACTCATGCGGTTCTATTTTCACACATGCGCAGAAGAGCCTTGCACTCAGCCGGACTGTCACTAGTGACCGGGAGTGTCACAACGTTAGCTTGTCTGCTAAATTCAGGCTTTACAAACCCCTTGCCGTTGGTGTTTAATAAGTGTTGTACTCTCCTCTTGACTGTCTTCGTGAGGACATGTTTCTTCGACAGGTTTGTTTTGTGCGGCTCTTATAATATACTCCCGAAACTATTTATCGGCAGTGAACGGACCGTTAGCCAACGTGGAGCTGAAGCAGCTAGCGACACAGACTTAGTTTGTGGTTCTGACGTTTAAACCTTTGAACGTTCGTGGTGTAGTGTTACAGGACGAGTCCACACTCCACGTTTTTGAGGACGCACCGGCTGTGGACACCTCCCCTAACCTTGTTGTCCACTTGAGGACAGAGAGATTTGATACAGTTGCAGTGAACCCAAAACCACTGACCAAGGTATCAGACTGTCTGCTCTCTGACTGTATCAACTGTCAGGTACAGTCAGTTGCCGTTTACTGACTGTAATCTGTTGCCGTTTACATTTTATTTTAATACACTATTTATCAAATGCTGATTTGTTTCTGATTCCAGTTTCGTGCAGCAGAAAGAAGGAAGATCCAGGTTATCTGACTGAAACCTTAACCTGCCAGGACATGTGAAGGTTGAAAAGAAGGATTGTGAAAAGGAGAATACCAAGTGGAGTGACTGAGGATGGATGAGATGATGAAGGTTGAAGCAGATGATCCTGTAGGAATCAGCTTGCAGCGCCCCGTACCTGCAGGGTCGACATCAGAACTGGAGGAGGAAACACAAGATGGCAAAGATATCGGTAAGTGACACATTTGTCTGGTTTGTAGTAAATCAACAATTATTGGGTTCTTGTGAAGTCTTGTGGCTTGTGAAGGTTAAATAAAAGTCAATAATGGGCCTTTTTTTGCACCCAGTCCACAAAAGTTGCAAAAAATGCACCGATATAGCTCTTTATTGAATTTCCACAAATCAGATAAAGGTTTCACAAATCACAATCTTGACTTAAATGATTCTGCTCTTATTATAGAACAATTTAGTCCAAATTTGAAGAGTCCAAGTCTTGTAGTTCCTGAGCTGGACCAGTTTTAACGTGATCCAGATGGAGAAATGCAGTTTGCACCATTGGAAAATAGATTTACTGTCCCTTTGATCTGTAAAACAAAACATGGCAGCTGCTGAAAATCTCATTGTTTAATTGTTGTTCAGATTTTTGGAGGGGTGTAACCGTGGAACTAACCTTGTGATCAACTGGATAGTTTTAGTTTTCCCAACCGAACCAAAAATCATTGCTCACCAGTAACCTGAACGAATTGCTTAGCAGGAAAGGAGAGTATTCAGAGAGACAGAGGCAGGGAATTATTGAGTGGTGTTGAAATGTGTGAAATGAAATGTGTGAAATGTGTGAAAGCCAAAGAACCGAGGACACTTTAATAGATTCAGTTCAGTGTCAGACCCAGTCTGTGGGAGAACTGGATGTGGGTTCTTACATTCAATGAGAGGGAACACTAAATATCATGATAAAATCGCGTCATCTATTGGATTTTATTTTATTGAGAACCTGGATTCATTTCATCAACAAATTGAATACTGTCAATAATACAATTTCACAAGCTGTGACTGAGAGAATTGGTTATAATTTAAAAACTATTGGACTTGTAAAGCAAGCCTGATTGAGCAGCTTGCCAATACAGTAGTTGTGCTCTCAGGGGACTCTTGTATGCTATAGAGCCAAAGATCACATGGGTCAGCCCTGATTGCTATCATTTGCTGGATAAGTGGAAGAGGTAAAGATAATATTTTCAATATTTTCTAGCACTGGAAGGTCGATATGTTTACAAACCACCTTGGTCCAAAGGTTGATTGTACGTCATGTGATATCATCTCCGGAACTGCAGCCTTATCACTTGGACAGCTGGATCCCTCTGGTTCAGTTCACCTTTGTTCCAAGTTACTTGATTTGTGGTTGATTGCTCTCACTGTGGTTTGATGAAAACACGTGGACTCGGAAATGGTAACTAGCTAAAAGACTAAATTATTCCATTTCAAACTTAGTCTATGTGGACCAAAGAGCTTTTATTCCTGGCCACCAAAGTTTTCTTAAAACTACGGTATGAAACTTTTATGAACAACATGTTTCTTTTACGTGTTTGTTAAAGCTATCAACACACCATGTCAGTATAACATGAGACAGATAATCTGTGAAAGAAAACTGAGCTCCTCTGCCTTCTCCTTGTGGTCAAATTGCTGCCAAAATATACCACTCCTGATCAGAAACAACTTATCAGAGCTAGGAGGAGGGTCTTAGCTGTGTCAATTATACTTGTGTACATGCTGCACACTCCTTCCCCTTTGCTCTTTGCTGTGCTACATCTAGATCCCCACACCGAAGCCCGCAATGAATGCTTAGGCTTGTTAGTATGGCCACCGATGACGGTGGAAAAACTGTTTTCTTGTAACGGTAATTTTTATCTCCATATTGAACAGCACATTTTGCACTTTTTTTATTTTCAAGATTTTGTCATTATGATTACTATTATTATTATTTGATGAGCCTGATTGTTTTGCACCTCCCTTCCTCCCACCAAGTGCCTTTTCTGGCAATTGGTGCACTATTTGTGATCTGTATGGGCAAAGCACCAGGAGTCTGTGTACTTATTAAGATTGACAAAGAAAAGCTTTTGGTCATAGAGCATCACAGTAGGCAGCTTGATTTAGTGGACACTTGAGATACAAAGAAACATGTCTGCAATTATAAATATTGAAGAGTTCTAATCGTTTCTCAAATTTCAGGAAAAGAAATGCACACTTTTAAATATGTAAAATAAGATTTCTAAAAGTAATTGTTTGTAAGCATACAATAATGTCTGTGTGTGTTTCACTGTTCCCAGTCTATCAGATGGTGGTGATTAAAGAAGAGTTTCCCTATGACTGGGGCTCCGGTTTGGACCAGCAGGATACAAACTCTAACGAGGCGGCAGTTTGCCTCTGTCAGGATGGAGAAGTGCTTACTGTGAAAATTGAAGATGAAGAGAAGCCTGACCTATCAGAACTTTGTCAATTTAAAACCAAAGACAAAAGAGACACACAATCTCAGAACAGCAGTTTATCTAAACAGATGGAAACGAACCCTGATGGAGGGGACCGTGGAGGACCAGAACCAGACAGAAATGTAGATCCGTTGTGTTTCTCTACACAAGACCAAGAAAAAGTTTGCAAACGAGGTAAAAGCTCTGAACCGTCTCTGAAACTTGGGAGTCAGAGTGGAGTTCATGCCAGAAAGAAAACATTTGATTGCAATTTTTGTGGTAAAATATTTAAACATAGGACTTCTGTTAAATTACACATGACGATTCACAGTGGAAAGTTAGAACACAGCTGTTATCTTTGTGGGAAAGGATTTAGAGAAAAGAGTTCTCTTAAAACTCACATGATGCTTCACACCGGGGAGAAACCATTTGCATGTGATGTTTGCTGTAAAAAATTTCCTACAAAGGCAAATCTGAAAACTCACATGAATGTCCATTCAGAAGAAAAACCTTTTTCATGTGATATTTGTGGTGCAATATTTAAGGTAAAGGAAAGTCTTATAAACCACATGTGGATCCACACCACAGGAAAACCGTTTGTTTGTAGTGTTTGTAGTAAGGGATTTTCACGCCAAGGAATCCTAAACAGACACATGCGCATTCACACAGTAGACAAACAGTTTATTTGTGGTGTTTGCAGTAAAGGATTTTCCCGGCAAGGGAATTTAAAGAGTCACATGAATGTTCACACAAGTGAGAAATTGTTTATTTGCAGTGTGTGCAGTAAAGGATTTTCTGAACATAGGTGCTTAAAAACTCACATGCGCGTTCACACAGGAGAGAAACCATTTATATGTGGTGTTTGTAATAAAGGATTTTCCCAACAAGGGAATCTAAAAATTCACATGCGTGTTCACACAAGTGAGAAACCATTTACGTGTAGTGTCTGCAGTCAAGAATTTTCTTTAAAAGTGAGTCTAAGAGCTCACATGTGTGTTCACACAAAAGAGAAACCATTCGTTTGTAGTATTTGTAGCAAAATATTTTCATGGAAACGGAGCCTAAAAAATCACATGCGTGTTCATACAGGTGAGAAACCGTTTATTTGTAGTGTTTGTAATAAAGGATTTTCACAGAAAGAGACCCTAAAAAGTCACATGCGTGTTCACACAGGTGAGAAACCGTTTTTTTGCGACGTTTGTAGTAAAGGATTTTCTCTAAAAGCGATCCTAAAAACTCACATGCGTGTTCACACAGGCGAGAAACCGTTTATTTGTACTGTTTGCAGCAAAGAATTTTCACAGAAGGAGACCCTAAAAAGTCACATGCGTGTTCACACAGGTGAGAAACCGTTTGTTTGTGACATTTGCAGTAAAGGATTTTCTCTAAAAGGGAATTTAAAAAGTCACATGCGTGTTCACACGGGCGAGAAACCGTTTACTTGTGAAGTTTGTTGTAAAGGATTTTTACAATCCAGAACTCTGAAAACACACATGGCTGTTCACACCGCACAGTTTAGCTGCAGTGAGTGTGGCAAAAATTTTGTAAAGGAGATACAGCTGGAGCGACACATGCGACTCCACTCTGAGGAGAGACCATTTGGTTGTGATGTCTGTAAAAACAGATTTAATTACAAGCGCTGTCTTGAAAGACACATGAAACTCCATTTAGGAGAGAAACAGTCCATGTGTGGTGTTTCCTGTGAAGCATTTTCACAACATGAAGTTCTGCAGAAACACGTCAATATTCACGAGGGCTGAAACTAACAATTATGACAACAGTCGACTAATCTTTTCAAGATTTTCTGGGTGCTCAATGATAATTTCAATTTGCAGCTTTCTGTTTTTTAATCCACAATGGTAAACATTTTGCTCCACATTCTCCCTTGTCTGTACAGCTGTGAATTTCATCTCAATGGTCATGCACTTTCACAGAAATTCAGACTTGAGTGGTGAACTTCAAAATGTTTTTTCTTAGATCTCTTGCTCCTGTTGAACATCTGAAACACTGGAGACGACTCAGTCCTGAACTTTTTTCTTTGATTACAATTTAAGGTTTCCAGTGTAATCTGTAATTTCTCAATCCTTCACTTTATTTAGGAAGATGCAAGGAAGTACATTTTAATGCTTTGTGACATATGAAAGTATGATATTAGGTCAACCATAAAAACTACAAAAAAACAAACAAACCCTAAATAAGCAGGTTCTCAGGTACTTGAAATGGGACTGATCGTTGAATTATTCAAAAAGAAGGGAATGGATCATCTTGGTTTGTTGACTTATCTGTGAAAATTCATTTTTTACATTTTTAAATAAAAAATATGATTTTCCTTAAATAAAATATAACAATTTCTTACCAGCCTCCAATTTAACAAAATCAATGTGGAAGGAGTGCATTCTCTTTATTGAGTCGTACTTTGTAGAAGAAAACGTATAGATTCACTTCTTAGAATCAAAACATTGACAATATTGGGAACTGAATGTATATATTGGTCATAGGCACTAATAGAATATATAGCAATAATTAGCAATCTTGCAAACACATTTTAATGATCAAGAAACAAACTTAAATCTACCTTAAAGCAAATTTCCAAAGGTTTTTGCCTGTGGACGAATCCTAACTCAAGACTAGGGTTATCTTTAGAAAGTAGATTCATTTAAAAAAAAAAAAATTGTAAATAGCAAAGATTTACATTTAAATGTACTTGCCACATAATTTTATCTGTCAACATGTGTTCACATGTTTCATCTGAGGATACAAATGACTAAAGAAACAGAACCTCCGAAAATGTTAACCAGTTATCAACTAGCTTTGAGTATCTATCAGACTTTGCTTTGTTTGCCCTGCTGTTTTTAATTCATGGTGTTGAATACACTTTGAAGGAAAAGTTGAGACATGGCAAAAGGACAGAATTTTGTATTTTGATGAAATGCGTCCTCCAAAGTTCTGTTTTTACCACACCTTGCCATAGAGTCTCTTTAAATCCAAATAAAACTGTACTTGGATAAATAATGGCTCATTACTTTTAAAAGTTTAGCTCCATAAAGGAGATTTGCATAATTCATTTTAGAATTTGACCTTCTGGTCCAGATGGTTAATTTTTCTGAATTTACAGACTTTGGTTAATTGGTTTTTCTCGCACATGTCCCTTGCTGTAAAGCTGCCTCAGATTTGCATTGTCTAACATTAAAGCTCAAGGTGTAGATGGCATATTACTTGGACAAGAGCCTTTTGTTGAGTGACCAAAAGACAAGTTATCGTGGAGTTTGTGGTCCACATAAATGGACAAGCATGTTGATATTAGTTTACTGCTGTTTAAGGGCTTGTTTGAAATAAAATACTTTATTCCAATATGTCTATTTTGAAGTTTTTACTTTGGTTACCCTGGTCCCGTCCTCAAACACCTCTGCCACAACCTCCGCATTCCTTCTCACTAGAGCAGTGGTTCTTAACATTTTTTTGAGGTACCGAACCCACCAGTTTCATATGCGCATTCACTGAACCTTTCTGTAGTGATAAATAAAACATAATTTTTTTCCCCCCCAAATTCAAGACATAGGGGTGACCCAACTAGAGTCTAGTGGTGACCCAACTCACCAACTAGACTCTAGTTCTAGTTCGTCAAAATATAGTCAGTGTTTTCAGCAAAGTTGAGCTGACTGTCCAGGAACGATCCAAGGTATTTAAAATTTGCCACAGTTTCAACAGGTTGGCCATTGAGAGAAACTGGAACCACTTTAAGGTCTTGTTTAGATCATTTAATTAGCTCTATATTCTTAAGAGAATGACAAATTAATAATAAAGACTTAACGGTATTCTGATTTAGTAATGTAATTGTATTGTGTTACCACCCCCACGCCACTAGAGGCAGTACCAACCCCGAAAAGATGCGACTAAGGAGCAGATTTAGAAGTACACCGAAAGTTATAGAATTTGGTAAAAACTGTGAGCTTTGCTGAAGTAATTAAAGACAAGTTCAAATCCATGCTGAGTGGAACTCCTTCAATCAGGGCTCCTCCGCAGCCCTGATTTGCTTAGCAACGTAACGTGATCCTCTGCAGCAAGTGATGGCAAAGCGGTGCGTCATCACAACTTTACACAAGTGTCTTTACCTCCGCGGCAGAGGCTGTCAGCCACTCACCTCATTTGGAAATGGGACCATTGCAATCCGGAAGTGAAGGGGGCGCTATTTCCTATATAATCCCCGTTCTCCCGTTTAAATTTTCTTTTGAAATCTGTGATATAGCTTCATCTTTAGGAAGAAGTTTCACTCTCAGCATGTACTTCAACTTCTCTTTTTTATTTACTTCAGCGCAGCTCAAAGCTTTTAACAAATTCCGTAGCTTTCTGTGTACTTCTAAATCTGGTTCTTAGTCGCATCTTTTCGGGCCTGCCACTGCCTCTAGTGGCGTGGGGGTGGTAGCACAACTAATATAATTATGTCACTAAACGAGAATACCACAAAATCTTTATTATTTACAATTAATTTCGCAATTACTGGCAACGTGAAAGATAAATTATCTTCTAAAATAACATATTTTTCTTCAGGATGTAGAGCTAATTAGGTGACATAAACAACACCTTTATACATTATAAATAATATCTATATATCCAGGGGTGAAAGTAAGGGGGTACGGCAGGGTACTGCATACCCCTAAAAGATTTAGCGGGGGTACGCAGTACCCTCAAGAGAGGAGCGGCTGTCTGCTGTAAAGAATGAATGGATTCACTGTGCAGCTGTGAGTTCACCCACTAATCAGCCGTGACTGATTTGTTTTTCAACAACAATCTAAAACACGACTTAATCAGTTAATGAATAGCTTTTTTTCCTCATTTCATATTGTTTCTGAACTGTTCGTGCTTTGCTAGAGCAGCGGTGCAACATGTCGATTGCGGAAGGTTTTGACTCGATCTCGACATTAGATGACAAACTGAACACCGCCAGGACGCTGAGACCAGCACGTCCTCTGACTCCTTATCAAAACGTTCGTAACTTTAT
This sequence comes from Poecilia reticulata, assembly GCF_904066995.2. Lineage (NCBI taxonomy): Eukaryota > Metazoa > Chordata > Actinopteri > Cyprinodontiformes > Poeciliidae > Poecilia > Poecilia reticulata. The sequence goes on from NC_088848.1 coordinate 16,016,627, forward strand.
TAAAGAACAATAACAAAAAAAATCTACAAAACGTGTTCAAATTAATGACCCAACAACAACAATAATCTCAGTGATTATTGTTTCTACAAGGTGTTGCTCAATTCTGTGCGCTTTGGTTCCATTATCAAAATAACGAGCAGAGCAGGAGTTTAAAATTAATTAATCAATGTGTTCATGAGAGGCTTATTAATGATCGCAAAATAAATAAAGCCTGAAAACCTGATATCGTAACGGACTGAATGTTATGTTTTTAACGTAATCTCTGGTTGGCTTGTGGAGCGCAGGAGGTTGCCATAGCAACGGGTGTGCTTAAATGACAGACAGAGACGGAGAGTAAAAAGGTGCGAGTGGTTTAGAGTTGATCATCTGTTCGGGTTATCTTTGCTTACCTTTGCTTACCTTTGCCTTGGCTCATCACAGCCGTTGTAGTTTCTGAACGTTCAATAAACGACAAACTTGGACTAATTACCTCGTTCTTTGTGAGTATACATCATTTACAACAAACACCAAACACTGTAAATATATTTCATTAAGTATTTAACAAACAAATGGCTTCTACCACGATAATTATGTGAAATTAAATTAATTGTCTAATATAAAAAAATAGTTTGGTGCTTTGAGCTCAGAGTCTGAGAGGCTTTTCCTTTATATCAAACTTTTTTTTGCCTCTTATTTAGTGGAAATATTGATGTTGATGATACTTTCTCCAAAATAATAACCTTTCAACCTTTATAGCTCCACTGTTGAAAATGAGGCTCCAACATTCACAAATAACATTGAAATAAAACCCAGTCCAACATCTGGTTTGAGGTGATCCCTCTGGAACCTGTTGGAGGAAAAATATCCCAACTTCAGAAGATGAGTTTTTAACCTAACAAAGCTCTGCGGTACTTCCTGTCAGTATGAGAGTCAGGGTGAGGAGGCATCATGTTAGGAAGAGAAGTGGAAGTTGCAGGATCTTCAGAACAAACAGGTCATGATGCTGGGCTACTGATTATCCCTCTGTCATGGACACAGGGTCAACATAACCAGTTTAAAAGATAAAATGAACGGTTATATGCCAGACATGGAAAACTGGGATGCACTCCATGCCATGATGTTCAGAATTTAGGTCTCATGGCATCTCATCTAACCGCTTGCGCCCCACAAACCCAGCAGAGATTAGTTAAAAACACAAAAGATTCAGTCCGTTAAGATATTAGGTTTTCAGGCTTCATATTTACTGCTCTGCTCATCAGGATCTTTGAGTCTCTATATTTTTGTAATGGTACCGAAATGCACAGAAATGCACACACCTTGTTTAAACAATAATTACTGTGATTATTAATTTTGTTGGGCCATTAATTTGAACAAGTTTTGTTAATAACATGTATTGGATCAGAGGACATGCTGGTCTCAACATCCTGGAGGCGTTCAGTTTGTCACCTACTGCCGAGATCAACTCAAAACATTCCGCGATCGTAATTGAGCCCTATTGATTAAATATGACTGTAGTTGGAAAACAAACATCAGCGGTAGCCAGTGGTGGAGAAGTACTCAAAAAATGTACTTAAGTAAAAGTACAAATACACAGACAAAAATGTACTCAAGTAAAAGTAAAACTACCACATTAACATTTGTCCATCCATCCATCCATTTTCTTGCACCCTTTTTCCCTCAGTGGGGTCGGGAGGGGTCATTAACATTTGTAGTTAAGTAAAAGTAAAAAAGTACTGGCTTTTAAAAACACTTAAGTATTAAAAGTAAAAGTACTTGCTGAATGGATTACCTAATCGCTAATATCATTAAGTGTACCGATCGTATTTAATTTTAATACATTAGAAATGTGCCATTTAATGAACAATGTCACAGATAAAGCATGTTTTTATTATGTTTACTCTGTGTAACATAGTTTAGACTTAGATATGTGATTCTATGCATCATAATTTCAGGGATGGAAACATCTCGTCTCCTGTCCTAACATAGCATGAACTTCACTTTTTTTCACTGGTGGCTTTTATTTTGAAAGAAATCCAACAGAAAGGGGATGGAAAGAAGGTGGGTGGGAGAGGACATGGAACTAAGGAGTCACATAGCAGAATTGTAGTCAAGACGACCTACCCAAGAAGACCAAGTCAAGACCAGCACCTCGCGCTACGTGACACAAAAAATTTAGTTTACCTATCAAAATTGCTTCTCAAATGGATCTGAAAGATCCACATTTCCATAAAACTCCTAGATATTAAATACTTAGAGCTGAAATAAATTTAATCGGTAAAGATCCATCCAGAAGAATCGGATCGTTCCTGAATGTCATATCAATGCAGACTTTGGTACCAGCGTTGTCCCATATATGCGACACCTCAGTCAACATCTCCACACAATAATTCAGCGCATGAGTGACAACTTTTCTCATCGCAGATGCAACATCAGTCAGTACAGCTAGCTTTGCTAGCATCACGTCCACGGAGCTTAACTTTCTTTAAGCTTTCCTTCCAAGTGACCAAGGGCGTAGGAACAAGTTTATCATTGGGGGGGGGACACATATCGGAAACTTGAAAGATGCGTAAATAGCTTGAGCAAAAATGTCAAACAATGGTGTCATCAATGTGTTACTCTAATCTGACCCTTTGTAGCCCATAATCTAACTATTTACAATCCAATAATCAGATTAAAATTACGTATCCAAGTTAAGTATTTGTGATTATTTTCAGAAAACACATATTGTTGCTTTCTTCTTTTTCCTTGGGGAAATAGGTTTCATATGTAACAACAGCGACACAAACGTAAATGATGGAGGGAAAAGAGAGGCACATTTTATACCTGATGGATGAATTTTTCATTGAGTGATCAAATTACTCTTTCAAAGTAACTATGCCATCCATGGCAATAAACTACCTACACTATAAATCATATGTGTGTAGACCTGTCACAATAACAAATTTTGATTTTTGATAAACAATATTATTGTTGTTTTTAGACCATTTTTAAGTAATAAATGTTAATGGGAAAATTATAATGCAATCTGAAAGATCAGTAAACTTTAAATTATAATGAGCATTTAACACTGCAACTGGAAGGCATCTTAAATATCCAAAATAAATAAACAAAATGACAAAAATAAAATGAATTTTGAAGTCTTTGTAAATAAAATGTTCCTTCAAAAAAAGGTTTAGCTGAGACCAAAGCACCAACCTGAAAGCTTTTATCATACAGTTTTTTGTAGAAAGAAAGAGAAATAAAAAGATCATGCTAATGGAAATTATTGAATTTGTTTTAATTTATCATGAGCACGTAGCACGGTTCATTGTGCGCGTTGAAGCGAACACGCAGCGGCACGAGCTGACGCCGCCGCATGCGCAGCGTGTTGCAGCGCCTCGTGCATCTCTGGATCTTTGCAACTCAGTGCGGATCACGCGCGCCGCTCTCCCAGGCGGCTCCAATGTAAACCTTAACTAAAAACCTTGGGGCTGGTACAGTTTATAATCAGTTAACTCACACATTGTGATTAACATTAGAGTTGCTACCTGTAACTACCCTGGCTCCCTGGCTGGGCTGGCAGTTTTGGCGGTTCTGAATCGCTGCCAACAAAAAACTCCGCTTCATCTCCAAGACAACGAACAAAATGAGTCCAGTTTTTGGCTTTTCCTTGCTCTCTGTAAAATAAGTGGTATTTCAAAAGAGCGGGAGAAACATATTTTTTTATCAATAAGAATTTTTTGTTGCTACGCTGTTAATCTGTTGCTAAGAGATGATCGCGTTTTCTGGTAACCAAGCTCCACAAAGTTCCATAAAGTAAACGTCTGAGAGAGAGCAGAAGAAATCCTATGTTTTTTGAACAATAACAATTTTTGTTGCTAATCTGTTGCTAAGAGATGAGTGTGTTTACTGGTAACCAAGAGCCACAAAGTGAACTTCAGATTTTCACTCTTGCGAAATTTGCCAACGGTAAATGTTTTGTATCTAATCAGGTAAGCGTTATTTCGAAAGAGCTTTTGTTTTATAAACTACTTGTTATTAATTTGGTTTTAAGAGATAAGCGGGGGTTTTCTGGTAACGAACTGCCACGAAGTATTAATCGAGATTTTTACTTTTGTGTTCAATGTGTGTTTAATATAGCCTATTTGCCATTAATGAGAACAAAAAAAACTTTTCTGCAAAATTGACCAACTGCACAATTCTTGTTAGTGTAAAATAAGTGGTATTTCAAAAGACCGGGAGAAACATTATAATTTTTTTATCAATAAGAATTTTTTGTTGCTACGCTGTTAATCTGTTGCTAAGAGATGATCGCGTTTTCTGGTAACCAAGTTCCACAAAGTTCCATAAAGTAAACGTCTGAGAGACAGCAGAAGAAATCCTATGTTTTTTGAACAATAACAATTTTTGTCGCTAATCTGTTGCTTAGAGATGAGTGTGTTTACTGGTAACCAAGTGCCACGAAGTGAACTTCAGATATTTACTTCAGCGTAATTTGCCGACGGTAAATGTCTTGTATCTAATCAGGTAAGCGTTACTTCAAAAGAGCTTTTGTTTTATAAACTACTAATTTGGTTTTAAGAGATAAGCGGGGGTTTTCTGGTAACGAACTGCCACGAAGTATAAATCGATATTTTTACTTTTGTGTTGAATGTGTGTTTAATATAGCCTATTTGCCATTAATGACAAAAAAAAAAACTTTTCTGCAAAATTGACCAACTGCACAATTCTTGTTAGTGTAAAATAAGCGGTATTTCAAAAGAGCGGGAGAAACATTATAAATTTTTATCAATAAGAATTTTTTGTTGCTACGCTGTTAATCTGTTGCTTAGAGATGATCGCGTTTTCTGGTAACCAAGTTCCACAAAGTTCCATAAAGTAAACGTCTGAGAGACAGCAGAAGAAATCCTATGTTTTTTGAACAATAACAATTTTTTGTTGCTAATCTGTTGCTAAGAGATGAGTGTGTTTACTGGTAACCAAGTGCCACGAAGTGAACAAAAAGCAGAGCACAAACATTTCTAATGTAACTATTGCCCACATTAAAAGTAGGCTTTTTCCTAAAATAAGCTTTTTAGCTATTTTGTTTATTTATTAACCATGTTTAGCACACTGAATGGAGGAAGTCAATGTAAGACAGCATGCTAGTTATAGCCCACATGCCACTGGCTGCATTTAGGCTAATATTACCATTATTCGATCTTGATATTGCATAATGTTTTGTGATACCAAGTATAGGCTACAGAACAAAGACAGAAATATTTACAAAAAGAGATGTTTAAGCAGAATCATTGCAAAGGCAGAAATGAGAAAAAAACCCCACCATTTATCTTAAACTCCTAGAACTGGCTTTAATTCTTGAGTTAAAGGAATTCTATTAAAAAACAGAAACACCTGCTTTACAAGCAGACTTAAAATGTTCCTTTCTGTGAGCACCCTATGTATCATCTGATATTGTTCGGACAGGTTCAGATCTGATATCACTTGCCTTGTTAAATTTCCTGTTCCCAAGTTCTCTGACGAGGCCCAGAAATTTGATAACGAGTCAGATTTCTAAGTTTTAAAATGTTATCAGAAAGGTAGAAAGTTTGCAAATTATTTTCCTTACACATTACAGTTATGCAGCACTTTGTGTTGATCTGAAGTAATCATCTTTGTTGTAAAATATCTTGGAATTTGTGGCTGCAGCATTGCAAATGCTAGAAATAGTTATGGGATGTAAGCACTTCTGCACATCATGGTGCAGAAGTGCTTACATCCCATAAGCACTTCTGCACCTTGAGCCCTAAATATTGTATGTTTATGTTATTTCCCTCAGTTACTCAACATATACTGTTACAGAAACTCACAGTTTCAGTGTTGGGGTCACATTGTATTTGGGAAACGTTTGATAGTTGTGCACATACGAAAAAAATAATGTAGTTTACTACTAGGTGAAACGCTAGTTAAAATCAAACCTACTTAGAGATACTCAGACAATGTGTATATATATTTATTCATATTTATATAAATTCCCTTCTCACCCTTCCGCAGGTGGACTCTTTCATCCACTGAGCGCGGGTCCTCTACCAGAGGCCTGGGAGCTTGAGGGTTCTGCACAGTATCTTGGCTGTGCCTAGAACCTGACATCTCTGGACTGAGATGTCTGATGCTGTTCCTGGGATCTGTTTTAGCCACTGCTCCAGTTTGGGGATGACTGCCCCGAGGGCCCCAATGACCACAGGCTAGACTACCACAGGTCCCTGCGCTCCTCGGCCCTGTAGATGCAGGGTGAATCCTAGCAACCTGCAGCCTCTTTGCCGGGAGCACCGGATGCCACCTGATGGTGTAGACCCGCCGATTTCTGCCAGGATCAGTTTGGTAAATGCCAGGTCGCTAACAAATAAAACTTTCGTCATTAGGAATTTCTTTTCCTCTTATTGATTGGATGTTTTATTAACAGAATCATGGACAAGTGGTTTGATGACTCCAGCATTTTTAATGAACTTGTACCGCGGTACTGCGGCTATTTTAATGCTCCAAGGATGTCAGGGTCCGGTGGAGGTATAGTGACTGTTATAAGCAGTTTTACTTGTAAACAGTTGCCTCTGGCCTCGTTTAGTAGATTTGAGATCAGCCTATTTGAACTCGGCAGCTCTCACACTGTGCTGTGTGCGGCGGTCTATCGGCCACCGAAGTACAACAAAAACTTTATAAATGACTTTTCTGATTTCCTGGCTGATATTATGCCAAGGTATGACTGAGTTCTCATTGTTGGTGATTTTAATATTCTTGTCTGTCGTCCTACTTCACCTATGGCTCAGTCATTTCTTAATGTTACCGATTCTTTTAATTTTGTGTAGTCTGACTGGTGCTATCCATGAGCATGGTCACAGTCTTGATCTGGTTTTATCTTATGGTCTACCAGTTTGTAATTTAGTGATTGGTGACTCATTATTTTCAGACCATATGCCTGTTTTATTTGAGATAACGCTGTCCTGTGCTAAAGCTAAAGCATGCACTGCAGCTCGGTTCTATCGTGCTCTTAACCCTTCTACTGCTGGTCAGTTTTCTTCTGTTTTTAATCAATTTATTGGTGTATAAAGTGCTTCATAAATAAAGTTGGTATGGGATGGTATGGTACTGTGGTTTTCACCTTCCAGGCCTTTTCCAGTTCCTCTCTGAGGCCCTGGTATTTCTGCAGTTTCTCGTGCTCCTTTTTCCTGATGTAGTCACTTGGTACTGCCACATCCACCACAACGGCTTTCCTCTGTTGTTTATCCACCACCACAATGTCCGGTTGGTTCGTCATTACCATTTTGTCTGTCTGGATCTGGAAGTCCCACAGGATCTTAGCTCGGTTATTCTCCACCACCTTTGGGGGTGTTCCCCACTTTGATCTTCCAGTCCATATTCTGCAGATGTTCCTGTACACTATGCCTGCCACTTGGTTATGTCATTCCATGTATGCTTTCCCTGCTAGCATTTTGCACCCTGCTGTTATGTGCTGGTCTGTCTCAGGGGCCTCCTTGCACAACCTGCACCTCGGGTCTTGTCTGGTGTGGCAGATCTGAGCCTCTATTGCTCTGGTGTTTAGGGCCTGTTCCTGTGCAGCCAGGATGAGTGCCTCTGTGCTGTCCTTGAGTCCAGCTTTTTCCAGCCATTGGTAGGATTTCCTGATATCAGCCACTTCAGTTATTTGTCTGTGGTACATCCCATGTAGGGGCTTGTCCTCCCATGATGGTACCTCCAGCACCTCATCCTCTGTTCCCCATTGTATGAGACATTTATTGAGCACATTGCCTGTTGAGATCTTGTCCTTGGTGTATTTATGGATCTTGGATGTTTCATCCTGGACAGTGGCTCTCATACTCACTAGTCCTCTGCCTCTTTCCTTGTGGCTAGTCTCAGGGTGCTGGATTTGGGGTGGGACCCTCCATGCATGGTTAGTAGGTTCTGAGTCTTAACATCCGTGGTGTTCATCTCCTCCTTTGGCCAGCTAATTATTTATTTATGTATTTATTTTTATTTATAACAGACAGAAAAGACAATCAAGAAAGAAAAAATAAAATAAAATAGAATGAAACAGACTAGAGAAATAAGAGGTAAAACAAATTATGCCCAAGTGACATGCACATTTTATATTTTCTGTTTGAAAAGGAGCAGAAGATGTAATATCTTATAATGTCTTGCCCCTTTCATACTTATCAATTTATAATCAATTAACTGTCAAAACATCAAAACGAGACAACTTGTTTCCATTTTACATGACATTTAAAGATGTCTCATTATTTAAAAAGTATTTATATCATCAATAGTATTTACAGACTTTAAAACAGTCATCTTATAGAACATTTTGCAATAAGCTCCTTTTTAATCAGTTTTTTAAGCTGGTTTAAAAAACCAGCTTTCAAAAACTTTCAGTTCAAAAACTTTTTTGAACTCATCATTCAATCCATTCTATACATCTACTCCACGCACCGATAAACAAAAACTCTGCATGGTTGTTCTAATACATTGTTTTTTAAAATGTCCATCACCTCTTAAATTATAACTTCCCTCTCTGTCACAAAACATTTTCTGTATATTGGGTGGAAGTTGCTGATTTCTGACCTTAAACATGAATTGTACAGTTTTAATATTTCAGTATTCTGGGACCTTGTTGCTCTGCTTGGGTTCCCCAAGGTTCAGTTTTGGGCCCAACTCCTCTTTTTACTGTACATACACCCAATAGGTTTTATTTTAAATCGCCACAGTAAAGGATTCCAAAAAGGTTTGGTTCCCTCAATTTAGAAAACTCAAGGAATCACCTGCCTTATTTACCTTCCTTGTTCCTCGTTTAGTCAGAATGCTGGATTTGGGGTAGAGCCCTCCATGCATGGTTAGTAGTTTCAGAGTCTTAACATCCGTGGTGTTTATCTCCTCCTTTGGCCAACTAGCTATTCCTGCAGGATCTCTGATTACTGGTAAGGCGTAGCTGTTTATTGCACTGATCTTGTTCTTGCCATTGAGCTGGCTTCTCAGGACTTGCCTTATTCGTTGGAGGTATTTGGCTGTGACTACTTTCCTTGTGACCTCATGGAGGTTGCTATTTGCTTGTGGTATTCCCAGGTACTTGTAACTGTCCTCAATGTCTGCCATTGTTCCTTCTAGGAGTGAGACCCCTTCTATGTGGACGACCTTCCCTCCATCCGACCACACTTCTCTAGTCCGAATAACATCCCAATGTCAGTGCTGTAGATCCTGGTGGTGTGTATTAGTGAGTTGATGTCTCGCTCGCTCTTGGCGTACAGCTTAATGTCATCCATGTAGAGGAGGGTTAGGGTAACATTAATGGTGGCCCCATTCTTGAGTCGGTATCCGTAGCCAGTCTTGTTGGTGATTTGGCTGAGGGGGTTTAGATGCAGAACAGCAGTGGACCCTTGTGCAAGTGGTTTGCAGTTTGCATTATATATAAATAAAAAATAAAATAAAAAAACAAAACTGCAACTGCAAACCAATTGTGCAAGTGGTTTGCAGTATATATTCAAAAAAAAATAAATAAATAAATAAAAAACTGCCCTGAGACAGACTGGCGACCTGTCCAGGGTGTACCCCGCCTCTCGCCAGGAACGTTAGCTGGAGATAGGCACCAGCAACCCTCCCAACCCCACTAAGGGACAAGGGTGTAAAGAAAATGGATGGATGGATGGAATAAATAAAAAACTGCCCTGCGACAGACTGGCGACCTGTCCAGGGTGTATCCCGCCTCTCGCCCAGAACGTTAGCTGGAGATAGGCACCAGCACCCCTTCCCAACCCCACGAAGGGACAAGGGTGTAAGAAAATGGATGGATGGATAAAAAACTGCAACTGCAAACCAATTGTGCAGTTTGCAGTATATATATTAAAAAATAAATAAATAAAAAAACCTGCAACTGCAAACCACTTGCACAAGTGTTAATCAAATGGGGCAGAAATCAAAAACTCTGGAAAGAATCATAATTCTTTCCAGGAAACTCTCTGCCCCCACTGCTGTTCTGCATAGATCTGAATCCCCTCAGCCAAATCACCAACGTGAGCCATCCCGTCCTTCTAAACAGACTCCAGGATGGTGGCTCATGGGATCCTCCCGGTCAGAGCCGTCATGCACTCCCGCGACATCTGCCCCCGACCCGGAGTCGGTTAGGCACCTTCTGTGGGAGTGTAGCGCTGCTGTGGACCTGTGGGCAAAGGCCGGCTCCTTGCAATTCCCATACTTGCCAGTAAGGGAGGCTAGCCACCATATGGACCTCCAGAAACCTGCTGGTAAGCAGGCGCAGGCAGATGCCCACCCACGTTTCTGTGATCCGAATGGTGGCAAAAAAAAAAGAACATACAGAGCTACAGGTGGCGCACCTGTAGCTCAAGGACACAGGCACAAAGAAGAATCGCCTGCGCCTCTTTGGACGAAGGAGCCGGCGCTCCACGGACAGAGGCCCCAGCAGCAGCGGCCTGGCTCTCCGGGTGAGGTAGGTGGGAAGGAGCAATGAGGGAGGAAAGCCCCTCTAAGCACCATCGCTGTTTGGAAGAACGGGATGGCTCCAAACTTCAACCAGACTGGCCACGGATACCGACTCAAGAATGCAGCCACCAAAAGTCTCCTCCTCTACATGGATGGCATCAAGCTGTACGCCAAGAGCGAGCGAGACATCGACTCACTGATCCGCACCACCAGGACCTACAGCACTGACATTGGGATGTCATTCGGACTAGAGAACTGTGGCGGATGGAGGGAACGTCATCCACACAGAAGGGGTCTCACTCCCAGAAGGAACAATAGCAGACATTGAGGACAGTTACAAGTACCTGGGAATACCACAAGCAAATGGCAACCTGAATGAGGTCACAAGGAAAGGAGCCACAGCCAAATATGAGGGGGTACCCAAAAGTTTCCAGAATGACGCTGCTGCACGCGCAGTTTTCGTAGTACACGATACTGCCTCTAGGTTAGCGGTTCTCAACGTGGGCGGTGCCGCCCCCCAGGGGGCGTTCAGAGGACGGCAGGGGGCGCTGGCAGACATTTTTTCAAAAGGGGGGCGCTGGGATGCCTTTGGGGGGCGTTTAGTCGAAGGTTAACTTTACACCTTAAATGCACAACAATGCCAGTTTAGACTTTGAGCAACTTGGTAAAACTGTATTGTGTAACATTAAACCATTCTTGGCTGCAGCTGTATTGATGGCAGCTCTTCTTCTATTCTAGCGGTTCTCAACGTGGGCGGTGCCGCCCCCCAGGGGGCGTTCAGAGGACGGCAGGGGGCGCTGGCGGACATTTTTTCAAAAGGGGGGCGCTGGGATGCTTTTGGGGGGCGTTTAGTCGAAGGTAAACTTTACACCTTAAATGCACAACAATGCCAGTTTAGACTTTGAGCAACTTGGTAAAACTGTATTGTGTAACATTAAACCATGCTTGGCTGCAGCTGTATTGATGGCAGCTCTTCTTCTATTCAGTATTTGTAGCTTCTGTTAGCTTCTTGGCGCAGCTCTGTTCTTCTTCTACTGGTAGCTAAAATCACGATACTCTCGCTGTGTATCCCTCTGAAAAATGAACCCATTTAAATAAATAAATCAAGAAATCCCTCCATGGGTGATACCACGATAGAGAGCGTTCATTTTATAGCCTTAACACCGGTGCTGTAAGTGGTCCGGTATGAAACTGGTGTGATAGAACAACACAGCACTTTTAAATTTCAATAATCAGAATGCAGTATAGCCTATATGTGCTGCATCGCTTTTCCCCATCGATAATCTTCCCGACCGCCGAGCACCTTGGGGGCTTAAAAAAAAGACGCGCACATTGCGCAAAACTCTGAAACAGGAGAAGCGGGACATAAAACGGAGCGACGAACTAGATGTGAATTATGGCATAAAAACAGAGAATCCGACACTGAATATTGAAAAAAATCAACACATGATGTGAAACACATGACGATTAGACGGCGCAGCAGGTGATGAGTGAAAATTACTGACGGTGAGCGTCAATAAATGATCAAATAAATCTAGCAACAGGAAAGAAACTAAAGTGGACATAGCAATAAACCAAGAGAGGATAATACTAATCAAAGGAAACTAAATGGAAATGAATGAAGAACAAAATGCAAGAATTAACTAAGAAACTAAAGTAAATACAGAGGAATAAACTGGTATGGCAAGACCTTTCGAGCAATAATTAATACAGAGGACTGTATGGCAAGAATAAACAGACACTATTTCCAGATAAAGGTAAAATATTGTTGAAATGTCATGGGTTTGTTGAGACCACATCTGGTACTGAGAATAAATATATCTTACAGACCATAACAGTAAAGAACTGATCACTTATTTATGTTTTTAATTAGCTTTGATATATTTATTTCTTCAATATTAATTTTGATGACTCCATGACACTTTCAATTTGACTCATTAGGATTTGATTAAGAACCAGATTTGTTCTTTGTAATTTCTGTCCAGTAAAACTATTAATCTTTAAATCAATAGTCAGGTCTATATAAAGATATAATCCATGTTTCTGTCTCATATTTGTATGGCATTAAAAGGACCTGGAACTTTTGTTTTTCCACTGAAAGCTCTGGTTTGCACAATAAATGCCATGTGGGTGAAGTTTCAAGTTAAAATTTCAAGTTAAAATTTGTAGCCGTCGTTTTTCTTCATGGAGAAGTTCGCGTGGCAGGAAAAAAGCATCGGAAACCGTTCAAATGTTAAAGACCGCTTACAAGGATGACGTCATGTGTCAAGCTCAAGTTTACTCGCGACTCACCCGCTTTAAACTTGTGATTCACCCGCTTTAAAAATGGTGAATTGTCAATTGATGATCAACCGGTTTTTTCTGGTTGATCATCAACCTGTGAGCTTGACACAGCGTCATCCTTGCAAGCGGTCTTCAACATTTGAACGGTTTCCAATCCTTTTTTCCCGAGCAGGAAGCAAAGCTTCAGCCGCGCGCTGCTCATAGAACTTCTCCATGAAGAAAAACGACGGCTGGACAAAACAGCTTACAAGAAAATTTACTGCGGGTAGATGAAACCTTCCACATCAACGCTGCTTGGTACACTGATTCAGAAGGCGTGGTTGAACAAATACCTAGAGGCAGAATCGTGTACTACAAAAACTGCGCGTGCAGCAGTGTCATTCTGGAAACTTTTGGGCACCCCCTCTTACCTCCAACGAATAAGGCAAGTCCTGAGAAGCCAGCTTAATGGCAAGAACAAGATCCGTGCGATAAACAGCTACTCACCAGAGTAATCAGAGACCCTGCAGGAATAATCAGCTGGCCAAAGGAGGAGATGAAGACCACCGATGTTAAGACACTCGGAAACTACTGACCATGCATGGAGGGCTCCACCCCAAATCTAGCATTCTGACTAAACACGAGTCATAGGGAAGGTAAATAAGGCAGGTGATTCCTTGAGTTTTCTAAATTGAGGGAACCAAACCTTTTTGGAATCCTAAACACCTTTATTGGAAATAACAAACTGTTCCACAAACAGGAGCCATAATACTGGATGGATAATAAATGACTAAAACTATATGATCACGTAAAAGGTTAAAATAAGATTCATAAATATATATGTATAGAAAACAACAAGGAAAATGACAAAACAAACCCTAATTGATTTCTATTTGCTTTTTCTCTTTCTCTCTGTCTGAGCCTCGCGCGGTGCATCTGACCTCTGACCTCAACTCTTCCCATCTGTCCTCCCATGGACCAGATGATGTCCCTCCTACAAAACCAGCCGATGAAAATGATCGAGGAGATCTGGAGGATCAAGAAGACAGAAAAGACCTCCATCACCTCCAGGGGACAACTGTCAGTCTCCTGTTTAGCATTTGGACTGAAAACTGTGTGAGACTGAGCTTTAACAACCTCCACTGGTCTGCTGTCCAGTATCAGCGTAGAGGAAGAAAAGCTAAACATACTTCAGAGCTGTGAGAGAAGACGACTCTGAACTGTTGACGCTTGTTTCATCTGTGGACAACATGGACATTTCCTGAGGGACGATCTGGACAACCCAAAGATCCAACACCAGAACCAGTTGGACTGACAGGAAGCCAAGAGGAAAGAGACGGGGGAGGATTTGGCTGCAGCAACGCCGAGACCGAGTGGGGGAGAGGGGCGAGAAGGAAGGAACAACATGAATCCACATCAACCACTGTGAAGGACGTCCTGCCTGTAACATCCATCTAGATCACGACTTTAAATCTGAAACAACAGAGCAATAGAGTGAGCAGCAAAACTTCACTCTACCAAGTATCAAGTACTTCAACTTTTGACACCAAAGAGGACAATGTCCAGAGCAACAGCTAGTTTAGATGTTTCTGAAAGGCTCTCCACTCAAAGAACTATTGCTGGTCCACTGGCGAGTGACCGAAGCAGAGAGTGAAGATTTATACTTTTATGACATGAGGTAACAAATCCTCCTGAGCAGGCGATCAGTGTTCCTGCTTCTACGCTTTACCTACTTTCCAGATGGAAAATCTGCGCTTTGTTGGGTTTTGAACGGACACTTATCTATACCTTCACTGCACTAATGTAATTTTTTTGTTTTGTTGGGTTTTCTAGAAAACACATGAAATTGGGTAGCTTAATTATGATCATTCTTAGTTGTTTGACTCCTAAGGATGTTTAAGAATTTAGAAATTCATTCTTCTACACATAAGAGAAGTCAATTTAAAATTAACTTTAATGTGTGTAAAAGACTCATGTGTTGTCTCTGCCTGGCAGAGCTTTCCATCCAGAATTGCTTCATGATTGATTGTCCTACAAGCTCTCTGTATTGTGCATAATTCATAAATAAACCTGATTGAGTGATTTTACCTGAACAGTGCTTGGTAAGTTTTTTTCCACAACAATGGACAAAAACATTAAAGGTTTTCAAGTAAAAAGCGTGGCAGTTTTAGCTAATGTTGGACCCATGAGCCAATGCTAACATTAGCATATTAGCCTGCAAAGACTTTTATGCCTCATCTTTTCAAAGAAAAATTAACCTGTAACCATATATGCGAGTAGTAAAGGCAGACATGACACATGAAAATATACGACGAATAACTCACCTTTTAAAGAAGCTCTGTTTCTTCCAATAGAAGCTTCCCGCACTTTACTGCGCATGCGCACCGCTGAGCTGAAGCATTCACTCCAGTGACAAAAATAGTCAAATCCAGTTTACTCAAAATAATGTAGTCTTGTACTTTTTCCAGGCCAAACATGTACATTGCTCACATTACTTGAGTTGAATAAACAATTTAGTGAGACTTGAGTAAAGCATACAAACCTAATTTAAGTAAGAATAGGTATTGCCTTTTAGAGTGTTCTAGGCAAGGGCGTAGGAACGAGTCTGTCATTGGGGGGGACGCATATCGGAAACCTGACAGATCAGTAAATATTTTGAGCAGAAATGTCAAACAATTATGCCACCAACACATCAGTAATGCGTTACTCTAATCTGACCCTTGTTTCAGTAACAAGTATTCTAACACGTTACTATTTACAATCCAATAATCAGGATTCCAGGATGAACACTCACTTTAGCATTTGCCTCACAACTAGCAAGCTACATACTCTGGTAGCACAGACAGGCTACCAGATTCTGATATATCTTATTGGTCAAAAGACATTTGATTATTGGTCAAAATGCACTGACATAAATTGACTTGCAGTTGAACTGGTTCTACTTCTTTCTAAAACCAAAGTAAAAAACAAATAATAAAATAGGACTCTGCAGTTTTAAACTCAATACAGCAGTTTGACCAACAAAAATAAAATCTAAAAAACAAGTTTTGTTCTTATTGAACAACTTCCAACATCAGTGCAATAGTTTGATCTACAAAATAAATAAAAATGATACTTTTCACGTCTGACACCTTAGCTCTTCACTGTTAACTCAGTGTCACTTTCCAGCCCTTCAGTAACTTAGCAAACATGAGCCATAAAAAAACACTGAGGCAAAAAGCCTAAATGTTTTTATTCTCCTGTCATTTTTAGCCACAAACATTTAATTAAAAATATCTACAGATATGCGTTTCTGTCTCTGCCTCCCTCTGACTCTCTGCAACCTGGTGTTCCTGCATGGATTAATGAATTCTGTTCCCCTGTGAAAATCTGTTCCCCCTGTGTCGGGAGCGCGCATTGCAGCCAGAGAAGTGGAACAGGTCTATCTGTCTGTCTGTCTGTCTGTCTGTCTGTCTGTCTGTCTGTCTGTCTGTGTCTCTCTGTCTCTGTCTCTCTGTCTGTCTCTCTCTCTATCTCTCTGTCTGTCTGTCTGTCTGTCTGTCTGTCTGTCTATCTATCTATCTATCTATCTGTCTGTCTGTCTGTCTGTCTGTCTGTCTATCTATCTATCTGTCTGTCTGTCTGTCTGTCTGTCTGTCTGTCTGTCTGTCTGTCTGTCTGTCTGTCTGTCCGTCCGTCCGTCCGTCCGTCCGTCCGTCCGTCCGTCCGTCCGTCCGTCCATCCATCCATCTAGACAACGCCCCAATGGGCATTGTCTAGATAGACAACGCCCATTGTCTATCTAGACAATGGGCGTCTAGATAGCCGCCCATCAGCCTCATCATCCGGCTGTACAGCCGGATGATGAGGCTGTAGAGCCAGCTGTGAGCTGAGACACACAGAAGTAAGCAACCCTGGCGGACTGGTGACGGTGTTCACCTGGAGGAGAGCTGGAAAAGATGATCCGGTCAGAGGAGTCCACGAGGAGATCAGCAGGGCTGATGAGAGTCAGTGGTGGGAAGAAAGGGATGGCGGATCGAAGAGAGGCCAGGATGGGGGCAGCTGAAAGTCACAGGACAAACAACCATGCACACACACACACACACACACACACACACACACACACACACACACACACACACACACACACACACACACACACACACACACACCTAGGGAGAATTTGGAGAGGCCAATTAACTTGACAGTCATGCTTTTGGACTATGGGATGAAGCCGGAGTACCCGGAGAGAACCCATCATACACAGGGAGAACATGTAAACTTAATACTTAATTATCCATCCGTTTTTGGTACACCCATGTCCTTGCTGGTACCCATCTTCAGCTAACGTTCCGGGCAAGAGGCGGGGTCACCCTGGACAGGTCGCCAGTCTGTCACAGGGCAACACAGAGAAAGACAGGACAAACAACCATGCACACACACTCACACCTAGGGATAATTTAGAAAGACCAATTAACCTGTCAGGCATGTTTTTGGACTATGGGAGGAAGCCGGAGTACCCGGAGAGAACCCACGCATGCACGCAAACTGCATGATAACAAAACCTCTGTCCAACCGTCCATTTTCCTCTGCTGTTTCTGGGTCATGGGGTAACAGCTTCAGAAAGGAGGCCCAGACTTCCCTCTCCCCAGCCACTTCTTCCAGCTCCTCGGGGGGAAATCCCAAGGCGTTCCCAGGCCAGCCGAGAGACATAGTCCCTCCAGCGTGTCCTGGGTCTTCCTTGGGGCCTCCTCCCGGTGGGACGTGCCCGGAACACCTCATCAGGGAGGCGCCCAGGAGGCGTCCTTACCAGACACCCGAGCCACCTCAACTGGGTCCTCTCAACTTGGAGAAGCAGCGGCTCTACTCTGAGTTGCTCCCGGATGTTGGAGCTTCTCACCCTATTTCTAAGGGAGAGTCCAGACACCCTGCAGAGGAAACCCATTTCGGTCGCTTGTATCCGTGATCTCGTTCGTTTGGTCATGACCCAAAGCTCATGACCACAGATGAGGTGGGAACGTAGATCGACTGGTAAATCGAGAGCTGTCTCTGTTTGACTCTGCTCTCTCTTCACCACTGCAGACCGGTACAGCGCCTGCTTGCATTGTTCCAAAATGCAAGTTTATATAAACTAAAATATAAAAATGGCATCCAGTAAATAAAAGGTCAGTATTTAATTTTATTTTCAGAACATTTTAAAAACTGGCTTTACTTTCTTTGAAAAGGATAAGAAGGATGGTCATGTTTTATTTTATTTCTTCAGCTCACTTCCACTGGATGCAGGATTATTGCTTGTATCTTATTCTGAAGATTGGATTTTTGATTGTGGAGTCCCTTTTTTCATCACATTCTTTTATTTCCTTTTTTATTTCGTTATTTCATAACTCAGTTTTTCTGACATGAAGCTTGGTTCAGCTTTTATGCTCACTTCTGAGCCCTGGAAAGAGCTGGAATAGTTCAATCAGATGGGAACTACAAACTTGTCTGCCACTTTTACCCAGAATGCACTGCATTTAGTTGATTGCTTCTCTGAAAGCTGAGTGCTGACTTTAAAACTCCCCTTTTTCACGGAGCTCTTTTGATTCTTTGTTTTCAGACTCCTTTTCCTGATATCAATCAATCAATCAATCAAATTTTGTTTGTATAGCACATTTCAGCAGCAAGGCATTTCAAGGTGCTTTACCTAATTAAAGAAAAAATTAAAACATGTGACATTGAATAAACAGTAAAAAAGAGAAAGAGATTAAAAAAAAAGATTAAAAAAAGATATAAACATACTTTTGTTACAGAATTTAAGTGCCTGTCTCTGCAGTCCGTTTAACAAGGGTATTATCAGGCCCCGTCGCCTAACAGGACAAGGCCTCCAACTTTGCAGGACCAGGTTCCGTCCACCTGTCACGCGAATTTTTGTGCTAGGACTTTGCTGCCCTACATGGATTTTTGTGCACTATCTTTTACCTGTTAGAGTATAGAATTTACAGGGTTAAATTCTGAACTCTAATGACCCTCAGTCACTCGCCACTTTTACATCATTAGAAAGAGGAATAAAAAAAAATTAATAAATAGATAAAAAGTAAAGATAAAAACATTAAAAACATCGAAGACATCAAAACCCAAACTCTAACCCTAATTTAGCCATAAGCAACTCTAAACAGGTGGGTTTTAAGTTGAGATTTAAAGGCGCCCAGTGTTTCAGCTGTTTTACAGTTTTCTGGAAGTGTTTTCAAAATTTGTGGTGCATAGAAACTGAATGCTGCTTCTCCTCGTTTGGTTCTGGTTCTGGGGATGCAGAGCAGACCAGAACCAGAAGATGTCTTAATGTGGCTCTGAAGGTTCAGGTCAGAGTCCATCACTACTCCCAGGTTTCAGGCTGGTCGCTGGTTTTCAGTTGTAATAACTGAAGTTGTGTATTGATTCTAGATTGCTTTTCTTTAGGTCCAAAGATAATAACTTCAGTTTTGTTTCTGTTAAGCTGGAGAAAGTTTCCTCACATCCACACATTGATCTGTTCTAAGCATCTTCAGTGATTGGATGGGTTCAGAGTCACCTGGTGACATCGTGATGTAGAGCTGTGTATCATCCTCATAGTTATGGTAGCTAATCCTATTTCCTGTTATAACCTGAGCCAGTGGGTGCATATAAATATTGAATAAGAGGGGTCCTAGGACTGAACCTTGGGGTACCCCACATGTGACCTTTGACCTCTCTGATGAGAAGTTTCCGATTGAAACAAAGAAATCCCTGTTCTTGTCCCTGTAAGATTCAAATCAGTGGAGGACTGGACCGGAGAGTCTGACCCAAGTCTCCAGTCGATTCAGTAAAATGTCGTGCTCAACAGTGTCGAAAGCTGCACTGAGGTCCAACAGAACCAGCACTGTGGTTCTCCACAGTCTGTATTTATATGGATATCATTGAACATTTTTACAAGGGCCGTCTCCATGCTGTGGTGAGCACGGAAACCAGACTGGAAGGAGTCAAAGCGATTTATTATTGTTTAGGAAGTTATTTAATTGTTTAAAAACTGCTTTTTCAATAATTTTGCTGGTGAATGGGAGATTGGAGATCGGCCTGTAATTCTGCAGTAGTGATTTGTCCAGATTGTTATTTTTTATCAGTGGTTTGATAACTACTGTTTTCAAAACCTGGGGGAAAACACCTGAAGACAGCGATGAGTTTACTATTTGGATGAGATCATTAGCAACAACAGGCAGGACTTTCTTAAAGAAATGTGTGGGTAGGACATCCAGACAGCAGGAACCGGAGCTTAACTGATTTATCATTTCTTCTAGGGTTTTATAATTTAGTAGTTGAAATTTTGTCATTGTTCCTGCATTTGTTTTGTTTGGGATTAGCATTGGTACTGTCTTTGGAGTGGTTGTGCAGATTAGTCCTCTGATCTTTTGAATTTTCTCTTAAAAGAAACTGGAGAACTTGTTGCAGGCGGCATTAGATTGAAGTTCAGGTAGAAATGTCATAGGAGGGTTTGTGAGCCTGTCAACAGTAGCAAATAAAGCTCGAGCATTGTTAATGGTTTTGTTTATGACATCTGCAAAGAAAGCCTCTCTTGCATGTTTTAGTGTTGTATAACAGTTACGTAGTCTTTCTTTGTAGATGTCACAATAAACGTGCAGTTGACCTTTACGTCATTTCCGTTTGGCCCTGCGGCAGAGTTGTCTTGCAGATTGAACTGTTTGTGCATTTCTCCATGGATATTTCTTCCTACCAGTCACAACCTTCACTTTAATGGGGGCAATGTAATCAATGATCTCTGAAAGTTTGCACTGAAAATCCTCTACATCTTATCTACGTCATTATAGCTTAAGGGCGAGGAAGAAGAGTAGATTTGATTAAATGTTTCTGCTGTGTTTTCTATGAAATTACGTTTTTGCGATAGTAGCTGTTTGTCCAAGTGGGTTAATGAATAAAGAACTGTCAAAGAAAACAGCAAAATGATCCGACAGGGCGACATCAGTTACAGAAACATTGGAAATATTCACACCCTTACTGATAACCAGGTCCAATGTGTGTCCATGAGTGTGTGTTGCTTGTTTGACATGTTGTGTTAGACCAAAACTCTCTAAGATCTTACAGAGCTTTTTTGCCCCTCGGTCTTGGGGGTTGTCAACATGAGTGTTAAAATCACCGACAATTATTAAACAATCATAATCAATGCATATGAGAGATGGAAGCTCATTCAAGTCCGTAAAGAAATTTTCCACATATGTTGGAGTTTTGTATAAAGTTAGTGTCAAAGTTTGTTTGTGGCCTTTTACCTCAATTTCAAGATACTGAAAAGACGTGAAATTACCCAATGAGATTTTACTACAATTTATGGTATTCTTAAATATTGAAAAATAATACTGATGTAATAAAAAGTAAAATAAAAGGCAAAAAAACAAATCATTTTAAGCTGTTTGGTTTTCATAAACCAGGATACAAATTTATCAACCCAACTTCTTACCAGAGATACTAATAATAGGGACATGTCTTAAAAGCCAACCTCTGAGTTCTTATTCAAATACACTGTTAAAAGTCATGCCCTCCATTAGTTGACATAACGCTTTTCTATAAGTTACTTCCAATTAACATAATGAGTTATGTAATTTCAACATAATTTCACGAGTTATTGGCATTTCAACTCAAGAATGTGAGTCAGTTCAATGAAACATAAATTTAAATGTGTGAACATAACTTGACAATCTGAGTTTTAAAATGGTAGCCGGATCTTATAAAAACTGATCACCACTGGCAATATTAATACGAGACCCAAATAGTGCCGGAAATTCGCACTTTATCTGATAAGAGACTAAATATGATGTAAGATTTAGTAAGACTTTATAAAGTTCTCTATCCCAGTTAGAATTGCAATATTAAATGAAGAGGAGGAATACCACCTGTCCAGATTAAGGACGTCGAAAGCAAAGTCGCGGATGAATACCATTTTACCAAGACCTGGATCAGTCCCAAAGGCTGTTCAAATTTGGCGGGGCATTTTTTCTAAATACGAAGCGAGCTGGAGCCATAGAAGTAAGGTAAGCTGCATTTGTCGTTTTTTGGTAATGCCATCCATTTTTAAAATATGTTATTAAGAGCTAAAAGTTCGTGTCTGTTACATGTTTAAACACAGGACATAAAACAACAGCTTGCTAACTGTCGAGGGCAGGAGTTAGTTAATGCAGCTAGCTAAACGCAGTATGCTACTCTGTTGCGCTTATAGAACTTTTCCTAAGAGAAAATACAAGCAGCTACCACGATTTTTGTATTGTACACTTCCTCAGAAGCACATATGTGGCGCTTGGCCAAAGTTTTGCATGGACGTGCAGGTGAGTTAGCGGCTTCAGTAAAAGGCTGTGAGTCAGTAATTAGCCTTGTCCTTTGTTTCATGTATCCTTGCCCCACACTGCTGTTACTGATTATCTTAAATGTTAAAATACTTTTTTGTTTTGAAATTGTAGGAGATCAACCACACTTCACAGAGCTTATTTCCCGATGGCCAGCTCTGTTCCATGAGAGGCAGGTAATCGCACAACTGAATTGGTTCCATCAAGAGATTTAGTGATTTAAGACTGAGTTAACTGTGTCCTATTGAGACAAGTTTTATATTCTGTCACCTCAGATTAGGGCTGAATTTACAAGAATCGTCACTAAAGACCTTCTGGAATCTTTTCTTCACGGACTTGATGACCTGGTTCCGAGACTGCTGGAGGTCTACAAAGCAGCAACCAAATCTGGAAAGAAGCAGCCACTCAAAGACACTTTGGACTGCCTTGCAAAAGATGTAAGCAGAACTGAAGATGGCTAGAAAACAAGGCATATTTGTTATTTTTGTTAAAATATATTCATCTTACTGAATGTCTCATCTCTTGCAGGACACAAATGAAAGGAGAAGGGCTGCTGCTCTGCTTGGTTTGCCATGCTACATATCTGGCGAAGATCCATCAACTGTCATCTGGATGTGTGATGTAAGTCTAACAAATATTACAAAAACTGTTTACATATTTGCCTATTCCTCTTTCTTGCTATCATTTTTTAAAACTTTTTTTGTAGCATTTGTGTTTGCAAAAACTTATTTTTAGTCCTTATTAAAAGACATTACTTCCTGTTTACTACAGCCATGCATAACATCAAATTCTGATGTAATTACTTTGTGTATCCTGAATGATTTTGCTCAAAGCCAGTTGATGGAAACATGCTTGATTTGCATTTTCTTTTTAAATTTCTTTTGACATTTTAAAAATTTGATGATAAAAAAATGCATTAAAATGGAAACGCTGCTAGTGTTCTACATTTTTAGAATAATTTCAGTGGTTTTTAATCTGCCACACACTGTGTTCATGTGCATGAAAATACAAGTTCTGTGGATGAAAAAAGTTTGTCAAAAAGAAGGACTACCTGACAAAGTAAAAGCCTGAAAATACTTTGAATATGGTGTATACAAAACTGGCTATTTTTCAGGTGGGGCTTATTTTCAGCGTCTAAAGCTTCTTGATGTTGGCCTCATCCACAACAGTGGCCTGTTTCATTGCCATTATGCTCTATGCTTTGACAAACTGGGAGTGTGTGTCAGGCTATTCACTGACTGAACAGAAGTGCATCATACAAACCCACAAGTGTCAAAACATGCAGATTGTTAAACCTCACAATAGCATAAAAACTTGCAGTATAAAGATACCAGAGTATTTGCATTCTTTACTTGCACACAAATGTCATTAATTATTTCTTCTTTTTAAGGCCCATGCTGATTTTCTGGATGATGCCATGAAGGGGATGCAGGTTGGTCTCCTGATTGCCTGTGAAGATGGTGAACAGGGAGCCATCCCACACAAGGTCTTTGACGTGGCAGTTGTGGTGGAGGAGACCATTGTGCTTCACAACATTAAAGATGTGACACTTGGCTTTGCTACGCTTATGGGTGTCATCTACTGTGTCAATCTCAAGTATCCAAATGACATGAAGTACTCGTTTGAGTTTCTTCAGAGAGTGGTGATGAAGATCAAACCAGACCAGGCCTCAGCTCGACTACATGGTTTGAGAAACAAAATCCTGAGGTACAAACTGTAACATGTGGTATGTTTTCAGTTTTATTTTCTTACATAAGAGTTCCTGTAAGAATTTCTTTAGTTTGTTCTATGCACTAAATGTTAATACTAATGGTTACGGACTAAAACATTTAGCATTGTGCTGAATTTGTGGAAAAACCTCTCAGGGTTGTCCTGAGTTTAAAACACTGATTGATAGTTTAGCACTTTTTGGACTGTTTTTGAGAGATGGTAGCTAGTTGTATTGACTTTGCACTGCCACTGTTGAACATGGTTGGAATATTTTTTAAAATAATGATCTAATTTCTACAGAGGACTGAAACTGACCAATAAATAAATACACTTAAAATGCACAAATTAAATAAATATAAGAACTTCAACCCCTTTTTTTATAATTTACCTTCATATTTTTCCAGCTTAGTTCCTACAAACTATATTTTTAGCACATAATTTAATATATATGTGTGTTTGTCCTTTACTTGTAGATGGATTCATGTCTTAAGTGTGTGTGTGTGTGTGTGTGTCCCATTCCCCCAAGTCTTTTTAATTTCATGTTATTTTTACATATCTCTGTCTTGTTATGCCTCATTTTGCAAATAAGGTGTGCTGTCTTTCTTGGGTCAGCTCCTCCACTATTGGTCAACAGACGGGAAGGAGCTGAATCCATGTGCAGATCTGTTGACCAATAGTTGAACTTACCCAAGAAGGATAGCCCCCTTAAGATGGCCCCCACAGCCAGCTGACATTAGAAAAATGTCACTGCCCACCTTATTTGCATAATAAAGCGGAAATGCATAAGGTAAAGTAAAAACATGAGACATGTAAAAGCAACACCTGGAAAGTTTTGGGGGAAAAAAATGATAAAAAATAAACATTTAAGAGTCATAAATGAATCTACAAGTAAAGGGGAAAAACAAAATTTTTAAAACAATAAACAAAATTGTGCTAAAATCTATCATTTGTTGGAACTAAGGTGGAAAAATGAATATGGACATTATAGATGGTCAATTAAATTTATAAAACATTAAGTAAAGTTCTTAATTGGTGCCTTTTAAGTGCATTTATTTATTGAGATGTATATTTGTCCAAAAAATTTTCTGTTTTTATTTCTCGGTTTTGGTCCTCCAATAACTGTCAACACTTCTGCTTCTTGGACAAATGTTTTCTTTTACACTTGATTTAAGGCTTGTCTCATTTGTATTTGATAGAGAAAGATAAAAATAAATGTTTGATATTTGAAATGGAAGCATATTTGGTGTAATTATTTTTAGGAAACTGGTGAACTTGGCATTATTAGTGGAGAAGGTGAACAACATTTGGAAATGTTAGTTTACTTAAATTGCAATTTTAAGTTCAATTGCTGCCTTAAAATCTTGAGTTAACTTAACTCAAAAAGGGAATTGGTATGAATGAAGTTAGTCAGTTTAACTTTGAAATTAGAGTTGAAAGTATATATAGTTGTTTGTTACTTTGACAAAAGAAAACAAGTTTTTATGAATGGATAATGTAACTTTGCAAGTTGTTTAAACTCGGAGTATGAAGTTCATACAACAAGTAGTCATTAATTAGACAAGTGGTATAACTTAATTATTTGAGTTCAAATAGAACATGATTGTAATTTTACTTGACAAGAGTACTCAAGTTTTTGAGAATGAATAATGTTCTATAGTTAGTCATTTCAACTTATGGTATCACATTTAAACAATAACTTATCATCAATTGGGCTACTTTTCTAGCTTGGCATCCTAAGTTGGAAAAGTACATTATTTTAAGTTGCGTTAACTTGTGTTTTTAAGGCAGCAATTGAACTCAAGTTTTTAAGTTTAACCACCCTAATTATTTTTACAGCAACATTATGTCCACCTCACCTCTACAAGCAGATGTCCTTTATTTAGCCCAAGCATTACAGGACAGTGTCGCCATGAACAGACTGCCAATGCCCGAGCCCTCCACGTTCACAGGCGATCCAACAGAGTTCATCGAGTGGAAAGCTTCATTTGCTGCACTCATTGATGAAAAGAACATATCACCTGCAGACAAGCTACACTACTTAAAGAAATATGTAGGGGGTTCAGCTTGACAAACGCTTGATGGCATCTTCTACAGAAACGAGTGATGCCTATCAGGATGCGTGGGAACGCCTCAACCAAAGGTATGGACATCCATGTATTGTATAGAAAGCGTACAGAGAAAGACTAGCAAAATGGCAAAAGATACAAACTAATGACTCAATAGGATTTAGAGCATTTGCTGATTTCATTCAAACATGTCATGAAGCTATGCCACACATAGAGGGTTTAAGCATTCTCAACGATTGTGAAGAAAATCAAAAACCAAAAAAACCAACATATATATATATATATATATATATATATATATATATATATATATATATATATATATATATATATATATATATATATATATATATAACCCTACCCTAACCAAAGAAACCCCAACTGGTTCTACTATTAGGGACTGTTTAACTATAAGAAATCATTATCTTAACATGCTTGTTAACATTAACTTAACATGCCACTTGTTAAGTTAAGTTCTAATGATTTGGTGGGAGTGTAAATGACTTTATTGATATATATATTTGATTTTTTTGTTTTGTTTTGTTTTATTGTCTTTTTTTATGATGCTGTTTCCTCATTTGGCTGGGAGTTGTTTGTTGCCTTTTGACCGATGTTTTGATTTAAAGAGGGTTTTTTGGAGAGACAAGGTTGCTAGGCGATCTACACAAACTTCTGACAGTAACTGACGGTTGGCTGTTTTGGACATAGTGTAGAGAGTGAGTGAGCATACGAGTCACGGTTGAAGGGAGATAGCTAAGAAATAGTTCAATTGGGGTCCAGGCAATCAATTAACTAGCGCTCGGTTGATGAGGGAATAAGGTGGATGTTTTGACAAGAGTATTGTAATTGTTGATGAAATGGTGTTAATATTTGACTAACTGTCGAACAGTTGAAACAGTTGGAATACATTTTAGTTAATTTGTAATATAGAGATGTTAGTTAATTAAATACATGTATTGTAAATGTAATGTTATTACATAAAGTAAGTTTTATAGGTTAAGGGAAAAGGTTAGAACCACTAAGAGTTACTAATGGTGTTTTATTTGTATGTTTATAGCTCTTACGGTGTGTTCTTGTATAAAGGCTGTTAAATAAAGAAACGTGAACCATCAGTTAAAGAGACCATCTTTCAACCGGGACGCTACATATATGTATGTATGTATATATATATATATATATATATATATATATATATATATATATATATTTTTTTTTTTTTTTTGCAGCAACATTCCATGTCCCGATGTTTTGCTTACAATTATTTTTTGTAAAATGTGCCAAATATTTACAACAAAGTATTTTAATTATACATTTAGATGTTTGCCTTTATTCAAATATAAATGAACCTTACCTTACCTTACCTTACCTTACCTTACCTACCTTACCTTACCTTACCTTACCTTACCTTACCTTACCTTACCTTACCTTACCTTACCTTACCTTACCTACCTTACCTTACCTATCTTACCTTACCTTACCTTACCTTACCTTACCTTACCCTACCTACGTACCTTACCTTACCTTACCTTACCTTACCTTACCTTACCTACCTACCTACCTACCTACCTACCTACCTACCTACCTACCTACCTACCTACCTACCTACCTACCTACCTACCTACCTACCTACCTACCTACCTTACCTTACCTTACCTACCTACTTACCTTACCTTACCTTACCTTACCTACCTTACCTTACCTTACCTTACCTTACCTTACCTTACCTTACCTACCTTACCTTACCTTACCTTACCTTACCTTACCTTACCTTACCTTACCTTACCCTACCTACTTACCTTACCTTACCTTACCTTACCTTACCTTACCTTACCTTACCTTACCTACCTTACCTTACCTTACCTTACCTTACCTACCTTACCTTACCTTACCTTACCTTACCTTACCTTACCCTACCTACGTACCTTACCTTACCTTACCTTACCTTACCTTACCTACCTACCTACCTACCTACCTACCTACCTACCTACCTACCTACCTACCTACCTACCTACCTACCTACCTACCTACCTACCTACCTACCTACCTACCTACCTACCTACCTACCTACCTTACCTTACCTTACCTTACCTTACCTTACCTACCTTACCTTACCTTACCTTACCTTACCTACCTACTTACCTTACCTTACCTTACCTTACCTTACCTTACCTTACCTTACCTTACCTTACCTACCTTACCTTACCTTACCTTACCTTACCTTACCTTACCTTACCTTACCTTACCTTACCTACTTACCTTACCTTACCTTACCTTACCTTACCTTACCTTACCTTACCTTACCTTACCTTACCTTACCCTACCCTACCTACTTACCTTACCTTACCTTACCTTACCTTACCTTACCTTACCTTACCTTACCTTACCTTACCTTACCTTACCTTACCTTATCTAGACAACGCCCCAATGGGCACAGCGAGGTTGCCGGAAGATGAGGCTGGAGAGCCAGCTGTGAGCTCAGACACACAGAAGTGAGCAACCCTGGCGGACTGGTGACGGTGTTCTCCTGGAGGAGAGCTGGAAAAGATGAAATTGTCAGAGGAGTCCACGAGGAGATCAGCAGAGCTGATGAGAGTCAGTGGTGGGAAGAAAGGGATGGCGGATCGAAGAGAGGCCAGGATGGGGGCAGCTGAAAGTCACAGGACAAACAACCATGCACACACACACACACACACACACACACACACACACACACACACACACACACACACACACACACACACACACACACACACACACACACACACACACACACCTAGGGAGAATTTGGAGATGCCAATAAACTTGACAGTCATGCTTTTGGACTATGGGATGAAGCCGGAGTACCCGGAGAGAACCCATCATACACAGGGAGAACATGTAAACTTAATAATTAATTATCCATCCATTTTTGGTACACCCATGTCCTTGCTGGTGCCCATCTTCAGCTAACGTTCCGGGCAAGAGGCGGGGTCACCCTGGACAGGTCGCCAGTCTGTCACAGGGCAACACAGAGACAGACAGGACAAACAACCATGCACACACACTCACACCTAGGGACAATTTAGAGAGACCAATTAACCTGTCAGGCATGTTTTTGGACTATGGGAGGAAGCCGGAGTACCCGGAGAGAACCCACGCATGCACGCAAACTGCATGATAACAAAACCTCTGTCCAAGCGTCCATTTTCCTCTGCTGTTTCTGGGTCATGGGGTAACAGCTTTAGAAAGGAGGTCCAGACTTCCCTCTCCCCAGCCACTTCTTCCAGCTCCTCGGGGGGAATCCCAAGGCGTTCCCAGACCAGCCGAGAGACATAGTCCCTCCAGCGTGTCCTGGGTCTTCCTTGGGGCCTCCTCCCGGTGGGACGTGTCCGGAACACCTCATCAGGGAGGCGCCAAAGAGGCGTCCTTACCAGACGCCCGAGCCACCTCAACTGGGTCCTCTCAACTTGGAGAAGCAGCGGCTCTACTCTGAGTTGCTCCCGGATGTTGGAGCTTCTCAACCTATTTCTAAGGGAGAGTCCAGACACCCTGCAGAGGAAACCCATTTCGGTCGCTTGTATCCGTGATCTCGTTCGTTTGATCATGACCCAAAGCTCATGACCACAGATAAGGTGGGAACGTAGATCGACTGGTAAATCGAGAGCTGTCTCTGTTTGACTCTGCTCTCTTCACCACTGCAGACCGGTACAGCGCCTGCTTCACAGCAGACGCTGCCCCAATCCGCCTGTCGATCTCCTGCTCTCTTTTTCCCCTCATTTGTGAACAAGATATCCAGATACTTAAACTCCTCCACTTGAGGTAGAAACCAGAGAGGAGACATTCCACGTCCCAAGAGCCAGGTTCTGCAACTGAAGATCAGGTCGATGGGAACCCCTCCCTCAAGCACCATCCAGATTCAGAAGAGGACAGGACAGTTTAGGACAGAAGTTTTGTGCATACAATGAAAACTATGCCTGCAGCTGCCCCAAAACCCAGGCCAAAACCCAACCCGTTCATGAAGGACTCTCCACAATCTGTCAAAAAGTTCCACATATTCCAGCGTGGACGCTGCTGCTGTGGCACTTCTCGATTTAAATTTCGAAGAATCGCGTCCACCATTTCTTCTTCGTCTGACTCATTTAAATTGTAAGACTTTTTAATAGTCTTCATCAATTCCGCTATTTCTCCTAGCAACTCCTCTTGGGTCAAATTTCTTACCCTCCTCCTTTGAACCCTGATGTAAAAATCCTCAATTTGATCTCTCAGGTTGTTGTCCATGTTGAAAGTCTCTTCCAGTCTTTCTCCAGTGCTCGAATGAAAGATCTTGGGAAAGTTCAAGTACTTAGAGACAGTTTTATGATGTCATAACAAAAGAGAATGATATTATGACATCACAGAGAGAGTGATGTCATAACTGACATACATTTGGATTTGCATATATTTATGCATTTTATAAAATATGTTGATATGGTTTTCTTTTGCATATTATTGAAATATGTTTAATCTAGGTCATGCTAGTTCTGCTATTATATTGTTTTTGTCCTGTTTTAGTTTGTGAGAAAGTGTGGTGGGAATTTAACATTATGGCTCCTCCTTGCAGGAACTTGTTTTATGCCAGACACTGACCTTACCTCGATGCCCATTGTGTTTTACCAAATCTCTTTATTGTTGTTACAGATGGTTAATCAAACTGAGCTTTACATAGTTTTATACAAATATATGATTCATGTATGTTCTTGCATTGTTCCAAAATGCAAGTTTATATAAACTAAAATATAAAAATGGCATCCAGTAAATAAAAGGTCAGTATTTAATTTTATTTTCAGAAAATTTTAATTACTGGCTTTACTTTCTTTGAAAAGGATAAGAAGGATGGTCATGTTTTATTTTATTTCTTCAGCTCACTTCCACTGGATGCAGGATTATTGCTTGTATCTTATTCTGAAGATTGGATTTTTGATTGTGGAGTCCCTTTTTTCATCACATTCTTTTATTTCCTTTTTTATTTCGTTATTTCATAACTCAGTTTTTCTGACATGAAGCTTGGTTCAGCTTTTATGCTCACTTCTGAGCCCTGGAAAGACCTGGAAATGTTCAATCAGATGGGAACTACAAACTTGTCTGCCACTTTTACCCAGAATGCACTGCAGTTAGTTGATTGCTTCTCTGAAAGCTGAGTGCTGACTTTAAAACTCCCCCTTTTCACGCAGCTCTTTTGATTCTTTGTTTTCAGACTCCTTTTCCTGATATCTATCTATCAATCAATCAATCAATCAATCAATCAATCAATCAATCAATCAATCAATCAATCAATCAATCAATCAATCAATCAATCAATCAATCAATCAATCAAATTTTATTTGTATAGCACATTTCAGCAGCAAGGCATTTCAAGGTGCTTTACCTAATTAAAGAAAAAATAAAAACATGTGACATTGAATAAACATCAGTCCGTTTAACAAGGGTATTATCAGGCCCCGTCGCCTAACAGGACAAGGTCTCCAACATTGCAGAACCAGGTTCCGTCCACCTTTCACGCGAATTTTTGCGCTAGGACTTTGCCGTCCTACATGGATTTTTGTGCACTATTTTTACCTGTTAGTCTAGAATTTGCCGCACAGTGGCACAGTTGGTAGAGCTGTTGTCTTGCAGCAAGAAGGTTCTGGGTTCGATTCCCGGCCCGGGTCTTTCTGCATGGAGTTTGCATGTTCTCCCTGTGCATGCATGGGTTTTCTCCAGGTACTCTGGTTTCCTCCCACAGTCCAAAAAACATGACTGTCAGGTTAATTGGTCTGTCTAAATTGCCCCTAGGTGTGTGTGCATGATTGTTTGTCCTGTGTGTCTCTGTGTTGCCCTGCGACAAACTGGCGACCTGTCCAGGGTGACCCCGCCTCTCACCTGGAACGTTAGCTGGAGATGGGCAACAGCAACACCTCCCGACCCCACTGAGGGACAAGGGTGAAAGAAAATGGATGGATGGAGTCTAGAATTTACAGGGTTAAATTCTGAACTCTAATGACCCTCAGTCACTCATGACTTTTACATCATTAGAAAGAGGAATAAAAAGAAAATAATAAATAGATAAAAAGTAAAGATAAAAACATTAAAAACATCGAAGACATCAAAACCCGCACTCTAACCCTAATTTAGCCATAAGCAACTCTAAACAGGTGGGTTTTAAGTTGAGATTTAAAGGCGCCCAGTGTTTCAGCTGTTTTACAGTTTTCTGGAAGTTTGTTCCAAATTTGTGGTGGATAGAAACTGAATGCTGCTTCTGCTTGTTCGGTTCTGGTTCTGGGGATGCAGAGCAGACCAGAACCAGAAGATGTCTTAATGTGGCTCTGAAGGTTCAGGTCAGAATCCATCACTACTCCCAGGTTTCAGGCTGGTCGCTGGTTTTCAGTTGTAATAACTGAAGTTGTGTATTGATTCTAGATTGCTTTTCTTTAGGTCCAAAGATAATAACTTCAGTTTTGTTTCTGTTAAGCTGGAGAAAGTTTCCTCACATCCACACATTGATCTGTTCTAAGCATCTATTCAGTGATTGGATGGGTTCAGAGTCACCTGGTGACATTGTGATGTAGAGCTGTGTATCATCCGCATAGTTATGGTAGCTAATCCTATTTCCTGTTATAACCTGAGCCAGTGGGAGCATATAAATATTGAATAAGAGGGGTCCTAGGACTGAACCTTGGGGTACCCCACATGTGACCTTTGACCTCTCTGATGAGAAGTTTCCGATTGAAACAAAGAAATCCCTGTTCTTTATGTAAGATTCAAACCAGTGGAGGACTGGACCGGAGAGTCTGACCCAAGTCTCCAGTCGATTCAGTAAAATGTCGTGCTCAACAGTGTCGAAAGCTGCACTGAGGTCCAACAGAACCAGCACTGTGGTTCTCCACAGTCTGTATTTATATGGATATCATTGAACATTTTTACAAGGGCCGTCTCCATGCTGTGGTGAGCACGAAAACCAGACTGGAAGGAGTCAAAGCGATTTATTATTGTTTAGGAAGTTATTTAATTGTTTAAAAACTGCTTTTTCAATAATTTTCCTGGTGAATGGGAGATTGGAGATCGGCCTGTAATTCTGCAGTAGTGATTTGTCCAGATTGTTATTTTTTATCAGTGGTTTGATAACTACTGTTTTCAAAGCCTGGGGGGAAACACTTGAAGACAGCGATGAGTTTACTATTTGGATGAGATCATTAGCAACAACAAGCAGGACTTTCTTAAAGAAATGTGTGGGTAGGACATCCAGACAGCAGGAACCGGAGCTTAATTGACTTATAATTTCTTCTAGGGTTTTATAATTTAATAGTTGAAATTTTGTCATTGTTCCTGCATTTGTTTTGTTTGGGATTAGCATTGGTACTGTCTTTGGAGTGGATGTGCAGATTAATCCTTTGATCTTTTGAATTTTTTTCTGAAAAGAAACTGGAGAACTTGTTGCAGGCGGCATTAGATTGAAGTTCAGGTAGAAAT
Organism: Poecilia reticulata; assembly: GCF_904066995.2. Taxonomy (NCBI): domain Eukaryota; kingdom Metazoa; phylum Chordata; class Actinopteri; order Cyprinodontiformes; family Poeciliidae; genus Poecilia; species Poecilia reticulata. The sequence continues at coordinate 16,049,868 of NC_088848.1, forward strand.
GTCATAGGAGGGTTTGTGAGCCTGTCAACAGTAGCAAATAAAGCTCGAGCATTGTTAATGGTTTTGTTTATGACATCTGCAAAGAAAGCCTCTCTTGCATGTTTTAGTGTTGTATAACAGTTACGTAGTCTTTCTTTGTAGATGTCACAATAAACGTGCAGCTGAGTTTTACGTCATTTCCGTTTGGCCCTGCGGCAGAGTTGTCTTGCAGATTGAACTGTTTGTGCATTTCTCCATGGATATTTCTTCCTACCAGTCACAACCTTCACTTTAATGGGGGCAATGTAATCAATGATCTCTGAAAGTTTGCACTGAAAATCCTCTACATCTTATCTACGTCATTATAGCTTAAGGGCGAGGAAGAAGAGTAGATTTGATTAAATGTTTCTGCTGTGTTTTCTATGAAAGTACGTTTTGCGATAGTAGCTGTTTGTCCAAGTGGGTTAATGAATAAAGAACTGTCAAAGAAAACAGCAAAGTGATCCGACAGGGCGACATCAGTTACAGAAACATTGGAAATATTCACACCCTTACTGATAACCAGGTCCAATGTGTGTCCATGAGTGTGTGTTGCTTGTTTGACATGTTGTGTTAGACCAAAACTCTCTAAGATCTTACAGAGCTTTTTTGCCCCTCGGTCTTGGGGGTTGTCAACATGAATGTTAAAATCACCGACAATTATTAAACAATCATAATCAATGCATATGAGAGATGGAAGCTCATTCAAGTCCGTAAAGAAATTTTCCACATATGTTGGAGTTTTGCATAAAGTTAGTGTCAAAGTTTGTTTGTGGCCTTTTACCTCAATTTCAAGATACTAAAAAGACGTGAAATTACCCAATGAGATTTTACTACAATTTATGGTATTCTTAAATATTGAAATATTGAAAAATAATACTGATGTAATGAAAAGTAAAATAAAAGGCAAAAAAAACCAAATCATTTTAAGCTGTTCGGTTTTCATAAACCAGGATACAAATTTATCAACCCAACTTCTTACCAGAGAGATACTAATAATAGGGACATGTCTTAAAAGCCAACCTCTGACTTCTTATTCAAATAGGATTTTTAAAAATTTCAGTTGAGTATGTAAGACCTTGTTATTTGTATGCAGTATTTGTTATAACGTTAGAAACCCTGGAAATAGGTTATTTTAAGACCTACAGCTGTTTATTGCTGCCAGCCCAGTTTATTAAAGAAGGTCTCTCTTGAAAGCGTTTCTATGGCTTTTTCATTATAATAAACTAAAAGATTAACATCTCATTAACTATCTCATAATGAGATAACTATCTCATTATAATGAGGAATACTATTATGAGATATTATCACACAATAGAGACACATAGTTGTCTCATTATAAGGAAATAAAAAAAAATTTCAGTGGCAGAAACGAGTTTCCATAAAAACTAAATGTTTGTAATGAACACTTAGTTCACAACCTGAACTTTTGTCGAGTTCAGGTTGTGTTTCTGAAAATTCTTTCAGGCCGCGCCCACATGTATGGTAGAGATAATCTCTTAAAGTTTATTTGGACCAGTAGATGACTAGACATTTTGGAGGTCTTTCTGAGCTTTACTTTGAAATTATTCTGTTTTGTTTTCTGTTTGTTTGTTTGTTTGTTTTTTTTTTTACAACTTTTAATTCTAATTTAAATTTATTCAGCTAATGATTTATTTATTTATTTATTTATTTTAGAAATTTAAACTTGAAGTGAATGTGTATTATTTCTTGTCTTTATTTTTTAATATTTAATAAAGTTTTTTTTTTTTTGCCGAGAATATTCATTGGTCATTGGTCAGTAAGCAGGAAGATAACCGGATGTGACCCTGCTAGCTTGGCTAACTAGTTCCAAAAACGTTTTAATTGTAGTATAAAGCAGTATATTGAGTATTATTGATAGTCTTCGCGAAGATATCGTTTCTACGTTTTTGTTTCGACCTTCTGTGATTATTTACATAATGTAATTAGCCTTCATTAGCAACCCGAAAGGATCGTTAACCACCGTGTAACTAAAGCAGCTAACAGCGGGGAGTTGATGGGTGTTTCTGGCATTGACGCTTTTAAAAGTTCTGCAGCATCGCTTTACCTCTGCTACAGCCTACATTTTTTATTAATACATTTTACATTGTCACAGGCTGATTTTAATCCGATTTCAGTTTCAGCAAAAATGTAGAAAATCCGGTTTTTATGTCTGAAACCTTGATTCACTAGAACATGTGAAGGTTGCAAACAAGGATTGTGAAAAGGAGAAGTCAAGAGGACTGAGGATGTCTGAGATGATGAAGGTTGAAGCAGATGAACCTGGAGGCTTGGAGCCCTCTATACCTGCTGCATCCACGTCACAACTGGAGCAAACAAAAGACAGCAAAGATCTCAGTAAGTGACGCACATGGATTGGATCAAATTTACTCTGAATTCAAATATGTTCATTACATTTCTTTTTACGTGGGGAAATGTGTTATCTAAAGAAGTGACACTTAGTTTAAAACTGAACCACTCACTGTAATTACACGCCATCTTAAGTCGCTCAATGACTTTGTCCTAAAATCTACCAGTATCTGAAAATTTTCTATTAGCATTAATAGTTTGAAATGTAATTAATTAGTTCCTTTCAGAAGCATAAGCACATCATCCAAAACAAAGTATTCAACAATGGAGTTACAATACGACCATCATTATATTAATATATTTTTTAAATTTCATTAAAAGAATTTATATGTTTATTATGTAAATCACTGGAATTGTCTGTTTAAGTTTTTTGTTTTTTTGTTTGTTTGGAAGCTGTCACTAATGTCATTTTGGGTTTCAATGTTTTCAGTTCATCAGATGTTGGTGATCAAAGTGGTTCCTCATGATTGGAGCCCAAGTTCAGCTCAGCAGGACCAAGAATCCCCCCACATAAAGGAAGAAGACGAGGAGCAGGGGATCAGTCAGCAGGAAGAGCGGCTTACTGTGAAGATTGAAGATGAAGAGAAAAGTGAAGATGAAGAGAGACATCAGTCATCAGAGTTATATCAAATGAAAACTGAAAACAACAGAGAGACAGAAGCTCTAATCAGCACCTCAGCTGAACAAATGGAAACAGAACCTAATGGGGGGGACTGTGCAGGAGCAGAACCAGACAGGAACACGGGTCCAGGATGTTCTTTTCGACAAAGTAAGATGGCTATTCACAGAAGAGATCAATCATCTAAACTTTGTTCCAAACTTACGGCTCAGATAGGAATCCAAGAAAGCAGGAAGACAGATGACAGCAGCCCATGTAGTAAAAGTTTCAAACATAAGACTCGAGATGATTTAAACATGATGACGCACGCTGCAAAGGGAGACCACAGCTGTGACATCTGTGGTAAAGGATTTGTAGTAAAGCGATATCTCCAGACACATATGAGGCTCCACACTAACGACAGACCATTTGCTTGTGATGTTTGTTCTAAAAGGTTCCATAGAAAGACAAATCTTAAAATCCACATGATGGCCCATTCTGGAGAAAAACCTTTTTCCTGTGTGGTGTGTGGTAAAAGATTTAAGGTAAAGGAAAGTCTTAAAAATCACATGAAAATGCACACCACAGAGAGACCTTTTGTGTGTAGTGTTTGCAGCAAAGAATTTTTAAGACAAGAAAGTTTAAAAAGTCACATGTGCATCCACACAGGAGAGAAACCTTTCATTTGTAGTGTTTGTAGTAAAGGATTTTCGCGACATTTGGAACTGAAGAGACACATGTCTGTTCACACTGGCGAAAAACCATTTATTTGCAGTGTTTGCGGAAAAGCATTTTCCCTGAAAGATCATCTAAAGAAGCACATGCATGTTCACACAGGAGAGAAACCTTTTATTTGTAGTGTTTGCAGTAAAGGATTCTCACAAAAACAGAATCTAAAGAGTCACATGTATGTTCATACTGGAGAGAAACCGTTTGTTTGTAGCATTTGCAGTAAACCATTTTCACGACAAGAAAGTTTAAAAACTCACATGCACGTTCACACAGGGGAGAAACCATTTATTTGTACTGTTTGTAGTAAAGGATTTTCACAACAAAGGAAACTTAAGACTCACATTCGTGTTCACACTGGAGAGAAGCCATTTGTTTGCCGTGTTTGTAATCAAGGATTTTCGCAACCCAGAGATCTGAAAAAACACGCTGCTGTTCATAGCGGTCAGTTCAGCTGTCGTGAGTGTAATAAACGTTTTGCGAAGGAAATCCAATTGGAGCAACACATGAGACTCCACTCGAGGGAGAGACCATTTGGTTGTGATGTCTGTAAAAGCCGATTTAATCAAAAATGTGTTCTTGAAAATCACATGAGAGTCCACTCAGGAGAGAAACCTTTTGTTTGTAGTGTTTGCAAGAGAGGATTTGTGCGACATGAAAACCTTAAGAAGCACATGGGTGTTCATCAGGGCTGCAATTAATGTTGTTCACCTTCTGGGGGATTTTATTATTTATTGGTCTACATGATGGTAAACAGTTCCCACAGTTAAGAATCTAATGACTAGTGAAGTGTGAATTTAAAGACTCTTCTGTCATTTATCAGCTCTACTTCACGATCTCAAAAACATTTATAGAATTCAAACCTGAACTGAAATATTGTCCTCTGATTACAGGTATTGTAGCCATTTCAGGGTTCTTTGAAATCATAATTCAATTCCTAAGGACAAATAAAGTGTCCACTTTCCAACATGTCGGTATCCTTAACTAAATAGCCTAAAATTATTAATCCAAGGCAACTCTAAGCAAATGTGCTTTCAAGTCAGTATTTTTATTTATTTAATTTTTTCAGTTTCCTGGAAATTTGTTCCAGATATCTGGAGCATAAAAACTGCTTCCCTGATTCTGAAATGGAGAGTTGCCTAGAGCTGTGAACAGCTGGGTTCTGGATCAGCTGTCTGACTTTTTAGGCATATGTATCATGACAACCTTGCAGTTAATCAGTCCAACCAAAGATAAATGCATGAATGAGTTTCTCCAGATCTTCCTGGGACATTAATCCTTTTAAAATTTTGAAGTGTTAATCAGGTGATAGAAGTTTGTAATTGCCTTTATCTGTCTCTGAAGGTTCAGATCGCTACACCCAGATTTTGGACATCATCACTTGTTTTAAACTGTAACAATTGAAGCTTTGTGCCGACTCTTGATCATTCCAAAGAGGACCTCTGTTTTGTTTCTCTTAGTTATATTTTGAGATTGCAAATCCCAGAAAGCAAGTTTTCTAAGCTATTTTTATTGTAAAACAGCAAAACTGCAAACACAGTCTCCATAAAATACATTTCAACAAGTATTTGCTTACTATAATTAAGGTATGAGAGTTCACTAATCAACAACAACATTTATTCTGACATTTTCTTTTCTTCAATGAGAAATTGGAAATGGTAGACTTGATCTTTTTCAAGAACTATCCCCTAAAATAATGCATTTTTTGTTTAAAAACACCATTTTGTAACAGGAGTAAAGGTTAAACTTCTAATTGCTATTTATGCACACATTGTTTGCATTGCCCATACCAGTGGTAGAGTAATATGTTGCGCAATGTAATTCTGGTTTAAATAAAAAAGAAATTACCTGCTAATTAAATAATTTGCTACAAAATCTTGCATCTCTTGTCTCCACCAGAGATGTAATCTATCCTCAAATCTTATTTATTCACATGATCTGTGTTTTTCACTCACCACTGCTAGAAAATGCCTTTTTCATCATGTTTATAAATTTGTGCTGTTCAAAAATCATCATGCTTTGTTTTTAGATGCGTTATAAACAACTGTAATAAACCTATTTAAAAACTGTTTTTAATTTAATTTGATTCAATATTGATTTATGTGAGCTGGCTTGGGTTTTCTAAGGTGACTTCATTTTTTCCGTGTGAATCAATGCTATTTAAATGAACTGAATATTTGGAGCATTAAACAACAACGTGCTATAGGAATGCAATATGTGTTCGGTGTTTTTTAGGCTTTCGTTCATATTCTTTTATTGTGAAAAGCTACAGGTTGAAAGAGGAAGTAGTTTTTCGATTCAGAGCTTTCATTGGCCAATGCTACGAATGTAACCGGATCTTAGCTTGGTGGCTAAGTCTTCCAGAAAAACGTCTTAAAGTCGCTGTAGAACAATTGTTTGATTTATTTTCCGGGCCCTACATCACTATCTCCGTGTCACATCGATTCTATGTGTTTGTTCTGAACCGCTTGGACTTTTTTTTTTTTTTTTGCGGAAGTTTCTAGTACAGAATATAATTATTCTTAATTAGTGAAGTGAATATGCTGTCAGTCAGCCTGGAGCTAAAGCAACTAACAGGAGAAACGTAATCAAGTGAAGCTATTAAAAGTTCATGTAGCACACTGTTTGTTAGCCTGTAGGAGGAAGACCATACCGTCTGTGGACACCTTCTCTAAGCTTGTTTAACTGAGGACAGAGAGACTGGAGGTAGAGTGGATCCAGAACTACTAACCAAGGTATCAGACTCGCTTCAGCTCTGCTACCTTCGACATTTTCTGTTAATACACTTTATTTGGTCAGAAGGTGATTTATGTCTGATTTCTGTTTCAGCAGCAGAATAACAGAAGATCTGGATAATATGGCTGAATCCCTGATGACGTGAAGGTTGTGAATAGTGAAAAGGAGAATCCCAAGTGGATTGAGGATGACTGAGATGATGAAGGTTGAAGCAGATGAACCTAGAGGGTTCAGCTTCGAGCCTCTCATACCTGCAGCATCCAAATCAGAACTGGAGAAGACACAAGACGACAAAAATACCAGTAAGTGTATGGATTGGAGCAAAATTATTCTGAGTGGAAGTTAAAAAAAAATGGGACTACAAGACAGCAGAAAGAAACAGTAACGATTACATCAGTAAGTATCTCAGCAGTCATTACAGCAGAGGCAGTGTACACCATGAGGCTGAATACTACAATTGGAAGGTCAGAGCATCAGGATGTAAAGCTTGGTTATTTTAATAATAATCTCTAACTAATTTAGAAGATCTCTGAAAGGTGCAATTAAAACAACCATTTATGGTTAGGTTTGTATGCACCGCCACGTGTGCCCTCTTCACCAAAGGAAAAATAACCTTATATGTTACTTTAATTTTTTACACATCAAAATGTAGAAATGACAAAACATATTAGGGCTGTCAGAAACTTACTTAAAAATATAATATTCTAAATTGTATTTATTTATTTTGCACAGTTAAAACTGCCATACAGTTTTCTTTAATGTCTATATGTGTTTCAGTGTCTACTGATCAGCTGCTCTTGGTAATTAAAGAAGAGGTTCCTGAACTGCAGAACTGCAGTTTGGACCAAGAATCCCCTCACAAAAAGGAGACAGACGATGAACTCTGGAGCTCTCAGGAGGAAGAGCAGCTTGATGAGAAGGAAGAGATGGATTTCATTGCTGTTAGTGTGAAGAGTGAATATGATGAAGAGAAACCTCAGTTGTCAGACAATGATTGCATCAAAATTGAGAACACAGACACAGAAACTCCACCTAGCACGACTGTTGAACAGAGGGAAGCAGAACCTGATGGAGGATCTGAACCAGAGGTGAACTCTGATCCAGATATGGATGAAAATGCTTTGGATTCATCTGGGACTGAAGTCAGTGAGGCTGAGGAGGATGGTGAGTGGCAGGGACCTTTGTCAGGTTATGAATCTAGAAGTAAAGATCGTCTGAACAGCCACGAGAGAATAGCTTCTCAGTCGCACATAAGCAATGATAAGAAACGCAGCACCGGCAAAAAATGCTTCGGCTGCTCTGAGTGTGGCAAACACTTCATCTCCAAGCAGTCTCTTCAGAGACACATGAAGAGTCAGGTAGGAAAAAGGTGTTCAAGCTCTTTAAATGAGAAATGTCTGAAAGTCAAACAAAACATCGATTCACACTCCAGACTCATCAGTGAGGGAAGCCAGTCGAAATGTGATGAAAATGGAAAAAACTGCAATTGTAAAGACAGTCTTCAGTTACATCTGTCGGTTCATGCCGGTGACAAACAATTTAGTTGTGAGATTTGCGGCAAACGATTCAAAAGTAAGTACTACGCTCAAAGACACATTATGATGCACTCTGGAAAGAAAGCCCATACCTGCGATAAGTGCGGCAAAGGGTTTATTAAGAAGAGTCAACTTCAGACTCACATGAGACTCCACAGTTCAGAGAAACCATTCGCTTGTGACGACTGCGGTAAAGGTTTTAATCAGAAGTCACACCTTAAAGTCCACATGATGTTCCACTCTGGGGAAAAACCAACGGTTTGTGATCTTTGTGGTAAATCGTTTAGTGTAAAGTATTACCTCAAGGACCACATGAGAACTCACACTGGAGAGCGACCGTTTTCCTGCGGTGTTTGTGGCAAAACCTTCCGGAGAAAAACAAACCTCGACCTGCACATGAGAGTCCACTTGGGGGAGAAACCTTTCGCCTGTAGCGTTTGTAATAAGGAGTTTTCACGGCAAGGAAACCTGAAGCAGCACATGAGCGTCCACAGCAGCGACAAGCGGTTTGTTTGCAGCATTTGTAGCAAAGGCTTTTCACGAAAAGAACATCTTAAACTGCACATCGGCGTTCACACTGGAGACAAAACATTCGGCTGTAGCGAGTGTGGGAAAAGTTTCCTGCAGAAGATCCACTTAAGACGACACATGTTGATCCACACAGGAGCTAGAGCGTTTGCCTGTAATGTTTGCGATGGAAAATTTAAGCTAAAGCACCACCTTCTGACTCACATGTTAAGCCACGCAACAGAGAAATGATCAATCAGCGGTCGGTGTCCTGCATGTAAACTTTGATGAACTCCTCAAGATGCCTCTAATCCCTTGCTTTTAGAACCGTGTTCCTCTGTTTTGACTGTTTATTTATGGAAAAACATTGGTGATACTATTGACATTAGTGATTAAAATCCGAAAACTACTATTGAGCTGTGCTTATTTTTGTATGCTTTTGAAAAACTGATTTGTATAAATATCAGAGTCACCGTTCCAAAGTTTTTATTAATTTAATGATGCAGTTTGAAAAAGGATAAAAGGACTCATGTATGGGTATCTTGCTCCTTCAACTAGGGTTATTGATGCACAAATGTAACACATTCACTTTGCAGAGAATAGCCTGCACCTCTGACAATAATGCTAAGATAAATCTTTATTGTGGTTGCCTCTTTTATAAGATGAAACGGAGATGAATGGTACAATTGACTGAGCATAAATAAAAAAACTACTGAAATAACCACGTTTATACCATAAAATTACCGTGTTATAATAATCTAATAGTGTTTAAAAAATTCTGACATCACACTCGTCAGAATGTAATTAGACATATCTTAAATATATATATTGTCCAGTCAAAATATAATTAGGAACATCTTAATTTACAAATATATACTAAATTTGTCTTATCTAATTTTTCATTATTGTGTCATTTTAAAAATATAGCTAACGTCACATTTAGTGATAATCTGACTTACAGTTTCTTTCCAAAACTGCTAAATTACCAGGGGAAGCCCACAAGGGGGGGAAATGGTTAATGAGCACAAAAAGTGGGCTCCTGCCCACAGCGTTCAGTGCAGTTCAGGTTAAGCACAATGCTACCTGCAAGGACAGAAAGAATCACATATTTAGTAACTACTGCTATTATGTTATGCCGCCGCATTGACAAAAAGCTATTTGCATTGTGGTGAAAATACTATTCTCTGGTAATTTATACTCAAGGTTACTATGGTATGAGAATTCCATGCCAATTAGTCCCAAGTTAACACTGTTTAATTAGTCTTGATCCTATCCTAGTTTCACTTAAGTCAACCAGACTTAATTGTCCTAATGTCTTTCAATTTTTTTTCTTTGACCTTTAGCTTCTTTCTCTCATTTTCAGTCGATCCCGACGAAGAAAATTACTGACTTGTTGTGGTAGGAACAGGTATATCCAGCAGATGGCAGCAGAGGGACACATAGGACGCAAACCTAGTGTGTGTCTGTAACGGTGCCTGATCAAAATCCATCAGTGATCCATGGTTTGCGGGGACATACCTTTCGTCGTCAATACCTCGGTGGATGGAGACAGAATTGTACCCAGTTGCAATCTGAGTTGATCGGCTTGGTTCGTGTGAAACAAGCCTCTGGTTTTTTTTTCTGACTGCGGGGACACTATGGAGGAAGTGGATTATGTTGATCAGCACAGATCTGAAAGTCGACCTTTAGATGAAGTGCAGATGAAACAGCTCGGTGTCCATCTGCCGCAGGAAGTTGGTGAAAATCAAACAGCTGGTAAGAAGAAGCTCTGCGAAGGTAAAACTAGTTTAACTGAGGTTCGGTTGTTCTCTCTTCTTAGCTTGACGCTTCCTTGGCAGTTACGGTTACAGCTATATGTCAACGTAACCGCCATATTGGGAAGGTAAATAGAGTACAGACGTTCAGACTGGGGAAAATACTATTTGTACTGCATTAAAACCAGGTTAAGGCTTAAAATTCAGAAAATGTTTCTGAGGACTTAACTAGTGCTCTTATAAGTTCACTAAAGTGCTAACTTCTTGTTCAGTTTGTTTGTTAAACCATGAAGGTTTTATGTCGGTGAGATAAATGTTGTTCCTTTCAGTCCTATTTAAATTGCTAGACGAGTGTAGGAGGGGGGGCACCGGTGGAAAATATTCATATAGCAGCCTGGTGTTTATGTTGCTATAAAAACATAAGTCTAGAAACAGAATTTGATATTCCTCGAACACTGTCAAATATGTAAGTAATCATTATTGTCCATGTACATTTCAGTGTTCCCAGTTCTTCGGATGCTGGACGTTAAAAAAGAGGTTCTCCATGCCTCGAGCTCCAGTTCCCAGAAGCAGCATCCAGAGGCCTTCCACATAAAGGAGGAGGAGGAGGAAGTCTGGACCAATCAGGAGGAAGAACGGCCTAATGAGCAGAAAGAGACTAATATCAGCAGGTTCCCTTTAACTGTTGCTACAGTGAAGAATGAAGGTTACGAAGAGAAACCTCAGTTATTAGAGCTTCATCAGATCAAAACTGAAGAAAGCAGAGAGACTGAAGCTCCAATCAGCAGCTCAGCTCAACAGATAAAAACAGAACTCCATAGCGAGGATGGTGTAAGAACAGAACCAGATAGGATCCTGTATCCAAATAAAAATGCTTCAGACACTTCTGAGACAGAAGCCAGTGATGATAATAATGATGAGGACTGGCAGGGACCTTTGTCAGATTCTGAGTCTGAAACTAAAATGAGTCACAATTGTGAGAATGCCCTCAGTGTATCTCAGTCAAATGTAAATGGTGAAGAGAAATATAACTCTGTCGTGGCAGGAGATGAAGGCGAAAAAGTGTTTGCGTGCAATACATGTGATAAAAGATTTAAAAAGCGGGACAATCTTACGGATCATGCTAGGATCCACACCGGCGAGAAGCCATTTGGCTGTGATGTTTGTGAGAAAAGATTCAGGCGGAAGGACTGTTTGCGAAAACACAAGATGATTCACAGCGGGAAAACGGCGCACAGCTGTGATTTCTGTGGGAAAGGGTTTATAGAAAAGACGGATCTTCAGGCGCATATAAGACTCCATACCGGAGAGCGACCTTTTGCATGTGATGAATGTGGAAGAAGGTTTCACAAAAAGTCAATCCTCACAGTGCATATGAGAGTCCACTCTGGGGAGAAACAGTTCAAATGCACCGTGTGCGAAAAAAGATTCCGATTTCAGCACATTCTTAAAAAGCACATGGTTGTTCACACCGGAGAGAAGCCGTTTGTTTGTGTCATCTGTAGTAAAGGATTTTCTCAACAAGAAACTCTGAAGAGACACACAGGTGTTCACACTGGGGAAAAGACATTTGTTTGTAGCGACTGCGGTAAAGACTTTCAACAGAAGATACACCTGAAAGAACACATGAAGGTCCACACGGGGGAAAAGCCATTTGGCTGTGACGTGTGCGGTAAGAAATTCAAAAAGAAGTCGTATGTTAAAACGCACATGATGTCTCACGGTGGAAAGAGAGCGCACAACTGTGAGCTGTGCGGGAAAGGCTTTTTAGTAAAGGGCGGTCTTCTGAAACACATGAGGATTCACAATGGAGAAAGACCTTTCAGCTGCGATGTTTGCAGCAAGAGCTTTCTGCAGAGGATCCATTTGAAGGCGCACATGAGAGTTCACACAGGAGAGAAACCGTTTGGATGTGAAATCTGTGGTAAAAAGTTCACAAAGAAATCCTATGTTACAACACACATGACGTCTCATGCTTGACAGATGACGAGATTACTGTTGATTTGCAGATATGCACCAAGCTTCACACAATAGCAGGATGTCTGCACATCATTAAAAAGTCTTAAATTCATGTATCTAAAATGAAGGCCTCAAATTGTATAAAATTCTTTGAAAAACAGGAAGTTGGCCTTAAATATGTTAATCACAGGTCTTAACTTTTCTTGGGTAAAGACTGTTTAATCTCATATATTCTAAGTAGTTTTCCTTTTTCTTGCGGGACTTTACTATTATGCTAAACTTTGAGTCTGTGAGTCACGGCGGTTGCCAGTAACTAGCTGCTAGTATACCCTTGCTGTTAAGCAAGGATAAAGGAAGCTAGCTTTCATATGTTCATTATGAGTAAGTGCAAATGTTTGTCTTTGCCATTAATGCTCTTCAATTGCCAAGTCATACAGTTTATTTATTTGTACATTTCTGTTGTAATACTGGTCTTAAATCCCATTCATAATGGTCTTTAAAAAGTCTTAAAAGTCTTAAATTTGAGTTGGTGTAACCTGGAGAAATTCTGTATAGGGTGAAGAACTGGCCTATGCCATACTGGAGGGTTTGGTACCTGATATTTGTAATTAAAAATGGACCTGAGGCATACTGTAACTTTCTGGAACACAAAATTTCTTAGCGAAAGATACCCAAAAGGTCTTTAACCCCTTCAACACATGCCTGTTTAGTGTATCTGAACTGAACCTGATGTTTGTACTATAAAGCAAGCTGAGCATAACTGTGCTTTCCCTTTGTAAACTGGCTACTAGAAAGGAGGTAAAATATCAAAAATGCCATTACTAAAACAGTAGTTTTTGTTTTTCAAATATATTTGACATGTTTGTGGTGCTTTTTGTTACTTAACCTGATTAAACTAGTGTTACGGCCCAAGGCCTTTTCCTCTGGGTCTCTAACATCCATGTCTTTAATTGGTGCTGATTGGAAGTGGAGGCAGCTGGCCAGTGTCTCCAGATCCACCTTAAGACTCACCACTTCCTCTGACTGAGTTAGCTCTTTTCTTTCTGTCTCCCTGCCACTCTCTCCCTTTGTCCCTTTGTCCCTTTCTTTCCCAACCAGTTATGACTTTTGTTAAATAAATTCCTTTTTAAGTTATTCCATGCATTGCTTCCCTTTCATTTGTTATGGTTTAAGAGCCAGACCATAACAAATTGGGGGCTCGTTCAAATTTATGTTAGTGTTGTTGAGTTAGTTAAGTGGTAAACATTGTTTGTTAATTTAACTGGGAAGCTAGTGTGGAAATCTTGAGTTTAGTTTTGGGAAAATTATTTTTTTTTTTTCTCTCTCTTCTCTGGTTTGGTGTAAGTTGCCTGATTTCGTCCCTTTTGATGAGCTCATTGGTAAGTCCTAATTGTTGACTGATTTGTGCAATTCATTATGTCTCATCTGAACTGATTCCCCTGTAGGCCTCAGCGTGTCTCCCCTTTGGGATTCATGTGCTCAAAAACAGTAGTGTGGGATCATATGGTTGGAGCAGTTGTCTCGGGGGCACGGCCATAGTGTTGGGGGGGTTGCCAATTTTCTGGTCGCCTTTTCCACTCTATTGGTATTAAGTGCATAAATACCCACCGTCCCTGATCTCTGAAGACTAGGGTTGAGCTAGAAAGTTTCTGATAGGCAGTTAGAGGGAGGTTTGGGTTGATTGGTTTGTGTTGCACAGATTGTCAGCAATTAAAAGTTTGAAACACTGTTTTGTGATTAAGACTTTAGTCATGTCTGTGGAAGACTTTAATAAATCTCCATCGGCAGGATTTTGGAGCAGTGTTCTAGAGAACAACTAGTAAAAATTGCTGAACACTATAAAATAAGTGTCGGTGATAAAAGGTTGAAAGACAATGTTAAAGCAATTTTAAGGGAGAATTTAATTGAGATGGGTGTTTTGTCGTCACCTTCCAGACCTGACGATTTGGGTGCTCAGGTTGTAAAGTCTGACGTTTTGGATTTGAACAACAAAAAGAGATGTTAAGGTTGAGAATGCAACTGGAGAAAGAAAAGGAGTTGGCTTTAGAGAGGTTACGACAGCAAGCAGATTTGGATAAGGCTCTTGCTTTGGAAAAAATGAGACAGGAAATTGAATTGGCAAGAATAAATTTGGAAAGTGAGAAATTAAATCTGGTGAAAGATGGCAAATTGTCTGCGGAATCTTGTGTTGGGGACTCAAAATGCAAACCCTCTGATGTATTAAATGACTTGCGTTTGGTGCCTAAGTTCAGTGAAAAGGATGTTGATACTTTTTTCACTTTGTTTGAAAGGGTTGCACACACAAGAGATTGGTCTGATTCAGACCGCATAATTTTGCTTCAGTGTGTTTTGGTTGGTCGTGCTCAGGAAGCGTTTTCTATGTTGAGCTTGAATGATGGCCAAGATTATGCCAAGGTTAAAGCTGCAATATTGAAAGCATATGAATTAGTCCCTGAAGCATATAGACAAAAGTTTAGAAACTGGAAAAAAGGTGACAAAACTTATGTGGAGTTTGCAAGAGATTTGGAAATTCATTTCAACCGATGGTGCACTTCCTCTGATGTTAAGACACTTGGTGATCTCTGTAATTTAATGGTTTTGGAACAATTTAAAAACTCTGTTTCTCATAAAATTGCAGTGTACATTAATGAACAGAAGGTTAAAACTGTGTCAGAAGCTGCAGTCTTGGCTGATTTTGTTTTGACACATAAAGATGCAAGTGGAGAGCACGCAGAGAGCACACATTCTGGAGGTTCTTTTTTGGATCGCAGTAACCATGATCTGGACAAAATTTGTAATTATTGTCACAGAAAAGGTCATTGGAAAAAAGACTGTGCTTTGCTGAAATCCAGAAATAAAAATGGAACTCAGGTTAAACCAGCAGCGTTTGCTGCATCAGTTTCTGTGAATGTTCCTCACAAAATGGCTGAAGTGTCATCTTCTGGGAAACCTGACTTGAGTTCTTACAAACCATTTCTGTTGGAGGGACATGTTTCTTTGGTTGGGAGTGACGTTAAGATGCCGGTTACAATCTTAAGAGATACTGGTGCATACGATTCATTCATTTTGGCATCCGTTTTACCTTTTTCAGATGAGTCTGACACTGGATTATCTATACCTGTGTTGGGTATGGGCATGTCTGTGTTTTGTGTTCCAGTACATAAACTTGTGCTCCATTCAGAGTTGTTTGAAGGAGAAGTAAGAATGGGTGTGAGACCAGCGCTGCCTGTGATGGGTGTTACAGTTATACTGGGGAACAATATAGCTGGAGGGAAAGTCTGGCCTGATCAACCAGAGTCTCCAGTTGTTGTTTCAGTACCTTTGATCAGCAGTGGTCCTGATGAAAATGAAAAATCACACCCTGACATTTTCAAGCATGTGCTGTGACACGGGCAATGAAAGCATCCAGTGATATACATCAGGATGATGACGTCAGAAAAGATGAACAGATTTCCTCTTGTCTGTCTAATATTCCTCTGTCTATTCCACAGGATGATCTGGTGCAGGAGCAAAGATCCGATCCCACCATACAGCATTTATTTCAGTCTGCATTACCTGTTGAAGAGATGCAGAGCCATGCTCATGGATACTTTGTTGAAAACAAGAGATTGTTAAGGAAGTGGATGCCATGTGGTGAGAATGGTATTGGGGAGCCAGTTTATCAGGTTGTGGTACCTTTGAAATGGCGTGACATGGTCTTGCAGGTGTCCCATGATGAATCAGGACACATGGGAGTTAGGAAAACCTACGATCGCATTTTGAGAAATTTTTTTGGCCACGACTGAAAAAAGATGTATCATCTTATATTAAAACTTGTCACACCTGTCAGCTCACTGGTAAACCCAATCAAGTTCTAAACCGGGCACCACTGCATCCTATTCCAGCTATTGGTAAACCGTTTGAGCACTTAATAATTGATTGTGTGGGTCCTCTTCCCCCTTCACGTTCAGGTGCAAAGTACCTGTTGACTGTTATGTGCCAAAGCACCAGATATCCAGCAGCATATCCATTGCACACACTTACTGCAAAGTCTGTGGTGCGGGCTCTTATGCAGTTTATTGGCATTTTTGGGATACCTAAAGTCATTCAGAGTGACCAAGGATCTAATTTCTCCTCTCATTTGTTTGCACAGATTTTGAAGCAGCTGCACATTAAGCACAACCAATCTACAGCATACCATGCGCAGAGCCAAGGAGCACTGGAACGATTTCATCAAACATTAAAATCTTTGCTCCGGGCTTATTGTGTTCAGATGGATGCTGATTGGGAGGATGGTCTGCCTTGGTTGTTACTTGCAGCAAGAGAAGTAACACAAGAGAGTATGGGCTTTAGGCCTAATGAATTGGTGTTTGGTCATACTGTGCGTGGTCCGTTAACAGTTTTGAGAGATGAGTGCCAGGATGCTGCACCGCCACAAAACCTGTTGAGTTATGTTAATGGGTTTAAGCAGAGACTCTTTACTGCTACTCAGTTGGCAAAAGAGAATCTATCGTCTGCACAGGAAAAAATGAAGCGTTTGTATGATAAGAAAGCTGAACGTCGTGTTTTTCTTTCAGGTGACCAAGTACTAGCTTTACTTCCTGTTGTGACTTCACCATTTCAGGCCAAATTTTCTGGTCCGCACACAGTTTTGAAACAGCTGTCTGATCAAAACTATCTCATTGCGACTCCAGAAAGGCGGAAGAAACGGCGAATAATTCATGTTAATCTATTGAAACCTTATCATGTTCGTGCTGATAATGTCATCGCGGATGCCTTATCAAGAGCACCAAGACAGTAACATTTTTTCTTTTCTTCTCTCCTACCTGTCTAATAGTCACTTCAAGGTACCAGTTGTTGGGTATGGATGGGATCGGAGAGAATCCAAGTTTTGTTTCATTTCAGCTGGTCTGAGATATTAGTGCACTTAATTTTGTTTTTCTTTATTTCCATATGTTAATGCACAGGTTGTCCAGGGTTCCAGTGGGGACCCTGTCTTGAAGAGGGGGGGTGTTACGGCCCAAGGCCTTTTCCTCTGGGTCTCTAACATCCATGTCTTTAATTGGTGCTGATTGGAAGTGGAGGCAGCTGGCCAGTGTCTCCAGATCCACCTTAAGACTCACCACTTCCTCTGACTGAGTTAGCTCTTTTCTTTCTGTCTCCCTGCCACTCTCTCCCTTTGTCCCTTTGTCCCTTTCTTTCCCAACCAGTTATGACTTTTGTTAAATAAATTCCTTTTTAAGTTATTCCATGCATTGCTTCCCTTTCATTTGTTATGGTTTAAGAGCCAGACCATAACACTAGTAAAACTGAATGTCTGCAAAAATATGCTCTTTGAGTGTTGACCTGTTCGCAACAAACTGCAGAATCCAGATCAGAGGTGTGAAACTGCTCCTGGAGCACTTTGTCCCCCAGACTTTTGGTCTTGTTTTGCTTCAGTATGCATGGTTCAAATTATAATCATCCTCAGCAGAACTTTGACACGCTAAAAAGGTAATTCAGCCATTTAAGTGATGCGTGTTGCAGCAGAAATAGATCGAAAACAAAGATGGACACAATGTGAGAGTTTGGAAACTGGAATAAACGGTCTTAAACTCTCCAGGTATCTACAAATATTTTATTCTGAGTGGATGTAGGCTCTGTACCTCTGTTGACCATTCCAGATCAGTGAACCTTAAGAATCTGTAGAAATACCTTAACCAAAGCTTTGTGGCAGAGATGGTGGAGGAACTGCTACAAATATGAAAGTATTTCACTTCATTTCCTTAAAAAAACTATTTTATGTATTTTTATTTCATTGTATTTTTTAATAATACAGAACAGCACACGTAACTGTAAAGTTCAAAACGAATGAAATGCGTTTCTGAATATAAAATTCTCTTGAGCAAAGCAGTTTTGTCTGAGCTGGCATGATAAATAATTTGCACCATGACATTTTAGAAAAGTAATTTTTTTAAAAGAATTAGTTGGACAAATCATTGCCTCCTTATAGAAAACGTGGTTCTGTCTGGAACTTTGGAAAACATTTTTCAACATAAACAAGCCATTTGTACAATTATAAATGTATCTATTGTAAATTGTTTTTAGATTTGTTTTAAGCTCTTTTTGTGGAGTTTTTGCCTAATGTGGATATAGATATGCCTCATTTTTTTTTTTTTACTAAATTAAAATATGTGTACAACAACTCATCATGGATAACAATCTTGTGATTATATATTCATGTAACACTAGCTGAAGTATGTTACTGAGTGAAAATTTTTTATTTATTTGCATTGTCATTTTTCTTTTGCATTGTCTGGGAAAACGTGAACTCTCATTCGAAGCTGAAGTTGGCTTATTCTGATTAGGAAAGTGCCTAGGATAATGCCACCTACTTTTTCACTACCTTGGGCATCTTTAATCTGTTTTGGTTAAAAACTAAAATATGTAGGCACTTCTAATATGGTCTTGATTATTCAACACAGATTGCAGAATATCTAAAACCATGTTTGATTTGTGAAACTTCATTAAAGGGCCATAGATATTTTTACATCTACCACATTACAGCTCCAAAACTCTTAACACCGACTCTTCAAACCTAATACTAATATAATAGTATTTAAACATAGTTTATGATTGTAAAACCTTTATTTGACCTGTGAGGCTTCAACAAAGGCAATTTCAGCACATTTTAAGCCAAAAAGCTTTTGTTTTACTCTACTTTGAATGGATACACCGGTAGCGTGGTAGATTGTCTCGCCTCCGTTGAACTGCAGTTTTCAGGTTTATCCACCAGATGGCAGCAAATAGCTTTTTTTTTTTTAATAAGCAACAAATAAATACACTTTAGAAATTCGCAGAAATCTTCTGTCGTCGAAAAAACAGTGTTGAACTAAAAAAAGAAATCTTTATTTGATAAATATATTTTACGTGAGTTCAAAGTTTCATTTAATGCAAGTGTCTCTTTTAAAAGTTTGTCTCCGCCCAGCCTCGGCTCTTCCTGGTGTGGGTGTGGACTGGATGACTTCAGCAATAATGGAGGAAAACCTGCTCTGCTTTTAGAAAACAGTTTGTTTTTTTGACTCAGACTTTAATTTCCCAGTTCCTGGAGCTGGAATGCTGTGTCAGGATGGGAAACCTGTTTGGAAAAAAGAAGCAGTCCCGGGTGACGGAGCAAGATAAAGCCATCCTGGTGAGAATTGACTCAGATTAGCAGCGGGCTAACGTCACTTAGCGTCTCACCAAACTCTACGAATCAATCTAATAATTTGGTAAACTTTATGTTTTTGGTCTAGCTCACGGATATCTGAAACAGTTTAACCCTCGTTTTTTCACTTTTTATGAACTTGTTGTGAATTCGGCCTGACTGTATGAAGAACATAAACTAAAACTGACATGGGTTTAGCTTTTATATGTGCTCTCAGAAAGAAAATATGAAAGCTGTTACTGGGTCGTTTGCTGTTGTGTACTGTAATGTTGTTAAATATCTGTGTTGGTATCACAGATCTGACACAGATCGTCAAAGCTGAAACTTTGACGTTTATCTGTGAGCTGAAACTTGTTAGTTTCGTTTCCGCAGCAACTGAAGCAGCAGAGAGACAAACTGAGGCAGTATCAGAAGAAGATCAACCTGCAGCTGGAGAAGGAGAGACAGCTGGCCAAACAGCTGCTTAAAGATGGGAAGAAAGAGTGAGTGAACTGAGAATCGCTGTGTACTAACAGGAGCAGGTTTCATGGACCTGCATTCTTCCAAATCCTGACTGAAGATGATCAACAATCCTTTTGGTTCCAGATAAGAAATAAGTTGCAGAGCCAGTCCTGTTTAGTGACAGTCTTAGAGATAAATGTTCTTGTAACTCTTACAGGCTGTGATGGATATAAGATGACTTTTGAAGCATTAGTTCGACAACTGTATTGCTGAAAGAGCTTGTAACAAAACCAGTAAAATGAGGTGGTTTTCATGGGCCATTAAATGAGGGCAAATAAGGTGAAAGGCTTTTAAGGCTATACATCTTATAAATCTTACAAATATGGAAATTGTTTTAAGACTTTCCCATAAGTGTGGAAATCAATAAATTAAACTATTAAACTTGCTTTTTAGCTTCTCTTATTGTATTCTAAAAGATGAACAAAAATCAAACTTCAGTCGGACATCTTTTAGTGCGACAAGCAGGCAGCTTTTTTGTTTCATCTGCAGTTGTCAGGTTTTAACCTCTAATGTGTCGGGGTGTGAGCTTCTAAATGTGAACCTGCAGATGTAATGGGCTGCCGTCTACGGACAATATAAAATTTCTCAAACCTTTCGGAATGAAAACCTTTTGCTCTTTCTGAGCTTCTGAGTGAAATTAAAGAAAATTTCATGAGAGCCCTAAACCGAAATGTCAGATCAGATATCAATATTTACTAAAGTGATGATGGCGGGGGGGGGATTGTATTTGAACATGGACTTGTGGGTCGTCTTGCAGTGCTTCAGTGTCTAATCTGACAAACTACTTGTGGTGTTGACGTCCCAGTGGATGATTTTCTTCAATGCTGTGTAATTTAACCCTCGGATGAAAACTGTAATACTTTCAGCAGCGGCTCTGTGTCTGGTCACTGGCTTTGCTTTATACTTCCTCTCCAAATCAACAGGAAAGCCCTCCTCCTGCTGAAGAAGAAGCGATACCAGGAGCAGCTCCTGGACAAGACGGAGAACCAGATCAGCAACCTGGAGCGGATGGTGAGTGACTGCGGCGGCGGCGACGTTTCTTTGGCGACAGAAGAGTCAGACACGACTCTGACTCTTCTGCTTCCTGCTCGTTTCAGGTCCAGGACCTGGAGTTTGCTCAGATTGAGAGGAAGGTCATCGATGGCTTGAAAGTTGGAAACGATTGTCTGAAGAAAATGCATGAGGTGGGAGACGTTTGCTGCGTTTAAAGGTCTGGTCTCAGGTTTTATTGGAGGCCTGATGAGGCTGTGATTCCCCCCCCTCCAACAGGTGATGTCGATTGAAGAGGTAGAGAGGATCTTGGATGAAACGCAAGATTCCATCGAGTACCAGAGGGTCAGTTTTTCGCTAACGTGATCCTTCACACACCTGGAGCAAGTCGGATTTATTCCCTCTCCTAACGTATTTTTGTCTCTGTGTAGCAAATCGACGAGATGCTGGCCGGTTCCTTGACGCAGGAGGATGAGGATGCTGTTCTGGCTGAGCTGGAGGCCATCACTCAGGTCAGATTGAAATAAAACTTAGAGAGAAAATGTTCCACGACCCGAAGGCAGGTCGATGCTCATCATGGCCGTTCTGATCCGATTCTCTCAGGGAGACGTCGAGCTTCCAGAGGTTCCTTCAGAGCCGCTGCCGGTAGCCCCTGAAGCTGCCGAGAAAAAACCAGGTCTGTCGTTTCACTCGGTTTGTTAGCAGAATCTGTCAGTTCTACGTTTTAATCTCACTGATGTTCTCGACACCTTGAAAGCAAAGTGTCTGGTAGTTTATTGGTCAGGTGAGTGGCAACACAAAAGCAGAAGTACATCAGCAACGACGTAAGAGATGCGACTGTTGATGCCCATCAGTATGGAATAGAAGTTTAAGACCATTTCAGATCAGGTCAAACGTTTTGAGACACACAGACGTCTTCATTGCATTTTGTGACTAGAGGTTGTTTGAGGAGCTAACAAGCTGCTAATTCACCTTCGCTAGCTAGCTGGTGCTTTTTGCATCCATTTTGGGTAAGTGCAGCAGATTTATCACCATTTGACTTGGCGATGATTGTTTTCGCCATTGTCTCACTTCGGTTGCCAAGGTGCTTCTGTGCAAAATTACTTTTAATCAAGGCACTATTAAGGTTATGACTGTAGAGAACTATCAGCGGTGTAAAAAGCACAAACGGCATCCATTTGTGGAAATAGCCACAAACAGACCCCAGAAATCTCACAGTTTTTACTATGCTTGATTTTAGTACAAGATCTCCCCCCCAACCATTCCCTATATTTATAGTTTTTATGGTCTTAAATTTAATTCAAGGTGGATTTAATAAGGCATTAAGTCTTGAATTTGACTTTAAATCATTTGTTGTTAATACCTTATTAAATCCACCTTGCATGGATTTAATAAAATACTTTAGCAATGGTGTTAGACTATCAAATGTTGCTGCTTATCAGTTTGGGAAGATTTATGAGACAATTGCAGGAACAAAAACACACAAAAAAACAGTAATATTGGTTAGTTCACTAGTTAACACAATGCAAGTGTGAAAAGACAACAGCAGTAACCTCAGAGAAGCAACTGCTGAACCAGGTCAGATACAAAACCATGGTTGCTCTTTCATACATAGACTTGGCAGCAGGTGTGTGTGTGTGTTAAAAAACAATCTTTACACATGTTCTGTTCCAGTGGTCCGTTGCTGACTTTCCTTAAACCTCAGTGGCTCAGTCAGCCTGACCCAGACAGCCTCTCTGCTCACTCCACAGCAGTTTCCATCCCAGCTGAGTGTGTGCGGTTGTGCTTCAGTTTCAGAGAACGATCGTCCCAGGAAGAAGCAGGAGCGAGAGCTGCTCGCCGTGTAGGAACAGAACTGACCCCGTTACAAACCAACACCCCCGCAGACGTCCAGCTGCAGATGTTTTTCTACCGTACAGGCCCGCCGGCTGCTGTCGGGTAACCCGTCTGATGACCAGTTGTGTTCATCTGCCGCAGGTCAGTTCTAAAAGGAAGGACCGGTTCACCTGCAGCGCCTTGTGAACCTGGAAGACCTGTGAAATCACATAATTGTGCCTAACTGTAGTGTAAGCAGTGCATCATGTTTACTATAAAATCATTTTTAATTAATCCAGAGCATGTATACGGTATGTAACTAGTTTAATCTCCCTAAATAATCTGTGGATCAGAGTCGAGTTCGGAGAGGATCATTTCATCCAAAGTATTGACAAATGTATGAACTTTGTATCTGCGGCTTTGGACATAAAAAATAAATAAACCTCAAAAGCCATAAAAAGAAAAAGCATATTCAAGATTTTTGATCTTAAACATGTCTTTGGGTGAAGTGATCTTTTGATCCCTGGATGGTAAAACAGGAAATTTCTCCTAAAAACCGTCTGCATCCATCCTTCAAAGTCTGACACTCCACAAGCAGATGACCTAATCTAACTCCTACTCCCCTCGTGGATTAGCTCAGCCTCAGTGGGAAAAGGCCGGGCCCATCTCATGTGATGTAATCTGCAACCGCTGAGTCTTCTGTAATCATTTTCTTGTGTATAACCCATTACTTGGATCTGCAGAAGGAACTTTTGGTTTGTATCCATGAGGTCGAAGGTCGAATATCTTTGAAGACCGGTGGAACGAAACTGTAAATCGTTTAAACTCTGGAGACTAATCCTGTCCGACAGCAGCATCGAAGTAAATGTTATAAAGTTGGTTTGGGGATTTCTGTACATTGTTTTTACGATAAAAAGTGTTTTTATTGTTAAATGTTGCATCATGTCAGATGTTATTCAGTGAGTGAACACAAGGTGGCAGCAGTTAAACGGAGAATAGGAAAACGGGTGAATATCTTTCTCTTGCATAGTTTTATAACATATGCAGTCCTTCTCGCACTATAACTACAAACTACACCTTAATTTATTTGGTATATCATGGTTATTAATAAAGTTATGAGGCGAAATCCCAAACTTTGAACAATTTATCATCTGAACATTGAAAGAAGATGGTTCAACTGGAAACCAACCAAGACATGGCTGCTCAACTCAACTGGCTGGGAAGAGAATCAGAGAAGCAGCCCAGAGGTTTATGGTTCCACTGGAGGAGCTGCAGATATCCACAGCTCAGGTGGAGGATCTGTTTACAGGACAACTAGTTACACACTTCATAACCATGTAGACATTATTCAATTAATCTAAAATGTAGGCCTTAAAATATCTTAATCTTATTTTAAAAAGTGAGTTGGCCTTTAATATGTTAATCACAGGTTTTAAATTTTGTCTTGAAAAGATTATTTATTTAATCTCGTATATTTAATTTGTTGTTTTCCCATGGAAATTTTCTGTTGGTCAAAAGTTTAAGCTGTCGTAACTCACTGCTAGCACAACCTTGTTAGATGTTCTTAGTTTTCCGACAAATCGATGGTGACATTACATCTTTCTGCTTTGGATAAGGGAACAGTTACTACTAATTACTGTACAGAATCCCACTTCAAATATCCAATGTCACTTTAAAAGTAAAAAAAAAGAAAAAGAACATTGCTTGTTGAAAAGGACAGGGTTTTGCGCCTGTGTATCATTAGTGCTGTTTATTTTTTGAATCAGATGCTGAGATGAACAGCTGGGTTAAAAACGGCAGAGACCACATTTAGTATCCTAATAGAGGATTTCTATTTCTATTGGCTTGAGGTCACTTAAGCAATTAGAGAAATGTTAAAATTTGAGGTAACGTATTCCTCCCACCTTGTTCCCTCTTGTATTTGTTCTGTTTTATTAAGATTCACAAAGCTAACTTTCTAGTTTGATACAAAACAATTAAATTAAAACTTCACACAGGACCAGCTTTTCTGAGGATTTGCTGACGATTTGATATTTTATGTCGCCTAATCAGAGAGGACTTGACTGTAACTGCCATAAAATCCTGTTTTTATATCTGTATAAATAAATATTTTGCATCACAGAGCTTCTCCTATAAATTTAGTTGTGCTTTAAAAGCTTCGGCCTAATAAAGGAAACAGAAAAGCAGCCATTGTTCTGCAACCTCGTACCTTTTAATTTCAACAAAGCCTGTGTAACAACACCGCGTCATTCAGGCCTGAAATAGGCTGACCCGTGTTTGCCGGGTTACTAACGTCCACTTCAATGCCGTCCTCGTTCTGAATGGGCTGGATCCACTCCACCGCCGACTGCGCGCTACAAGCCTGCGTGGAGCTGCGTGGGAGTGGGCGGCTCACAGACTGAAACCTGAATGTCAGAGCGCCGCGCTGATGAATCACAGACACACGGGGAGAACAGGCCGCAGAGAGCGATGAGGAGGAGTAGGCTGGAGACGAAGGCTAAATCAGAGAGATGGTTCAGATGTGGAGGTGTGTGAGTGTGAGTGTGTGGCCTGCCCACCTGTTGGCCTGCCTACATAAACACACCGCTGAGTGCTGAATATGCACCTGTGAGCGGGAATCAAAACGTTAATCAAGAAACTATCTGAAATGGGACAATCCACAAACTATTTCATAAGTTTTGTTCTACCTTTGAAGTTGCAAAATCTTAAACCAGCAAAAAGAAGCCAAACTGTTTCGAACTAAACTCTCTCTGCTGCTTTGTTGCCTTATATTTACCCCCGCTTCCATATTTTACTGTTTAATCTGCTGATCCAAACTCTGAGCCAGGACATTTCCAGCCATATTTCTTAAGATGTTCCTCGGATGGATCGGTGTTTGTGAAACGTGTTTCTGTAAAAACAACAAAAAAAAAGGAATTATTGAGTCATTGGACGTTAGAAACGCCAAAAGGAGCCAAAAATGATGTTATTTGGTTCAATAATTTATTTCATGTCTTTCCGTTCTCTCTTTGCCCTTCTTCCTCTCAAGCTGCTAATGAATAAAGGGCACTAGTGCCAATAAAAACGACAACAAAACGACAACTGCGGTTCTTTAATGGGGGGTTAGGGGGGCTTCCTAAATGTTTTTACGTCCCTCCCAGTCCTCACTGTGCGTGATGGAAGTTAAACTTCTGTCGTCACAGTTCTAGTTTTTTTTTTTTTTTTTACTGTTTTAATAATTTATCTGACTGTAGCTTTTAGCTTTGACCAGGAGCTGTTTTCTTGTTGCCATTTTCTGACCTATAAAGGTTGACGCACACTCATGCTTTATTGAATGGCATGTTTTCTTGTGTATTTCCTGTTTTTGAAGAAATGACTAAGAGAAACTGGCCTCTGTGTCACATCATATTAAAATAATCAAAGGGAACCAAGAACTCATGTACCATTGATTAAAAAAAAGTTAATTCAAGGTCAGATACATTTTAAAAAAAAAGCTAAAGTATAAACTATAAAAATCCTCTAATGAAAGGCATTTTATGTTCTATCCAAGATAGAAAGAGCTGTGATATTTATCCTGGACGCAGGACAAATATATTTGTACAGACATCATTTAAAGGAGGAATTTAAAGTCTATTTATCATAACATGTATGTTTTCGGACTGTGGAAGGAAGCTTTTTGCATAAGGAAAACACACAGACTCACTCAACACGACAAAGCCTCTGACTGACATTTGACCCCTGGACCTTTTTACTGTGAGACGCCATTGCTCCAACGCACAGAGAATAAAAATAAAGGTAAGATGTTTGGGGAATTAAGCAACAACGTTGTTTCTGGAGGTTAAAAAAATATTCCAATGAGGGTTGTGAGATTAAAAATACCTTTTGAAAATAAACTGTAAGCAGGAAACAAAAAGATTGTACATTAAGTTCAAATGAACAAAGCCGTTTTGGTTTTATCAGAAATAAAGGCTTGAAAACATCAGTCCGTGTAATGAGATTCACTTAATGAATTGCAGAAATATATTTACTTGTTGATATTTTTAATTGATTAAATATGACTGTACCCATCATGAATATTAATGTAATATTTCTAGGCTTTTATTTGTACATTTTTTGACCATCATTTTTTGGGGACGACTAAAATAAACATCTTTAGTGATGCCACTTCAACATCACTAAAGATGATGTTGGATTGGATTTAATCTGTGCTTTAACTCGTTTTTCATGATTACTATAAGTATACAGACTGTAATATTGACCTGCGGTTTAACTACGAGACGCCACATGCACTACGCTAACGTCAACAAGAATCAGGCGTCATTCTGCCTGGATCGGTCCCCGTTCGTTTCATCAGAAATGGCCATGTTTTTTTTAACCTGGCTGACTTCCTGTCAGAGATCTGACTCCCTCATAGTCCATAAGTTTTCATCAGGGTTAATGGTGGAGACGTTCCTGAAGCCTCATGTTATTCTGCTTGATCCTTTATTCTGTTTAGATCCTTATTCTGTAACTGAAAGAGAACGTTGAACCACCGCTGGCTGGAAAACACAGCCTCAGCATGATGCTACCGCCACCATGCTTTACAGCATGTACGGAGTTCCTACTTTGTCTACAATAAAGCACTTTCTCTTCCCAAGATTTCACTAAACTGGTGTGTAAACATTTGTTTTGAAAGGACTCAATATTTAAAGGGATGCTCTATTTTTTTCTCCCCTCAGGGCTGTGTGTGATTATAAGACTGACTTGAGTCCCAGAATAATTATCAGTCAACAGACAGACTCGTCTCCTTATAATCACGCTTCACAGTGTGGTGTCTGACACAAACATGGATGTATGTTTTAGGCCCATTATAGAAGCTAATTGCAGGGATTGAATCCTGACAGAGGAGTAAATCGATTGGCCCGCTGACAGTGGGAATGTTTCTGTTGCTCCAGCTGAGACCAAACACGCCTCATTGATTTCCACTAACTGTCTGCGGCCTGCTGGAACTACATCTGACATGACAATCAGAACAAAATGAGTGTGTTCCTGCTGCGAGTTACCGCTCCGCTTTATTATTTAACCCTCAGCGGCGGCAGCGGCCTTGGGGCAGCTGTTTTTATACCAAAGCAGAAAAGCGTTGCCCAAAATAAGAGGCCGTCCGTCCTGCCCCTTTTCACGGCGTGCCTCTTTCCATTCACAGGCCTGCAGATCGTGATGAGCCGAGATGTGTGGGATTCCCTGCCCACCTGGAGCGGATCTGAAATCCAACAGAAAAGTGGCTCCATCCCACTCATTATCCACCAGAGCCCACTCAGCAGTGAGCTGGACAAATTTAGCAAGCGATAAAATGTGAGTAAGTTGAAAGAAGTGTTTTTAAAACACTCCACACCAACATCCTGGAGGAGAGTCATTTCACCCTCCTGCTGTGTCCTGTGGAGCATCATCTACCATCCTGGAGGATATTGGCCTAAAAAATTAAGCACAGTGGTTCACAGACACACAGAGAAACCTCACAGTGGATGTTTCAGTGGATGTTTCCACTGTGAATGGGCTTGTGTGGCTTGTCCCAGTGATGCCGGATGGTTCTTCTGAATGGTTGGAGCAGAGGAGGCGTGGGCTGCCTGTGTCAGCAGAGCTGGAGGAGCCTTTCCCTCAATGCTGTGCTGCATTTCTGGGCTCTGAATGATCGGTGGAAATATCAGCGCCGTAGCTTCAGATGGCGGAGTCCCGTCGGTCTGTTTCTGCTTCAACATGTTCTGTAGTGAAAAGACAGAAATATCGCAGCAGCAGTTGTGATTCATAATTTCTAGCTACGAGGTTAAAAACAACACTCACTTCCCTTTTTGCTGGGATTAAATAAAAACGGGAAAGAAGACTGGGAATGATTTTTCCCCCCACCTGTTTATTTTGTTCATTTGTTTTGATTTATTTACTTTGATAAGTAAGTAAAAATGTTACCCTGTCCATGCTACTAAATTTAAATGTGACTTTTTAGCCCAGTTTTCTCACTCTTGGCCAAGGAAAAGCCCTTAGACAACATAAAATGTTTATGTAAATCAATTAGTAAAGTTCTAATTTATTTATTTGTTTATTTAAATAAAGTAATATAATTTTTGTCTCCCATTTCATCCGATTAAGATATGTTCATTATAAGGTTACGGGGCGTTCAAAGATAGTAAACTAAAAATCTATCTGACTAGAAATCGGACTAATTAAAAATGACTAAATAAATAAATAAAATCAGTTTAATCAGTCACGAAGAATCCAAGTAATGATATGTGAAACACCTTTCCTCTAAGTCTTATTTTTGCCCATCCTTCTCAGTTGTCGTCTCCGGAGTTCATTTTTCCCACCGGCCCTGAAGGCGGCGCCTCTGAGTCCGCCTCTGCGCTCCTGCAGGGAGGCTCGGAGCGGCCGCTGACTGGCTGCGTGGGGAGCCGGTGTGGGCGAAGCGGAGGACTCTCCTATAAAACCCGGGATCCCACGGACAGACGCGCTCGTCTCTCCCAGACAAGAGTCGTGTTTCCCTGCCTAACAGCTGCTTCGTCCCCCCCGCCCTCGCCACCACAGTTCGGAAAGGAACCGAGAATCCCTCCACAGCTTCCACAGAAAAGAGAGCTCCGTATATGGTTGTGACTGACGCTCCAGCAAGGATGTCCCGGACCGACGAGGTGCACCGCATTACGGAGAATGTCTACAAGGTGAGCCGGTTCGTGTTGTTCGGGACACCTGCTGCACCTGGGCGGATAATTACAGGAGGGGAAGTCCGGTGTTGGTCAGGTCTCTTAGAAGTCTCGGTACTTTAAAGCAAAAGTGAAGTTATTTGGTTGTCAGGCAGACTCTACCTCAAACAGGAGAGTTAATGATGAAACTGTAAAATAAAAGAGGTGGTCTAGAAAAGGGGCTAAAACGTTTAAGTCGTCAGAGTTATCTAAATTGAACGAATCGATGATTTTTAACTAAACTGCGGCTGCTGCTGTGTGGAATATTTGTAACCCTGATGTGCTTCTGGTTTTGGAGGATTTTCAGTAAAAAAAAAAAAAAAGAAGGAAAAAAAGTAAACCTCCTCGGTGACAGGATGCTTCAGGGCAGCTCAGTTCGACATATTTCAGAGCAGCACAGAAAACTCCTGCTCAGTTACCTGCTCAAAGTTACCTGATTTCTGAATTTTGTGAATTCCTCAACATGAACCCTTCCAGTTTTCATTTCCTCCGTTGTTTTCATCTTTGGAAAAGCAGAAAGGGATTTATTTGGTAACAGTAAGAGATGTTGGTGTAATCCATTCTGTCTGGAAAAACATCAGGTCTTCATTGGCCTCCTCTAACACAGAGCTCCAACTCAAGCAGGGAACAGGACTTGTGATCGCGAGGCATTTCTCCTGATTCTCACTTTACTCAGCTCCCCATATGAGGCAGATCTCAGACATGGAAACATGACGAGTTTCTGTTATGATGTGAGGAAAGCTGTCACTGCTCCACACGCCTCCTCACTCCGACCGGCTCCGGGCAGACAGTCGGAGCTCCTGGTACCGGGGGGCAGGGGGTGTATCTGGGTTCTCCTCCCCAGCTTGCTTGGTTATGTAATGATGCTGCTGAGATAATAATGGGAGTAATTTCACCATACATCTGAATGGAGATACTTTACAAAATAAAAGAAGATTTCAGTAAAAGTCCCAAGATGTGTTGACCTTTGGAGGGTGTTTGGGTTATGAAGTCTAAACAGTTTGATGCTGAAGAATGTAATCGGACCAATCAGTTTTTTTTTGATAGTTTTGTTTCTTGACGTGCTGATTGGGATTTGTCTGCATCCTAATGTATTTATTTGTTTATTTTTTTTGCCAACGTTGGGTATGGTGGAAGTTCTTAGTTTCTGAATTTGATTTTAACCAATAAGAACAAACGAATCTGAGCTGATCCCGGTTGATTTGGAGCATCTCTAGTAATGTGGCTGCATTACTTTTGATATCTTTCAGGGTTTTGTAGGATAATAAAAATGGCATTTTAAACACGGCTATTTTTTTTTAAAACGTTTTCAGCATGAATAACTGAAGTAAAGGAGATAATAATAACATTTAGCTATTATTTACCTACAGTTTGCAGGAACTGCCTCCATGCATATGCAACAGATGCAGCATTAGGGGTGGTGGGGAAGGTCTTCCTGTCATGGGCAGCCGAGCCGCTGCCAGTTTGACCCCCTGCTGGCGTCTGATGGTAAAGGCTCGATGCTCACTGGCGTGGCATTTGGTGCCGCTGCGCCGAGCTCCCCCCTTCCTCTTCCTCCCCAGGGGTGTTTTTGAGCCGTGTTTGGAGAAACTAACTGGTCTTTATTAATTCATTAAAAGTGTGGAGGATGGAGAGGCGCAGAGGTGCCAGCTCCCATTAGGTAACACTCATGTCTGTTTCTCCTTGGAGGGAGGTGAGACATTGGCAAACATCAGCAATTAAATCAGGCAGCATTAAGATGGGGATCAGAGACGTTGGCTGCACAACATCATCCTGCAGAACACTCTGTACTCATGGGATATACTGGTTGTATAACCTTACTGGCCCAGTTTCCAGTGATTCGATAAATATGATTAAAATATTCACGACTGCTGCAAAAATTACAGTATTCAGTTATCTATTAATTTGAGCCAAATCTAAAATGAGAAGTTTTCGTAGTAACATTTTGCAGGAGATAGTAATGGCCACTCTGCCAGAGTGTGTCTTTTATAGATTATTATTTTATTTAAAAAAAGAAAAGGAAAAAGGAAAAAAAGTATAATCTGGACGTGTTTTGGGAGTCCAGATTTAAATAAAGTCTGTCCAGCACCCTTATTTGCCTTGCTCCCACCTATTCCAGGCGTCGTCCAGTAACCCTGCATGAGGAGGGCTCTGCCTTGTTTCCTGTTTGTTGGAGCGTTAACTCTCAGAAGAAACGGCAGAGGACTGAAGCCCGAACCTCCTCCTCTGCTGCTGAAACAGAAGCTGAATGTAAATTTCAGATGACTCACGCTGGTGAATGTGTGGGGGCAGTCGTTCCTGTCGTGCGCGGGAGTGTGTGTGTGTGTGTTTGTGTGTGTGTGGCCATACAGTATCTGTAACGGCATGCCGGTTCAGAACGCACAGGCTGCAGGTCGGCTGGGACGGTGACGGAGAGCGGTCCCTGTGGATTCGGGTTGTGGAAGTTTGGGATGCGTTGATGTGGGTGAAGTGCGTCTCCTCAGGTTTGTTGTGGCTGCTGAGCAAACGGCGTCTGCGTGTTTGTTCAGGAGTGTGTCCAGCCGAGTGCTGTAATCCCAGTAGTGCTGCGGATCAGGATGGTGAATAAAGCTGGAGGTGACGCTGCCTCCATTGTTCAGAGTCAGCACTGGATTATACACACATCAGCAGGTCAGCTCATTGATTTCAGAGCTTTTTGTGGAGCGTTTCATGTGCTTTCGTCCCGTTTTCACCACCATATTTGGAAAAGAATCTACCCATCTTTGTCATTCTTTCTAAAAACTGCAGTTCGGGTGAAAATAAAAGAATCCATCACTGTTATTGGCGCTTTTTGCTTAATCTTCTGGCAATTTAGGCAGATTGAATTGTTTATAACTTCAAGAAGGGTTGAGCCCTTCTTGAAGCTAGCTGGGGTCAAAATTAAACTGACCCATCCGTCTTAAACCAAACTACCCACTTAAGTTTCAAGGTGAAAGTCTAGATTTTGAAGGTCTATATCCTTCATCTTGTTTAGCATTGATGCTTCCCTCCAAGCTGCCCAGACTTCTCACTCCCGAGCCGCCTCCTACGGCTCTTTACCGAGACGTTCCAGTCTCCTCAAGCTGAGAGACATGATCTCTCGACTCTATCATGACTCAGTCTCCTTCTGATCAAATGGGCTTCCAACAGTCTCACGTGGGAGGTGACCGGGCGGCTTCTGGACCAGATGACCCGACTACTTCAAAGGCTCCTTGTGGAGAAGCAGAAAATCTATTCAAAGTTACAAATGACTGAAGTCAACCTTCGCCTGATCTCTGAGCCAAAACAACTTCTCAACTCGTTCTTATGGGTTATTATTGTCTGGATCAGGGTTTGGTCTGCTTTTTGTTTTGATTCAGGACCCCAGCCCTCCATTTTCTATGTCAGTTTATCCATTGGTGTGGCTTTGATATGCTTACAGTTAGCAGTGTGCTACAGTATGATACTATAACACACTGTGATGGAGGAATTATGCAAAAAAAACCATTTGTTTTTGCTCCAACTGTATTCAAGACCCATGTTGAGGGCCAACCTTTAATGTTTAAATTTCAGATTTATTCACATTTACTCCCAGAAATTGCATGAGATTTCAATAAAAAGTTTGAAAATTCCAGGAAACGTGCAAAATTTCACATTTTCTGTTTAAATTCTCATCCATATCTGGACCTACACAAATGTGCCGCTAAGAATACGTTCTAGGTGTTTCAACAACGGTCCTCAGCTGAAGCTCTGGATGCTTTGCTCTCTGTTTTCAGAGCTTATCTCTGCCCTTGTGAATGGACACCATTTTCAGTGTACCACCTGCGTTGTGTGTGCAGGTGTACAGTGTCTGTGTGTCCTGACGGTATATGGGGCGCATCCTCCAGTGATTGCAGTCATGAGTAAACATTGCTGTGTAATGACATCTTGTATCTGCTACGACAGTTTTCCTCCAAACCTGTTTGTTCTCTGGGGAGGGATTTTTCTCCAGTGTTTGTTTGCCAGTGTGTGTGTGTGTGTGAGTAATTCTACTGAACACTTTATCCCCACAGTCATGCAAGCACAATCTGCTCCGTCCTCCCTGCTTCTCGTCTGGAAGTCACACAAGCAGAGCATCACTCCCAATAAAAACGACCCTCTTCTGCTGCAGAGCAGGGCTTCTGGAGCTTCATTGTTTCATTGTTTTGCTTTGTTCCCCCTCACATATTGTTGTGGAGCTCTGAAACTCTCGGCCAGCTGCTGTTTGAGGCAGAGCGCCGCAGGTGAGCGCCGTGGCATCTGTTGGGGCCGGCGCTGCGTCAGATTGATGGATGGAGGGAGGAGCTTTTGATACAGGACTCCATCATCATCCTCCTCCTCCTCCTCCTCATCATCCTTCTTCACAGTCTTTCGCTCTGACAAGATGTATTCTGGCGTCCCCGACTGGCAGAGAGCCTCTCCTGTCTGGGGTTGCGTGAGGTGAAGCCTGTAGCCTGTGCGCTCATCTGCAGCGCAGCGATTAGTCCAAACGCTCCGCTCAGGCAGACATTTCTCCAGTGTAATGGCTTGAAACCAGTGGGCTCTCTTCTCTTGATTAGCTACGGCGCTTTCTCCTCGGTTGTCTGTGCCCGGAGCGTCATGGCCGTCTTTGTGCTCCTGTCCCTGCAGAGAGCCCCGTGCCCGCCCACTCGGGGGGTGGGGGGCTCCAGGGTGTGTTCCAGCTTTGAGCTTCGTCGCTGATCTTTGGACGGCGGCAGCGTGCGAGCATCACGGTGACGCTCTGCGATGATGCTCTGCGATGTGGGGAATATGCTTGGGTTATGCAAGCGGAGGAAACATGAAGCATTGCTCTCAGATGACATGGAATCAAATGAAATATTTAATGATTTTTTTAGGTCACTCTCCTTCCAGCGTTTTATTTTATTTTATTTTTTTTTAGATGGATGACTATTGACTGTAAAAGAAAAGTTTGAAGATTTAAGTTTCTGTTATTGCTTTAATGCCTTTTTGCAGGCCTGTTTGGGGAACTGTCACGATACCAAATTGTCCCAGAAATTATTGCGATAAATGATAATATTGTTGTTTTCGAGACTATTTTAATGTAATATATTATTAATAATGGAAGTACACCCTCCCAAAGACCAATAAGCTTTAATTTCTAAGGAAAATTTAACACTAGAACTGGAAGACGCGTTCAATATCCAAAAATAAACAAAACAATTGAAACAACAAATCAAATGGATGCTGCAATCTCTGAACGAAACTGTCCGTCGGAAAAGAGGTTGGTTGACATCAACGCACCAGACTGAAGCCTGGAAAAGGTCCGGTCTGTTATTCCTGGTTAATATTTTTTTCCTATCACATTAATGAATCCTCCCGGTGTAGAAAATTGCACCAGGAAGCTGTGTTGAGCTTAAAATAATCCACCTCTAGTAATTTAGTTCAAAGGTTTAATCTACCCTGGAACTGTTTGCTAATAAATTGCCTTTTAATGTGGAGGATTTTTGGACAGGAGTCACTCGGGACAGCCCTGAAACAATATGAAGGAACATTTTAGCAGTTTTGAAAGTTATGTTTTTGTATCCCTTTACAGTATATCTGTAGCGATGTCGTGTGTAGTTGTTACGGGTGCAACTTTCCACTCTTTTTTTTTTTCTTTCTTTCTTTTCCCTAATACTTTGCATGTTTCTATTGGATCTCTGTCCTCCCTTTCGGTGCGGTTTGTTTCTAAAGGGGCTCCAGCTGTGAAATATTGTAACGTTTAGCCCATCATTTGTCAGAAGACACGAGGCGCAAGGAACAAAATGTACCAACTCGCCTTTCTGGCGTTCTGGAGGCAGCAGCCCTTCACAGATGTGCTGTCATTAAGATTTCACTGACCGACAGCCTTCCTGCGCCCTACGCACGTACACACACACACCAAGTGCTCACATCTGCAGCGTTTGTGCAGCACGTCGGCAGCCTTTAGCGAAGCGCTTATCAAACTCGAGCCGGTGGGAGGGTGAGAGGAAGAGGTGGATGCTGCTGGGTTTGCGGGAGGTTGGCGGAGGATGAAAGGAAAGTTACTTGGACGGCTCTTGAAGCTGAATGAAAGCAGGGCGAGGAGGGGAAGGTGCGGAGCTCCTGTCTTTTTAGACCGGCAGTGAGTAGGAAAGCCCTAAGAGGCAAACTGCAGTGTTTTCGAACTGAGCGTGGTGCGTCACCGTGAAAAACAGGAATGCACTCTTTTCTCTGCAGTTTTCTGACGAACACTTTGTCCTGCAGTCTCCGATGTTCATCCTGCCTTTGCACATGTGCAGATATTATAGAAACGGCGTGCCTCTGCGTGGACGCACCTTCATTCACGTGTACGTGTGTAAAATGAGAATGAGGCTGGAGTGAATGGGATGGCGGTGACGTTGACGGGGAGACTCCCACCCTTCTCGTTCTCGCCTCTCTCGATCCGCCCCCGCCAGCCTTCAGAGCGGCGCGTGAGGTGAATAAAAATGGGCTGCCCTGTCACGGCACAGGTGGGGTGTGTTGGCGGAGGTGGGGAGGGGGGGATTCCAGCACATCCATATATGGCAGCGGAAGTGCCCCCCTCCTTCCTGTCTCCTACAGAAGCTGCATCTGTGGAATAGGGGGCGCTGCTCTCTGATAAGGGCTCATCTGAGAGGGAAATTGGCTGCCTGCACACACACACACACACACACACACACACGGAGCGGATAGATACTGAATTCTCATCTCCTGAGGCTGCTGAAGCAGTGCAGCTTTTGCACACAGATTGTCACAGTGGCTGAGCAGAGGGAAATAATGTCCATTTCCTGAAACGCAATAAAGGGCGACAGCAGCCTAGCATTACAGGACATAATGCTATACTGTCATTTAAAGTCTGAGGAGTCCTAATAGTTCCTTAATCTCGCATAAGGAAATATTCTCATGTAAAATTGTGCAGTCCATGTGGAAATCCTGACCAAATTAACACGATGGTTATTAGTAGAATGAAATATCTGTGGGGTATTTCTCTAGCAGCTTTGCTAGTTTGTGGTTTGCACAGAATCTGTGTGGATTTCAGCAGCTTCCAGTGTTAAAATGGAGCCTGCTTCTCCAATTGTTAGTTTTCAAGGTTGTCTTAAATTAAAGTTTGTTTTTACACCTGATGGTCCGGTAGGGCTGGTTCTCTTGGGAACAAAATGGAGACATTTGTTACATTTTCAGCTGGCGTGCTGCACAGTTTCAAATAATCCAAAACCTGTTCATCCCCTCGCCTGTGGTGGCGCTGCACCAAGAACAACTGACATGAAAACTTACAAAGAAGACATGAGCACAACTTCCCCCTTCATGAAATGCACAAAAACGATGGAGTAACGTCAGATTTTAGTGGTTGTAGGACTTCTTTCTAGTTGGTAAAAGAACAGAACACATTTAACTTGTTTGCCGCTTACAAGGATGACGCTATGTGTCAAGCTCAAGTTTTTCTCGTGGTTCACCCGCTTTAAAAATGGTGAAATGTCAATTGACGACCAACCGCTTTTTTCCCTAGCAGGAAGCAAAACTTCACAGCCGCGCGCTGCTCATAAAACTTCTCCACGAAGAAAAACGACGGCTGGACAAAACGGCTCTTCCAAGAAAATTCACTGCGGGCAGACGAAACCTTCCACATCAACGCCGCTTGGCACACTGATTGAGAAGGCGTTTTTGAGCAAATAACCAGCGGCAGAATCGTGTACTACGAAAACTGCGCATGCAGCAGCGTCATTCTGGAAACTGTTGGGTGCCCCCTTGTAGATGCAGAAAAACCCAAACTTACATGTAGTTTATTTATTTTAATTTTCTTACCATTTGTGGGTTCTAGTGATCAGCATCTGACACATTTTGGATAGAAGGATGACTTTGTGTAGTGACGATAGACGGCTTCTACATGATGATGGATGCATGTTTGTACACCAGCTGAGGGATGAGAGCACAGTGATGGAGCAGAGGACTGGTGCGTCTCTCTCTCACATTCACAGAAAAGGTCATTTTTATCTTTTTTTGTCACCATAGAAGCAATGGGTGGTGGGGGATTCACACAGCGCTGGGTTGTGTTTGGCCTCAGCTCAAAAGTCAAGGTGACCTTCTGCTGCCATCAACTTTTTGTAATTCTTGCGGGTTCTTATGTTTTATTTTTAATCTCTTTTAACCTTTTCATCACAAAACATGATCAACACCTGGGTAACTTTCACCGATCGGTTTACATGCTGCAGATATCATGGCCGCATGAGTCTTCCTGCACTTTCAGTTTTCAGTTCTTTGTTCCTGAAATTAGAAAATGTATTTGTTTTTGATCTACGTGCAATATAAATGTGAAAATCATACTCATGTTGGTACTAAAGGCCAGAATCTAAAGCAGAAAAGCATCAATTAAACCCCACTGTATATTACATGCAATAAACAATTACTGTCTTTTTGAGATTGATGCATGTAAAATCAGTAGCCACAACACTTGTTAGTAGATGTCAGGTGAACAGAATAACTATCCATCCATCTTCTCCCGCTTATCTGGACATGAGACAGACTAATTATATAAAAATCTGTTTTTCTGTAAGTGAACTGAAGGAGCAGCCAGCTGACAGGAAATGTGCAAACTCTGGTCTCTGTGCTATTTTTTTTATTTATTTATCTATTTATTTTTCTCTTCTTAATGAAGGATTTTAAACGCCTCAATTCAAATCAGTATTTCATCTTGGTCAAATTTCAATTAAAAAAGTGGAATTTTTACCCTCCAATTTGACCACTTTTAAAAGTCTTCTAAAAAAGTCAGTCTTACAGATTTTCTTTTAAGCCGATTCATGTGGATTTTGACCATATTCTGCTCAGATTAAAGGCCGCAAAGAGATAAAAAAAGCAGACAACTTTTACTTTGAGCCGCAGAAATATTTCTTCTTCCATTCAGTCACGCCTTTTCTCTGGACCTCAGGGACCCCTAAAAAGTTGCTGCACAAATTTGTCTGCCTACATCAAATGAAACCACACCTGTGGAGCTTGTTGTGCCAAGACTGTAATTAATTAAAATCAGGCATTCTGGTGAAGAAGATCATTGATAAGCTGGGTTTTGTATAGACCAAGCTTTCCTAAAATTGCTTGATGTGATGCACATTCTGATATTTAAACCTCGTTTCAAACTAGTTACATCTAGGAGAGGGGTGAAACGGCAGCAAAATTATTTTTTCAGCTTGGCAGGCAGAAATTGAAAAAACCTTTTTGAGAATAAACTGTCAGGATTTATAAAAACCCCCAAAAAGGCAGAATTAAAAACAGGTCTTCAAATGTTGTGTTGGTTCTTAATGGGTTTTATGTAAAGTGTTTTTAAACTCTTTTTTTTTTCCTTCTTTTTTTTTTGCCTCCACCTGGCCCAGCCTCTCCCTCCCACCTCAGTGGGGTTGCCGGCTCTCCACTCGCTGGTTAATCTGTTTGTCAGCGAGCGGCGCAGCAGGTCCTAATGGTGCCACATGGCTGCCTTGGCATTGCAGTAATTTACGCCCCGACATGATGCAAGCCTACTGCTCTTTCTGTAGGTTCTGACTCAGCCCACGCACGAGTCTCCTGCCTCCAACCGCCACGCGCTCCAACGCACACTGCCTTTCCCGGAGCCAGCTGGGTCACGATGTTCTCAGCGCTTTTCGGTTTGTTTTTGTCTGAAGTGTTTCGATACGGTTCTGCTCACCTGTGTGGGAAGGAAGTAATGGATGGCTTTGCTGGAGTAGATGCACTTACACAATTGTACTGGTGTTCTAATGCCTGCAGAGTCAATAACACTTTAAGCATTTCCCTTCCTCTGCCTCCTTTATGTCTCCTCCCTTCATCTATCATTGGCAGATTTATTTCTCACTCCTTTTGCACCTTCTCCACCCAAAATCTGCAACAAATTCCCAATGGATTCTTTGCTTTTACTACAGGGTTTATGCAGGTTTCACCAACTCAAATGTAAGACTTTTTAAGATCATCATGTCTGGAATTTAAGATTTCTGTATCCAGAGAAATGTGCAAACATTGTCCAGCCCACTTGCTACGTAGCTAGCTGTGTCGCTAGGTTATTTTAGCAGCTAGTTAGCGGCAGCCTAAACTGTCTCGAGTCACAGACCGCAATAAAGATGTCGGAGTGCGACTCAAACTTTTGCATGACAGAAAAGTCCCATGAGAAAAAAGCCCACTTAGAATATGAGATTAAATAGTCCTGCTGAGACAGAATTTAAAGTACAAAACTTACTTAAAAAAAAGACATTTTAAGGTCTTAAGTTTAGATACATTAATTTAAGACTTTTTAAGATGTTACTTTCTACATATTTTTATTGCTTTGTTTCAGAAGTTTTTTGGGCTTTTTTTTGCACTCTTGTACCTCAGTTGGTGAAAGTGGATTTTTGATTCCAGCACAGCCTTTCTCTTTACTCACTTTAAAGAGACGTCGGCTCCATTCTGCTCTTGTCATATTTTAAATGGCTTCTATAACCTCTGGCTCTGGTCCACATCTTTCATGGGACGTGGTCTCCATGCCGCTCTGATAGATCTGTTAACCTTGAAGCTGAGGGCTTGTTCTGTTTCTCCACATATTACCCCTCCTTGGCGGTCGCCGATGTGCTTGAAATGGTTCACCTTTTCTAATGATGAATAATAAGCTCTGCGTTGCCACCCATATGATTAGTTTATGCCAGGAAATGTTTTGAAGAGTTCTTTAAAACATTGAGGAGGAACGGCTTCAGATGCAGGAAACTGGAGATCTGACATGGTGCCTAAAAGACCAAATAGCCCTTGAAGGTGAAGAACGCTTTCATTGAGAAACTTTGATATAGTCAAACTGCTGCTGCAGGCTGAGGTGAATGTTTGGTTTGACTGTTTCCTGCGAGAAGGTGGTGGGCTTCCTGCAACTTCTTCCGCTCTTAAAGGTATGACTCTAGCTGCTCTTCAAAGTCAGAGCAGTAATTTTACATTAATTTTCTGTCAGTGTCACCTTCTTCACTAAGGACATCTTTTTACAAGGTTGCGGAGTGGAACTACAAACCACTTTCAGATGCAAAGTAATAAACATGGAAAATGTTCTGTGCATCAACCTGCAGAGTTCTGTAGACCTGGAATAAGATTTTAAAGCGGATTGAAGGTCCAGAGCTGTTTTGTAAGCAACAGCAACGTGTTTCCAGAACAAACCTGTCCTTTTAATGAAGATGAATATTTAATGTAGCTGAGATTGATCATGTGACCCCTCCACAAACACCGAGGCAAAGTGATCTCAAATAAACCTTACCTTTCGTTTTGCCTTTAATGGGTTTAATTGCTTTCTGTCGCCTGACTTGTAAAAACTTGCTAAACAGATGCTGTCAGCTCGTCCTTTAAGTCTAACACTTTAGTCTTTAAAATGTCTGTTTCCTCCTTTAAAAATGCTAAATGTCAATATATTTAATCTTCTGTCATCACAAATTGCTCCTCTCAAAGGTTACTTCCATTTTTCCCCCTCTTGAGTCGATTATTTGCATGGCGCAGCTCTTCCGGCCGCGGGAGTAATTATTCGCTTCATGGTACATTTTCCAAATGTTCCATCATTAGTGTCATTGCAGTAGTTAACCTGCTCCTGATTAGGAACATGAGCATTAAAAATGCTGCCTTGTTGACCCTGAAAGCAGTAAACTGTGTTTTCACAACCTGTTTGAAATCGGGGAAACCTCCGCTTCGCCTCAGAAAACTGATTCAATTCCATATATATTCTGTGATTATGTTCCAGGTTCAATTAATTTGGGTCAAAGATGGAGTTACAACATTTTGTTGCTGCAACGTGAAAAGAAAACCAGTGTTTTCAGTTGCAGCATTCGTTTGCTGACATATGACTGAAACTAATGGCTGAAAAACGTCAAGCTGTTCTGTAATCCCTCTTATTTCCCGTCCACTCGGTAAAATGTGGTCCTTTATTCAGAGAAATGCTAATCAGCTCCCGTCTCTGCTGCTTAAGGAACAACAACTGACTCATTGTGGATTAAATGTGCACCAAACACGGAAATAAACCTATTAAACCCAGCCCTAAAAAACAAAAAACACATGTGAGCGCCGTCTGATGAGATCTAGATATGGGTGTGTTTCTTGTCTAGACTCACTAAATTATCAATTTGGTTATCTAAACTAGTACGATAGTTATTCAGTTTTAGTCTGTTTGCTAACGTCAGTTTATTTACGGCTCTTCCAATAAAATTAAGCATAGAAAGGAAAAGCCATCAATCATTTTGTTCTATTGTGTAAGAATTTAACATTCAGGGTTTCTAGTATAGCTGGCACCACTTTTGCTTTCCTTTTGCAAAATAATAACAAGCTAGTTCATATATTTTCAAGTGGGGTTCTTGGACTGACGATGTGTAGTCAGTATCTTGCTGTTCTTAGCATTTTCATTGTGGAAATTTTCCTGTTTCAACAAGCAGAAAAATTGTGGGTAAGAAAAGAAATGTATGATATAGAAAATCATGGGCCCTGAGTTATTCTATGCCAGTTTCTCCTGTAAAGATAAATTGGTAAAATCATAAAAAACAAACAAAAAAAAACTTTAAAAGCCTGCGAAAGTGGCATGAATAAAGTGCCACGTATATATGAACTCCTTTTAGATTTGATAATTGTTCATGAGTTCATAATTTCAGAACTGAGTTAAGTTTTTGGTTTGGTTGTGATTTTTATAGCAACATTTTGGTAAAAGATCAAGATAGGAAATGCAACTTCTTTCTTTATTCAGAAAGTTTTAATCAGTTTTTACATATTTAGAAGGGTTCATAAATGAGGAAAATGTTTATCCATGCACTCATTAAGTTAATCAAGAAGCTATTCACAGTGTTTGCCTCGTCTTCAT
This sequence comes from Poecilia reticulata, assembly GCF_904066995.2. Classification (NCBI taxonomy): domain Eukaryota; kingdom Metazoa; phylum Chordata; class Actinopteri; order Cyprinodontiformes; family Poeciliidae; genus Poecilia; species Poecilia reticulata. The sequence continues at coordinate 16,092,021 of NC_088848.1, forward strand.
TGTCTGTGTGGAAAATTCTCTGCTGGTGAATTCTATTTTTTTTTTTTAGCTCAATCGAAAGACAAAGGATCCCAAAAACACATTTTTTTATTTTCACAGATCACCCAGAATGTGACACATAAAGGTGGACGTGTCTGACAGTTAGCACATGATTCACCCATCACTCAATCACTCAACACAAACAAACCCAGCCCCGGTGTTTTTTCTGTGAGCACACGATGAGCGCTGGGCTGCTCTCCGTCTTCTGTTTTCCTTTATGGAGCGCCTCTCTCCGCGCGTTCCAGGCAGCGGTACATCAGGGTGATGATCGCCGGAGCTGATGCACTTTCACAGTGTCACTTTGGTCTGGAGCCGACGCCTTACGCAACAAGAGCTGGGAACGAGCGGGAGGAACTGGGGTATAAATGGAGCCGTTTATTTGTCCATCTTTCTCTGTTTTTGTGATTGTGACTTCAAAATGAAACGACATTCATCTCATGGACTTATAGATCACTGGATCTGGTCCTGTGCTTTGAACACGTGTTCAGCTTTACACAAAGAATGCCACAGAAGCTTCTGTTCGTTTCACTTCATGTCCCGCTCTACTTCACCGTTTCAAACTGAACTTCCATTAAGATTCCTGTTTTCTCTTTTTTTTTTTTTTTTTCTGTACTCCAGTGTCACGCTGTCCTACTTCTTACTTCCTTTTTTGGAGTTGATGGAGTTTGTGCGCCAAGGTGACTGTTGTGCGTCAGCCACCGGGCATTAGCAGGCATCCCGAGCTGCGAGCAGCCATGAACAAATGTCCGTCTGCCTCAGATGTGTCCTTCCCTCCATCTGCTTCGTTATTCTTTCCTGTCCTCCTTTTTGTTCTTTGTCTTTTTTTTTACTTTTTTCAAATCGAAAATGTCTTTTCACTTGAAAAGTTGCTGACAAAAGCCCTCTTACTTCATATTTGGTTTCCACTTTGAGTACGCACCCTAACATGGCACTTTTAATATACTTTACCTTTGTGTATAGATGGCACTTAAATCTTATCTAGCTTGAACTGTAATGACATTTCAAAACTTTACTAGACACTCTAAACTTTCTAGCTGCGTCTTAGTTCCTCTGATAATGGCTGATTCCCTTTGTTTTGCTTTGCTGTAAACCAGAGCTGCATCTGTAAAAGAACTTGAGACTCACAGTGAAGTCTGACAGGGAGATGAATCTTCTCAAATTGCTTGGCCTTGTTGGAAAGGCTGCAGAGGTTAAAGGGCGTCTCGGAAGCAGAGAGAAGCCAGAGATTGATGAACAGTAAGACTCATTAGACTTTTCTTTTTGACGGATTCCTCTGTTTTTAACGAGCCTTCAGGCCTCTGTGCTTGACGTTTGTGCTTTCTGACAGACGGCTCTGGAAGTGAGAGGCAGAAAGATGAGGTCCTAAGGTTTGTGTGTCTTGAAATGCATGAGGACAACTTGTTCACGGTTTTCAAGCTGCAACCCAGAATTTTCCTAGCTTTTCTGATTTGCCACTGAAAGCTTTTGTATCTAGTCGTGCACATCAGTTCTTGATTCTCGAGTCCTCCGTATTTCTTTGTGTGTTGTTCCCAAGCAACCAAAAATCCTTTTAACCTTTCAAAACCATCTTGATCAGCAGTTCTCTGGGCTCTCTGAGGCAGTGTTGTCCAAAGCCAGTCCTCAAGGGCCCCCATCCTGCATGTTTCAGGTGTTGCCCTGACTCAGTGCATCTTAATCAAGTCAATGGCTCATTACCAGGCCTCTGCACAGTGTGATGACACATTGAAGAGGTAATTCAGCCATTTAAATGAGCTGTGATACACAGACGGCGAATCTAAATCCTGCTGAACACCAGCCCGGGCGTTGGAAAAACTAAAAGGTGACTCATCTCTCTTGGCATTTCTTTAAAAAGAGGGGCAGGAAGGAACATAACAGATTATTTGTTGAGCATTGTATTCTCTTATGCTCTTCTTGGACAGAAGATATGAAAAAGAAGCTAGAAATCCTAAAGAAAACTTTGGAAAACCTCCTGAAAGTTCGGCTCACTCAATATCAATAAAAACGTCTGGCTGTGTGGCAGAAATGTGCAATGAAATCTTAGTGTTGGTTTAAAACTTTTTAGCAGAACTGCAACTATTTGTGAGCGGTAATGACCTTTGGTGAAAGTCACGACTGTCATTTTGGTGAAATTATCCTTTTTCAAAAATAGCCTCTTGACCATAGGTTTGTGCCAGAGTGAGGAGAAGCTGCAGCAGGTCCAGATCTGCCGCTGAGCTCAGAGTCTGCAGCCAAAATCAGGTTTTATTTAAAATGGATACAGCAGGGGAGGTGTGAGGGACCGATCCACACACACACACACTAATATTCACACACAGACACAAAAATCCCTCAGTCACTCGTGCTCTTGTTCCGTCCTTTATTCGGTCTCGCTGGATTTGGGCTTCTTGAAACGAGTCCTTCCTGCGCTGCTCTTCCTGCCGGTTGGCTCAGCTGATTTGTAGAAGACTCTGTGTTCGTGCCCCAGAAAAACAGGCGGAGTGCTGCTGGGTCACTGTAGCTCATGTCAGATTTGCGTCGTCTCCGTCCCAGGCTAACCAGATCTTTTTGTTTGTCCCCGCTCCTCTTTGCAGAACATCATGGAGCAGTTCAACCCGTGCCTACGCAACTTCATAGCCATGGCGAAGAGCTACGAGAAGGCGCTCACCAGTGAGTACACCAACCCTCCTCTGTTTACTTTCTGTGGCGGCGTCTCTTTCGTTCATTGGCTGTCCAGGCGGAGGGCCAGCTAACCCAACGCCTGGTGCTGATTTAGATCCTCCTGACTCATCTGGAGTTGGGGTAAACTCACGATGACACAGATGTTGTGCAATGTAATGTTTTGCAGTCTGAATCCAGACTTAAACTGTTGAAGATTTCTTGTTGGTTAGAGATGGATTGATATTCTCCGTCTGATGAATCTCACGGGTTTCCAGACCGTTTCTCGTCTCGTCTCGTCTCGTCTCGTCTCGTCTCCCTTCTCGCTGTCCCGTGACTTCATCTCCTAAATGTCTGCTTTTTCTGTGCATCCTCTGTCATCGCTTATAGTTGCTTTTGCTCATGTGTTTGCATGGTCGTGTGTGTGAGAGAGAAAATGCCGCAAACAACAATGGCTCAAGGTGAAAGGCGAAGCAACCGAAACGTCTTGTGGGAGCTAAGTGGAGCATAAGCCGATGGGAAATGGAGCAGGGGGTGTTGCTAACGTAACGGTACCCCCCCCACCCAAGGGGCCAAGGAAATGGGAACAGGCTAAGAGCAAATCCAGAACGAGACTGAGTAAAATAAAAACCAGGAGAAGAAAAATATTGGATATTTCCATACAAAATGACCAAAACTGAAGGGTATTCTGCTGCTTTGTATTGTTTTTAATGATATTTGCGTGGAGTTGCAGTACTGAGAGAGAATTTGATGGTTTTAGAGAACACTTGACTCTCGTCTGCAGCAGGAGAAGGAGACATGGCATGCAGAGTGTACGGTGCGGAGCAGGGCTCTCCTTTGTGTTTAGAGGAGATGCAGGGAAGACTCAGCTGCCTACAGGAACAATAAAGGAGGCTTCATTCCTGTCTGATAGATAAAGCTAAAAATAACCCTGAAACTCCCTGAGTGGGGATTGCACTTCATCAATGCCAGGCAGCAACACAGGGCTGGAGTTTAGACTCAGGCGCAGCAGAATAGGGCTGGATACCCGGCAATCATTTTATTGTCACTGGGAGAAAAAAAAAATACCAGTCTTCTTTTATTTACTGGTTCTTAAAGTAGAATCAGGGTGGCAGCCTTTATCCCAAAGGAGGGTTTAAACCAGCATGATTCACGAGGGGGCGGCTGACTGACGGTTTTGTTTTTGGAGCCTTAAAACGTTTAAGATGACTGAGGACGGTGAGCATGTCCCCATTTGCTGAGCTCCACGTATGAAGATGTACGGATGCCTGACGAGGCATCTTTAAACTGCTTTTGTCTTCTAAAAATGTATCCCATGTAGCTAAACGCTGCTTTCTGTCGAGGCCCAAATCTTATGTGCACAAAATGAGCTCCAGCCTTAAGCACAGGCCACAGCAGGTGATGCCATTAACGACATCGTTGACATCAGGAGTGCCGGCTTTTTCCAAATGACAAGGTCCATGGTGGCTAAAGGGAAATTAATAAAAGTTAGTCTGCCTTAAGAAGAAATTCTGTAATGTCACAAGTTCAGAACCTACTTTTTATGGATTACCAAGTTTAAAATGCTGTGCCGTCAATAAAGTAAATAAATCAAAAATCTTCTCTTTCTCTTACATGAACAAACACATTTAGATAGTGTATCAACCATCTTGACCTCCATCCTGTTTTTCTTTTACACTAACACCCTTTGCATTGTCAGCCCTCATCTAATCCTCTGACTAAACTGACCCTCCTTATTGCTTTGGGTCTTCTTTTTCCCACTTCACAATTGACTGATGGGTAAAGCCTCTCATCCAGTTAAATCTGTTTCACTTGGGCCCCTTTTCTCCTCCAGCTGAGATATCAATGAGATTAACCTCTCCGCATCCTCACCGGTGTACAACCAAGGTTTGAATCAGAGGTGGAGAAAGGGAGGGCTGGACCCTTGCAGGCAGTTGCAGCCAAAGTCATGTCGATCTTAGAAATCCAAGCCAGAAACCGTCTTTATTTCCAGAACAATGACTCACATAGCGGTGGACCTCATGCTGTGTCGCTCTGGACTGGGCTCAGAATAGATTCCTATTGTTTTCCATGTGAATGCTTTGTCATTTTCCTCTTCTCTATGGGATTCAGAGAGCGGTCTGTGACAGCTTAGAGCACAAACACTCATCTGGCTGACAGCTCTGTAATGAACCCGGCCCTCTTCCACATCCGACCCGTGTCTGCCGTCAGTCCTTGTGTGGCGAGCCCCTGACCCGCTTCCTGTCTTTGCCACCAGCTTGTCCCCTTCAAGGTCTATCTCACTGCTCTGCTTCAGCTGGCGAACCTTGCAGGTGATATGATGCAACCCAGGAAACCACGGCTGATTGACAGGATCTCAGCTGAAGAATGCTTTCAAGACTTTGTAGAAATTTTTGACAGTAGGTGTAAAGAATATAATTAGTGTCGAGGGGTGCAGGTGGGGCATTTTAAAGTCCAATTTATGAATTCTCCACCTAATAATGTAGTTTGTTTTCAGTAAAGATCCGCTAAATAGCTTAGATCTAGCTACATTTTAAACAAACTACAATATCTAGTTTTACCTTTTTAATTTAACTTGGCATAAGTTTTGGATTTCCGCATCATTCTTTTAATAATCTCCACATATCAAATCCACACACTGCTTTAAAAAAATCTTTTATAGTGTGTAAGTATTATGAATAACATTTTGATCAAGTTGTAGTTTGGATAGAAAGTGAGCTTGGAGTTGAAGCCTTGAGAAAAAAAATCTCTGCAGCTTTCTGCTTCCTGCAGTTGCTTCATAGAGCTTTTCCTTTCCTGCCTGGTCACCATTTCCGCCTATCGCTCTTTTACTTCCCATGCCCGAGCTCGCCTCTCTGTGGGAGCGGAGGGCTGCAGGGAACGGTTGCAGAGCTGAAGAAGACAGTTCAACTCGGCACCCTTGATCTGACGCCCAATGCTTCCATGTTTCCAGGTGTCACATTTGCTGCAAAGGGCTACTTCGACGCTCTGGTGCGGATGGGCGAGATGGCCAGCGAAAGTCAAGGCTCTAAGGATCTTGGTGAGTCCTGGTAGTGGCAGTGGTTCCCCTGGTGAAGTGAATGGGGGCGGGGCTTGGACAGGCAGATGGGATGGCGGCTTGTACTGGTGGAGCAGAAACAGCTGATGACCAACCACCCACTGGATACACGCATACAAACTTTCCACAGTCATGACAAAAAAGAGAGGGTTTCATGGTCAGGTTGAAACATTTCCTCGTCTCGTTTCATTCACGACACTTGCACAGATCCAAATATCAACATGAGTAAAACCATCTGATTTGAGCAGCAATCTCTCGTTAGCTGCATTTTCATTCACAATATAACTGCGCTAATTGGAACTGCGGAGAAAATGTAATGGAAACGTGTCAGTTTCAATAAAAAGTACTAATTTGGTTATTTTGCAAAACTACAATGGAATCACTTATTTATTTATTTTTTTTGCATCAAGGGTCATGCAATCAACAGTAGATAGTTACTACTGGAGAAAGACGACAGGAAGTGGTGGCAGGATGACGGTGCGGCAAGTTTTATTCTGTGAGCAATCTTATTCATTTGCGTTATTTAAAGGAAACACTGCAGCTGGGGTTGTTTTTTTTTTACATTTATTGACAAAGTTTTGCGCACATTTGTAATGGATACGCAGCTACAGTCACTCCGCCCTCACACAGTGTGTTGTCTGGTTTCGGTTGGATCAGGTCTGGTTCTGCTTGCTCAGTACAGATGTTGCTTTGGTGTTGATGGGGGCTGTGGCAGCAAGTTGCAGATGCGCAGATGGGAACATATTTTTAGGCGTAGATACCACAAAGTGGCAGGAAGTGAGGGAATCCTTCGGAGTTGATGCAAGCTCTTATTTTTTTTTATTTCACAGTTTGACTCTGACATAATTTAGCCACAAAGAAGTGAAGGCTAAGAGGAGAATAAAATGGATATCTGAGATCTGTGAGAGGATATAGCAGCTGGATTTAATATTTAAAGGGGGAGCTGTTTTCATGCCTTTGAGCTCTTTCTTTGAAGCGTCATTTCATTTTAATACGCCACCTATTTTAGTGTGGATGCTCGGCGGCGCTTTTATAACGAATGTAACAGTATTAAAAGCTTCCCCCCCTCAAATCTGATTCAACTTTATTATTCACAGTGATCTTCTTTTTATCACTGTAGTGCATTTGAACCAAACACCTACAGCCTCATTTGATGGCAGCCTACTTAAAACATAGTGAAAAGGGAAGATTTTTTTCTTTAAACATTTACCTTTTACTAAGTTTGTGATGTAACCTTTAGATTCGTGCCGTTTTTATTGCGTGTACAAGTTTACAGAAAAATAGCTTTTTGTGGTTCATCAACACGGTGACTATTCTGAATACTTGCATGTTGTTTTGGGTCCAAACTCCCCATCACTCATCCATGTTGTCCCCATTTTCATCAGCTTTGTTGCTTTGCTTCCATGTTTTCTGCATTGCATGATTGTGTGTTCGTGTAGAGGGGTTGCTTGATGTGGCCTTCTTGACTCCTTTTCTGTTCTTCTGGCAGCTTAAACATGACTCAGCCGCTCCATTAAACTCTGCAGAGCCTCCCTCCGCCTTCAATGAAAAGACAGAGCAAAATGGATTGATGCTGTCCTCATGTATCAGCAGCGCTGGGAACAGCGGCTGGCTGTGCATGCTGAAGGAAAGGATGCTTTGGCTTGTTCTGTTAACTCTGCACAGTGGGGTTTTTTAGGTATACAGGACGGACATGACACTTGATTGGATGCAAATGAAAGTGCTCATTCCTAATCTACACATAAAGTGTCCCATAGATCACATTACGTCTTTTATTAGAATGTAAAATAGATCGTTAATCAACGCATTATTACCTAAGGAGCGTCTGACAGTCTAGAATCGTAAGAGAATACAAACGCATGCAGCCAAACATCAGGGGATTTATTGGTAGGTAGGGAGAACTGATTAAATATAATTCCCAGCTCTTTTTTTTCCTCCTGATTTGTTCAGTTCAGTGACTCAAAGTAATCAGCGTCCCTCAGTCTTTTCCATCACAAAGAGACGCTGTGCTGGTGGCTTCGTAAACTCCTGAATTTCTCTCTGCATTGGTGTAGAAGAGGTCAGGAAACACTGAACGCTTTGTTCTTGGATTATGTGAAAACGTTCTCAAGCCTGGCAACCTATTAATTAGCAGATAACAAGGATTGTGGATTTGTGTGTGTGTCAAAACGTGGGTGTGAGCTGAAGTTTGGGATCAGAGCTACGGCCACTGAATGCATTGGGGAAGGGATAATCACCTTTTTTCCAGAGCTTTGTCTCACACTTTGTATTTGATGTGGACTGAATGCGGATGATTCAGAGTTGACCATTTTTTAGCATTTTAATTAATGTAATTGGAGCTGTCATGGCTTATTGCACAGGAATGACTGGACTGTAAACTGCCTGAATCTTTCCAGAAATATTCTGCCACTTCATTATGAAACAATGAAATTAGTCAGAGTTTTGTGATGAACAACAGCTAATGGCATTCGCACGTGGCCGGTGGACGGGGAGCTCCATGTGACCGGGTGTTGGGTTTTGTCAAATTAAATCTGAATAAAAAGCGTTGTCCCGGGTGAAATGGATGAACTGTGGTTTATAGAGCTGTGCAGACCAGATTGTTCTTTTAGGTCTGTATCCAACAGGGTTCAACAAAACATCTTTCAGTCTTTCTATTTTGAGTTCTCATTCTTTATATTGGAGGGAGGACCCACTTACTCATTAAATAGATGGCGCTATTCTTTAAAAAAAAGCTAAACGTCTATAGTCTCTGCCGAAGTCTAGCTCCTTGTAGTGATCAGATCATCTCTGTAGGTCATACAGTTCATGTTTTAAAAGTTTTTTTTTTTCTACTACTTTTGTTCCTCCTTTGACCTGCGATGCGACAAATAAAAAACAGAGTCTTTATTTCTTCAGTATCAACCTCCACACTAAAGAGAGTTGTTCTTAGCATGACCCGATTGGGCTTATGGAGACGTATTCAGAGGAAAAAGATCATATTTTTGCGTTTATGACTGGGGGGGTCACCAGTTGAAGCTGATCACTCAGTTCTGTCACCAGCTAATTTCTGAACATCAATAGTAATTTCCTTTAAACAGTTTAAATAATAAAGGATAGTAATTATGGATTAAAATGGTTTTTGTATGTGTTGGATTAAATTACAAATTTAATCTTCAGTTTGTGATTGTAAAACACGTTAATTTACAGTGTGTCAAACTAAATTAATGTAAAAAAAAAGATCTGCTTCATTTAGATGAAATTGTAGGTAAGATGAAGCCAAATTTCTCAAAAATGTTAACTGGTTGAGAAAACAGAAAAACTGAGTAATGAAGTAAAGTAGTCTCACTTTTATCCAAGTTTACCATGAAACAGTTTGCATGCTACACTAAAATAAAGAAGAGAAATTAATTTGTTCACTTTTCGATTCAAGGTGAACAAACTCGTGCGTCCTTAGTGGAGGATGCTGGTTCATCAGGAGTGGAGTTGTTCTTTACTTTAGTGAACTGATGCCTCACTGGCACAGTAAGAGGATGTGATGCCTCTGTTTCAGATCGACTCGGCACTAGTTTGACCAACTGCTCTGCTTTCACCAGACGCTATGCAGAGAAAGGAGCTATTCCGCTGCTGCAGAGTGGAGTGTCATCTCACTCATCCGCTCCTCTTTCACTACTGCACTCTGTGTCTGCAAACACCCCCGCATTGATGTGGGAGCTCACGCAGCCCTGGGAGAACATGCCGACTCTGCACACGTTTCCAAAAATAGACTCAATAAAACGCCTCGACCGGAGCCGCTCCGATGGACGGGAGACGGAATACGACGCTCGATCCGCAGCCCAAAAATGGTGTGTCGGTGATGTCATCATGACAAAAAAGGACAGCGTCTGTCTTCCGTGCGCTATATATGGGCATGGTGATGAGGAAAACTAGGAAGCTCCTGCAGTTCCGGTTCCCCTCGCCGACCAAATACGGGCTCCACTATTCAAATGCAGCTTAGGGGAGTGATAAAACTTTGATCAGGTCTTTTCTTTGTAAAGGAATGCAAAAAGCTTAACTGGTTTTTAGAAAATGTTGTGGTGGCAATTCAAACCTGGCTTTTATTCAGTTGTCATGTCCAATCTCTCTTATTTGTGTCTTTTAGGCAGGATGATTTATTTATATAGCCATTCTTTTTTTTTCACTTTAAGCAGATTTTTGTCAAGATGGGTAGTATTTATGAAAGGTTTGTTTGTGAATGGACAGAAATTGTAGTCAATGAAAAAAGCTTAAAAATCAAGTAAAAACAATCATCTAACCAAGACCTTTTATCCAGTGTCCTAAATGTAAATTGAGTTGCAATCATACAAAATCTGGAGAAAAACAACTCTATGCCCAAACATTTAGCAAAATAATTTAAGAGTGAGAGTTTAAATATTAGTTATTCTACATATTTAAGAAAATCCTGCTCTTTTTTTACCTCCATTTCTCAGGGGAAAGCGCAGTCCCCGATTAGAGCCCATTAAATCAATTCAAAGTTAGTCTGCATTAGAAGAGTAGAGGTTCATCACATTTATTAATTAATTCAATGCATCCCAATTTAAAGGGCCATGTCAGCCAAAGGCATTTTGCAAATGACACAGACCATATCACAGCCCATATTAATCTGAAATGCAGCACATAGTGTCCCTTTCTGTGTTGTTGGATAAGGAATATTTTACTCCGTCGACATCTTTTCATCGTCTTCTCCAATCTGAGTTTGAGAGAGAGGAGAGGTTGTTTAATCACTGCATGCTGCAGTGTGTGGTGTGAGCAATAGAAATATGAGCACTTGCTCTTTGAAGCAAAGGTAAACACAACCGGAGATGAAAGGAATAATGTGAAGCTTCACAAATGCGGGAAAGAAAACATGAAATTATGTTGGGTTGAGTCACCCAGCTGTTCTGAGGGAAATTCTTTACATTATCCGCCGCTGTTGTCCCTTCATCGTCTCGCCTGACATCTCATTTGGATCAATCCGAGGGAGAACCGGTGACCTCAACCCGACCCTAATTTTTCTGAGCTGAATTTCCCCAGAGCTCGGAGGCCAATCTGAATTCTGTCGGCGTTTACTTCGTGTATGGGAGGAACTTCAACATGAACACTCTCTGAAAGGCTTTGTTTTAATTTTACATATGTCTGCCTCTTTCAATATTCGGGCACCTTTTCATAAAGTTTGTTTACAGCATACAAATTTTAGGTCTGCTAGCGCTGACCAATCGTGAGGTAGCAGGTTTGATCCAAGGATGGACAGACTTTTTTTTTTTTTTTTCCCTTTTCTTCGTGGAAAAATCCTTTGTATTTAAATTTGTCTCGACAGATTGGTGTTTAATAACCAAAACCCTAGTGACCACTGAGTGATGGAGACAGAAGTGTCTTTTGTCTGTCTGCATGTCATCGGAGCAGCTCCACACCACTAATTTAGCTTTCCCTGTCGGTCTTTGGGCCATTAGAAAGTCCTTGTCCTTGAGTCACCTCAGGTGGTTACATGGGACTTGGAGGAACAGAAAGAGCAATGAGACACATAATGAGAGGATGGACACTGGAGATGGAGGAAGATGGGTAGTATGGGTAGACGGAAAGCGATGTGTTCCCGGCTCATTAGCAGCTGTCAGATGGTCTCCGCTGAAATCAAAAGCTGAAAGCCAACAAAGCTCACAGACTCTAATCCGCCTCACCTGTCATCCATCCCTTCATCTCACCTCACCTGTTCTCCCAGTTTCATTCCTCAGCGTTTAAACCCCGCCGTCCGGTCAGCTACTAGCTTCGCGACTTTATTGCCAAGTCGGAAATGGCCGGAGCCAGTGAGGGACTGTGCGTGTTTGATTTAGCAAGTAATGGTAATGGGCGGGTAATGTGGCTTCAATAATGAGCCGGACTGAAAGGACCTTGAGGTGTCGCATTGTTCTTGAACCAAACGGTAAGTTAATGATGCTGATAATGATGTGAAGTGCACGGACTCCAGACGAAGGCTGTGCAAAAATAAATTAGCGGACATGCACTAAGTGGGTAAATATGTGCAGAAAAGCTCCTTTGAATCCGTTTTTAGGGTTTTCTTAAGTCACAGCTGCAAATCTCAGTGTGCCATGAAGTTAGTTCTGAGATGAAGACAGTAGATCTATCACGACTGGGATTCTGTCCACTTTACAGCTCAGAACTAACTCCACAGAGACGAATAATGACAGGAACAGACCAACTGATGGATCACTGCTTAAAAAATCTTTACTTACCGATTTTTCCCACTGTGGTGCACAATTAGTAGTGAGACAAGATGAGTCGGGTGCCAGGAATTGCATTGACCATGTGTCAAAACGTGAAAAGCTATCAGGTTTTATTTATCGGTCACTCTCCACATGCTGACCCCGGTGCCCGGCTCCCAGCGTGTGTCCTGTGCCTCAGATAATCACTCTCCATTCATCACCGCATCAGCCAGCATGTAATGTCTTCACCACGTCAGTCAAATTGATCTGCTGTGGCCTGATTCCTTCATAAAGTCTTTTTTTTTTTTTTATTAGTTTGAGACACAAAGTTGTCAAACACATGGCCATGTATAACACGACACACTCCATTTCAGTCAATAGTCATTTAAAAGAAGCATGATGGCGTTATTGCTTACTCACTGAGGGCCTCACAGCTTCATGTTGCGTTCCAGTTGTACTCAGAACTGGGAAATTTTGATTTCAACTAGAAAGCCTTCTGAATTCAGATTTCCCAATGGGAAACTGGGAGCAACTCCAACTACCCCCAGGTACAACTTGAAAGGTAGACTTTATGATTCGTTATGGTCGCTCCTCGCTTAAATAGTGGTAAGTTATGGTGGAAACATTTTTAGCTTACAAGACGCACCTAATAGTGTGTATAAAATCCATGTTGCATGTAGGGGTTGGCATTTATTGTATTGTTTATCGTGATAAATGAAGAATTCTGATTTATTGTTGTCTCAATAAATTCCACTGAATGATGTTGAAAATCCCCCAAAACTCAGTATTGTCGGGATTGTAATTTTTACTATTTTCGCCACTGTTGGTTGCATGAACAGAAATGACTAAATGCAGTTACTGTGTGCATTTTAATGACACAAATCACACTTCTTTATGCGATTTGATAAATAATGATGTTCGACAACATCATTATTTGTGATGGTGGGCCAGTCATAGCTATATATATATATATATAAAAAAAGAAGTACTAGATAGTTCTTATTGTCACCCCAAAATATTAATAAGAAGTAAAACTTAGTCGCCCACCACTAATTCCATGTAGCACCTGGAACTGTAAACTGAACCAAACTGAAAGTGATGCTTTCTTTTTGGAAAGTAAAGCTTTAGCAATATATTTGTAAGAGTTGCTGCGAACAATGTTTACGGGTCTCGCCATTTTGACATTCCGACTTGACTAGAACGCCGTTACCTCGGCCTGATGTCAGACCCAGCCCACAGTTCCCACTTCCCATGTAACTGGATCGCAGCATCAGATCTGCAAGACTTTGATAAAGCAGCAATTTAAAGGCATCACAGTCAGGTGCTCCACGTGTGAACGCTAATTCTGCATTGGGAGTTTGTCTATGGAGAATCGGGCCCATTCCCTGGCGGGTGTTTTGGTTTAGCAAAATGAAAGGCCCAGATGAGCACAACGGTAATGGTGTCAATCATGCGGCTTTGAGGGCAAATCTCCCTGCAGCACCTTGTACTCCCCTCACTGCAGCTTTCTGGGGATTAGAGCTGCTTGTTTGCTCTCAGGCTCCTATAATACAGTCCCTGTAGGGACGCACACTGCATAAAACACCCTACCCTCCTTCACACGGCCATTAACTGCTCCCCCTCTCCGGCTCTCTGCTGAGCATGGCAAGTAGATGGGGCAATAAACCCAGATGTTGGCGCTGTCCTTGGGTGAGGCCTGATGAATAATGGGCTTGTTTCCTGCCTGCAGTTTGATCTGTGCAAACGGACACAACTGAAGAACACCAGCTGGATGGAGTTTGGTGGATAAGGTTCAAGCTTTCTCCTGTAAAAGCACATGAGAGGCCTAAACCCTCAACGTGCAAATAGTAGAGACTTCAGGTTTAATTCTTAAGATCTGAAAGTTTCGTTATGTTAAAGGACTAGTTTAATGATATGTAGCAATAAATAATATAGATGGAAAATTATTTCCAATCAAAATACCAGCATAAAATTGAAAACTAGCCAAAATATATTTAGTTGGGTCTTGTGAACAATTTGCAAACAAAAGCGGTCTTTGTGTGTCCTATAATTGATCCACCTGTGCACTCTGGGAGTGGACAACAATGTGCTTTACGTTCCCTTTAAGCCTCAGATGTTGAGATCTGCTCTGATTAACGATAAGCAGCTTACTTCTGGTGAATAGAAGTCCCATATTTCACAACGCAAGGTGGGGAGATTTTTGGATTAGGTGGAGGCAACAAAACAAAACAAAACAAGAACATCCAGGAATTTGAAGATCTTCCAGAGGATGAAAGCTTGCAGAACTAAGTCAAAATGTCCCAACATGCATCAGTTTTATGAGACTAGTATTTTTATTCTAACTTAGTTCTGGACTCTCTGGCTTTATTTCCAGAAAGTAATGTTGGTTTTGTAATTTTTTAATTTTCATATATTTAAAAATCACCTTTCATTTGTCATGCCTTTAAAGTTGAACTTTAAAATGAAGACAGTTATAATTTAGTTTCTTTAACTGTCTTGTTTAGACTCTTGTATTAGCAGTTAGCAACGTTAGCTGCTAATAGTTTGTATGTAATATGCGTATTCTTTAGAGAGCCGTTCCCTAAATTTGAAATTTCCTTAAGGCTATTATCCCGGACTTGAATATTTTATGATGGAGAACTAGAACTAAAAATTAACACATAGCAACGTTGCTGTTCATGTTCAGCCTCCATGCTAGCTGCTGAAAATTTTGCTTTCTTTTGATGACCGCAGAATTGCCTGTGTAGAAATGCAATTTCCTCTTTGAAAGCTTCTTCCAGGTTTTGTGCCTCATCCCTCACATTCTGAACAGATTAATTTTAAGCTTCAGAAATGCCACACCTTTTTTTAAAAAATTAATTTTATTTTATTTTTTAATTAACTTTATTTGTTGCAGTAAAATGCCGTCCACACCTAGGAGTGTCGCTAGGTGTGGTAACCGGTGACGATGTCAGGGTGTGGTTGATCGAAAAACTAAAAATCAAGAGTTTTAGGTTCCTGTCTTTATGATCACCGGCTGATTTCTCAGCTAATCCAGTGACTGGATTTCGTCTTCTGCTTGAGGTTAGGATGTATCTCTAGATAAAATATAAAAATTTACTTTTAAGGTTTAATTCAGTTTTGTTTTGAAATAACATTTGAATAACAAAAGAAGCCTCATACGTTCCAACAGGCAGCTTGTTTATGTCAAAGTAGATAATAATTATTAAAACATGCAGTTTTTTGTTGCATATTTTACTCTTTGCATGGTCATTTTCATACATCCTTTATTACATTATGTCTAGCCTATATATTAGAAACCACAAACAGGCAGCCGTCTCTCCGGGTCGCGTTTGGATACGATGCAGCATCCCGTTCCCTCCTCGGGCCGAAGTCAACATTAGTGTAATTGTGTGTGTGATCGAGCCGCTCAAGTTCAGCCTGCCTCATGCAGCCTGTCGATGGCCGCTGGCTGTTTGTTAATGGATGGAATGGGAGTGTGTGTTGGGTGCCCTCCAAGAACCAAAGCAGAGTTTGGAAGCTCACATCAGTGCATTTATCTGCCTCAGTGCCCTGTCCGCAGTCTGTCGATGTGTTTTCTTAAGGTGGAGGAGGGGAGGGTGACTATTAGATGACAAACTCCTACCGACTGCTTCGTGTTTCTGTCTTCTGCATATAAATATTTTATAACCATATGTGTCTGTTACATCTGTGTTTCTGTGCAGGGGGTTAAAAATAGTGGCGTTGAACAATAAAAGAATAAAAATCAGCAGAAAATCCTCAACATTGAAGTTAAGCCTGAAACGATTAATTGGATTAATCGTGACTATTTGATTATAGAAATGATAGTCAACTAATTTAGTAATGATTAATCATTAACTGGAGTATACAGACTCAGAACAGAGCAGTAATTAAGCCAAACTGTACAAAAATATATACATTATGCATTTAAAATAATATTAAAAAACCTTTGTAGACATGTTCTACCCAGAACTCCTCAAGTTCACCTCTAAAAAAACCCAAATATATTAAGCACCGTTACCTATCAAATTATTAATCGGTTAATCCAAAAAATAGGCAATTTACAAACGATCAGGCGCTCACTAAAGGAATTTTAGTTATTACATTTTAGGTAACAAAATGTTTTTCTTATTGTAAGAAGGAACTGAATTTTTTTGTATTCATGTATTTTTGATATTGTATGAAAAAGGCTTAAGTGGTTAAATGAGAAATCTGCAGGAAGTGCCAGTTTTTGTATCCGATTAATCGTGCAAATAATTGACAATAATCGTTAGTTGCAGCCCTAATTGCAACATGAAATTATACATAAAGTTTAATTTAACTTTATGGGGATGATGTCAGGGTGCAGCAACTTTATTTAACTTTATTTATAAAGTTGCTGCTGAGCTCTAGAAAGATGGAAGAGGTTCACATTAACAAAATTGGATGCTGTAGAAGTCATCTGGTCCAAACTGGACTTCAGAACAAGCAGATATGTTTTAACTAATGGTCCACCTCCTGCTCTGGCCTTTACTAAATCCCTTCTACTGCAACTGAGTCTCATCTGCATGACCGCAGCACTTCCATTAAGCCCATTAATCCCGTCCAGGCAGCCCACTCTGTGTCCCCTCCGACTGTCCAGCGTTTTCAGGTCCGCTTGCTGGCTCACCTCCCTGCAGAGCTGGAGGAGGAAAGCCGAGCGACATGCATTAAGCTGTCGCCGTGCGCTACTCTGGAGAAAGATGAGGGTCATTAACACATGTTGACGGCCTCGTTTAGAGTAAATAGGACCGCCATGCCGCGGCGCTGCTGCCTTACAGAACCCGTCACAGTTTCATGGAAGTCCACCAGGTTATTATCAGCTCATAAAGTTTGGGCCTCAAGCATATTTTTTGTTTTATTTTCTAGATTTTCGCTTTGCATTGTAGCAGTATGATTCTATTGTTGCACTCCATAAAGTGATTTTTATTAAAAACTACATGAGTCGTCTGGGTTCAGGAATAAAGTGTGCAGTTGGATACAGTTCTATGGAAAAGTATTCACACCTCTTGAACTTTTCCACTTTATGTTTTTAAATAACCAACATTAGTTAATTTCATTGACATTTTACTTGAGAGACCAACACAAAGGAGATCCCAACTATGAAGTCACTTATTTAGTAAATATAGCTCACCTGTGTGTTAATTGTAATCAAATTACTGACAGGTAAGGAGAATCATTAGTCATGCATTTCCCAATTCTGGATGGTGCGGAAAGAGGAAAGTCAAATGTCCAGTTTGCGTTTTCCCACAAGCCATTTAAGGCACATGCTGCACCCATAAAATAAGAGACCAAAATAAACTTTAACTTATTGATAAATTAGTAATGAAACAACCCCTTGGTTAGACATTGTGGTGGCAGCATTATGCTGAAGGGATGCTATTCTCAGGAGGCAACAGGAATCTGGTCTTATTAAAAATGCACGCCACATTTTCAGATGTTTATTTGTGAGAAAGAAAAACATTTTAAAATATATTTTTGCAGATGAACCCTGCTTTGTGTTGGTCTATTAGATTACCTCCTCCCCCCAAAAAAAAGACACTAAAGTTAAAAGTTGTGATGTGGAAAAGTTCAAGAAGTATGAAAATGTTTCCAATGCACTGAATATGAAGATAAATTGCAGAGCCTAGTAGATGTTTGTTATCTTGCGTAACAAATAACCATATGGTGTGTCACCTCTGTCCAGAGAATCGTTGAAATTATTGCAAATTTTTGGCTAATAAGTCAGTATTTTTGTATTTTGCAATTATGTATGATGTGAAGTTTGGATCTGCAGCTCTGCATGTGGTGTCTGTGTAAATTAGCAGAGTGTCTAAGTGTTTTTTTTCTCTGTGTTTAAAACTTGTCATTTGCCCCATGTTTTTTTTTTTCTCAGGGTAGTTTGATCTGTCTCTTCAGGTCTGTGTTATTTTGCTCAAACTAGATCTTTTTCTTTCTTTCTTTTTGTTTTTTTTTTGAAACGATGAATTGCACATACAGAAGAGGCAGCATGTAGGTATCTTAAACACCTCAATGGCTGCATGAACCATGTTTTAGTTTCTTGTTTTGTTTTCTTAAAGGTGTTAATTATTCTTTCTGGGGTTTGCTTTTTGTTGTTTCTCCCCGCCCCCCGTTTAAAAGAGTTGAGGATTTCTTTTTAAGTTTTGTTTATGTGAGTTTTGTTTTGTTTTGTTTTCTTGATAGAATTTATCAACTCTCATAAAGTAGCAGCTTGGTTTTGAACACTTTCAGCAGGTTTCTCGATCAGCTCTTTGATTTGTCATTTAGTACATCTGTGCAACATATTTCTTTTGCTTTCCGTTTCTGTTTTGAGTTTTGTCTGCCCGTCACTCCAGACGTTCCAGCTCGCCCTCCACCACCTCCATCGACACCCGTCTCTCATGCGTTCTGTTTGGCTGCATGGTTGTTGTTGTTGCTTGTCGGGGTTTCTTTTTGCACGCTCTGTGTTTCTGCGTTTGGAACCATTTTTAATATCACACTCTTCTCTCCCTTCCCCTCCCTCTGTTTGTTAATCATCTCTTTTGTTCTTTGTTTTCCTCTCTGCAGGGGATGTGCTCTTTCAGATGGCTGAAGTGCACAGACAGATCCAGATCCAGCTTGAGGAGATGGTGAGCATGTGGCGATGGTGTTGCTAAAATCAGCTTGGGTACTGGGAGCCAAACAGATTGTGGCCTTTTTGCTTAATGACGTGAAATGTTTGACAATCTGAAAATCAGCCTTTTAATGGGAGACGAGCGGCTTCTGATGACGCCGCTGCAGTGGGATGTGGGAACTGGTCCTGATTGTGTGCAATTCACAAAGAGTTCAGAGTGAAACGGTCCTTATGTCAGTTCTTTACCCAAATCGGAGAGAAAATTGTCAAAATGTGGGAACATTTGCAGTGAACATTCAGTTGATTCAGAGATGTTAGAAACAGTCGGCCTACAAATGTATTCAGGAATTATTTTGAAGTCTGTTTGCAAATGTTCCTATTCTTTTGGATAATTGGTTGAAGATGCAGTTATGGGCAAATCAGACTCAGCTTTATCCTAAGGGACTGCTTTTCACAACTTTGAAAAGTACCTTACATCTAAAGTCCATCATTATTATTATTATTATTTTAATAATGATGTGAATCCCAACAGAGGCGTACATTGCTTTGTAAAAGTATTCAAACAAGTGGGAAGAAAATTATTCACGGTTTTCATGTTTTTTTCTTTAATGCCAATTAAAATCTGAATCTTACCATGCTTCCATCATAGGAATAAATGTAGTGGCAGCGTCAAGCTGACCCTGTAGTGGCTGGTCAGAGTTGACGGGGAAGATGGATGGAGCTAAATGCATTAAAATCCTGAAGCTGCCAAATACTGAGGTTGGAGCAGACGTTCACCTTCCAGCAGGACTCCAGTCTGTGGAGTTTTCCCGCATGCAGTTTCCTATTTATGCCAGCAGGTGGTGTAGCTTAATATAAAAAACAACTAAATTAAATTTGTGGTTGATCTGTCTTT
This sequence comes from Poecilia reticulata, assembly GCF_904066995.2. Taxonomy (NCBI): domain Eukaryota; kingdom Metazoa; phylum Chordata; class Actinopteri; order Cyprinodontiformes; family Poeciliidae; genus Poecilia; species Poecilia reticulata. Next base: position 16,111,448 of record NC_088848.1, read on the forward strand.
CAAACAACTTCAAATTGTTAGCTTAGCCTTACTTTGTTTTATTGTCATCTAAAGTAGATTTTTCACCAGCTTAGGAAATCTTTGAGAAATGAATCATCATCTTGATATTTCTGAAATTCTTGAAAGCCATGTATCGTTTTCCTTCCACTTCACAAGTACACAATCCTTTGTGGGGATTTGTCACATAAAATCCCATGAAAATCATAGAGCTGAATACTTCTGCATGGTGATGTTCATGCTGCTCATGCAGAAACTGCAGATTGACATCCCTCTGTAACCCTCTGGGTGTGTCGTTTTCCCACCGTAGTCTCATCCCTTTCGATCGTTTCCTCCAGCACCGAAACAGACATCCCACTTTTAAAAATACCTCCTCTGCGGTTTCCGCATGGAACTGCTTGAGGCTGGTGTTATTTCGTGTTTGTGGGGGTTATTGTTGAGGTTTCCGTGCCTGTGTTTTTTGCAGCTGAAGTCTTTCCACAACGAGCTCCTCACAGAGCTGGAGAAGAAGGTGGAGCTGGACGCGCGCTACCTGAACGTGAGGCTCCTTTTCTTCTTCTTCTCATACTTTGCCGATTCAAAATGTGTGGTCAAAGGAGATGGTGTGGGCCGCGGCAGTGCGTCTGCACGAACAGGTCGTCAAATGACCTCCTTTCAGTCAAAGCCGCTGCTGTCGGAGAAACAAACCCGGGTTTTATTTTGGGTTTGTGACAAAATATGGACAGATGGGAGGTTTAAGATCATCTTCTTGTAAAAAATCTTCTGCCAGCCTTCACTTGCTTGTTTTAGGTTTTACAACACAGTTGCTGCTTATTTTAGGCTCAGTATTTCACTACATTCAATCGATATGCTGCTGCTGGGTTCAGATAAATCTGCCGCAACCTTTCAGTAATCAGCATTAGACGGAAACATTTGGAAACTCTCTGGAAAGCAAAGTTGATACTGATCAAAGAAGTAACTCGGAGCTAAAGACATTTGGGGAGAAAATATGGATTTTTGACTCAAAAATAAAACAACAATTCATGAGAATGGTAATGTTAGTTTTATCTGTAGCCTGAAAACAGAGTTGTTTTAACAGTTTGTAGGCAGGATCATGCATGAATCACTGCTTTTTAAGAGATGCGGGATTAAATATTTGGAAAAACCTGTTTTTCTTTTAATGTGGCTCAGATTCTGAAGTGATTATTTCAGCTATTCCTAAATATACAGGAGGTTTCCCTTACTTCAGCTTATGCAAGAGGAAATTGCATCATTCGTTCTAATAAATACAGTTTATTGAACTCATTTGCATGTTTTTAAGCTGTTGTTGGACACTGTATACACTACATACAAAACCTGAAAAAAAAAGAATTTGCAAAAAATATATTATTTTAAATTTCTAGGTTTACATTATTTTCCTGCTGTTAACTATTTAAGAGTTCTTCCCTCATCAATCTTAAACGAATATTTAAGGACTTTAAATTTTTTTTTCCTCATTAGAGCATTTAGACAGTGTAGAGCCAAATGCTCTGAAATAAACAAACTGTTAATGTTGGATTGATCTATCCGCTGTGCATGCTCTGCTGCCCCTGCTGACTTTGTGCTGCCCCCCTCAGGCGGCGCTGAAGAAGTACCAGATGGAGCACAAGAGCAAAGGGGAGAGTCTGGAGAAATGCCAGGCGGAGCTGAAGAAGCTGCGCAGGAAGAGCCAAGGCAGCAAGCACCCCTCCAAGTATGGAGATAAGGAGATGCAGGTCAGTGTGTGTGTGTGGCATCTCTGTGGTGTCTCTCAATCATGATGCAGCACATAAACCACTACTGATGCAAGTCTTGGCTTCAGGCAGTCCTGCGGTGCAGATCAGCTGTTGACATCAACAGGAAACTTTCTCCTTTATTCACACACCGCATAAAACACAAAATCTTATTTTTGGTCGAGTTTCTAGTGCAAATATTTTTGCACACTTGAAATAAGACAAAACTAACCTAGGAGACGTGAGCTTGTTGTCAATGATTCTGAAATACTAATCAAATCTATTTATTCCATTAGAAGATTTTTTTCACTTATGATGTGGGAAAAATGACTTTTTATAAGTGAGATAATCCTCTAGTGGAACTAGTACTTTTTATCAACTTTCCTGACTTAAAACAAGGTTCTATATTTTGCTGAAAAATTACTTATTAGTTAGTTTTCTTTTTTCAAGTGTGCTAAATTGTTTGAACTTGAAATTAAACCAAAAATACTTGGTAAAATCTTGTTTTTTCAGAGCACTCTTACACACAGATTTTTGTTGAATTCATGCAAAGTGTTTGATAAAGAGCAACCTTTAACTCTTTTTTTAGAAATGCATTTTTGTCTTCCTGATGGACTTTAAGCTTCATTCTGTGACAAAACCTTTAAAAAAAAAAACCCCAAAAAAACAAAACAGGTTTTTTTATGTTTAAAGTCATCATAGAAAAGTTTAGTGAAACTGAGAAATCCTCTGAGGACCAGGGATTGCAGTATTTACCGTCTCTCTGTGCTTTGACTGATTCATTACCTTCTGCTCTCCTGAGTGTGATGGATAAGTGGGGAAGGTGAGCGTTTGGCTGATGTTCCGGTGGCTGTTGGAGCGGAGGTGTGATTACACGGTGCACGTCTCTGAGCTCCTGTCTGGAGGTGTTGTGGTGACACACGGTGGGCCGGCTCTTATTACACAACCTGCACACCAGAGGCTGCCGTCATGAGCCTCTTATCCATCCCATCGGCTGGCACAGACGCAGGAGAACTGACTCCGTCAAAGCCATTTGTTCACTTGTTTTGTTTTTGTTTTGTCTATAATCATAACATAAACACAAAACTTTTAGCTGTAAAACTAATTGCTTCCTCCCTGCCTTAGACAGTTGCTGGGCCTCGATAAAGCATGTCGTGCATTTCTGCCTCGTCTGAACTTGACGCGTGGAGTGCGACGCAAATAATTAAAGTCGGAATGAAACTGGGAATGTGGGACTTCATCTGCTGACAGCCTGTCTGCGCAGAGCAACAAAACAATTTACTTGCAGCTCGGTTAGATGTCAGGCGGCGTCACGGCTCCGTTTCTTTACAGCTAATTATTCTGACATTTCTTTAATCTAAATCCAAATGTTTTTCCCTGTAGCTCTAGAATTCATGAATCCTGGCTGACCTGTTTTGTGTAGCAAAGCCACTATTTTCCGTCATTCTTTAAAAGTATTCCAGGGAGGTAGCATTTTCATATTTTAGAGCTCGCAAATAATTAAAAACATTTGCAGCAGATGATGAAGACTGTCATGTCTGACCCGCTGCAGAGAGCTTCAGCACTTCCAGAGGCTGAAAACGTGGCGTCACGCTGCTCTGTCGGAGCAGCAGGGGTGGCAATTACTGTCTAATTGTTAGTGTTACTGCAGCGGATGGTTGGTTGAGCAGGCAGGGGTCGGCCTGGTGGCTTTTCCAAAAAAAAAAAAAAAAAAAAATCAATCAATTGCTGGAGCTACAGTACGAAGAGCTGCGGCGCGGAAACGTTTAGGCCTAAAGTCCATCGGCCCCTCTGGGCTTCAGTGGCTTATTGAGTGTGAAAGCTGTTGGTCTCGGCGGAGAGTTCGATTCTTTCTGCAGAGGTTTGGTTCTGTTTGTGGTGGGAGAGAGGAAGCAAACTTCCACAATGCGAAGCCTCGCTAATTTAGATTTCAGCTACCGGAGCCGGTCTGTGCTCGTCACCTCCAGACTGTTTCGACTGGAAGATATTTATAATGTAACATTTCTTTCCCTTACAAACTGTTTTGTTCTCTACATAGAGAACAATGTGTACTGAAGGATCAGGATTGTTTGGAGCCATTCCTGGCTGTAACATGTAGCAACAGAACTGAACTGACCTTTAGAAAGAGCAAAACGCGACACAGAGTCGGTGTATGTGGAGTTTTTATGAGCCTTTCCTTTAAACCCCGTATAATGAGGCTATGAGCTCCACAGTTCAAGCATTTTCACTCTGTCCAACTTTTAATTAGCTGCATAGCAACAAGACTTGCAGCTGCCTTTTTTTTTCTTTTTTTTTTTTTTTTTTTTTTGAGAAAAACTTGTTTCCAAGAGATTTATTAGCTCTTGATTCTTCCAAACAAAAATGGATTCAGTTACATGGAGAAAAGATGACTGAGGAGTAAAACATGCTCATCTTCAGTTAGATTCGTGTGTAATCAATACCTGGTTTAATGTGAATCAGCAATTGATGAATCAATATTATTTACAATACAGTTCCAATTTTAATTGGCATAAAAACTACAGCAAACATCATCTCATGGTTCGTAGGAGTAAAGCAGGTCTATTTTATATCTAATTGTGCCAAATTGGTGTCAAATCAACCAATCAAAATCTAATTCAAATGCACATGTAGTCAAATTAACACAAATAAGAGTTCCTTTTGGCTCTTATGTTAAGAAAGGACGTGTGCAAGAAAGATTTGTTGTTGTACTGAGCCCGAATGCTGAAAGACACTTTTTTAGAGACAAATTAAATCACATCTAGATCAAACATAAACTTATATAGATTTAAACTAATAGATGCAAGAGTTTGGACATGAATACTCAATATATTTGACTGATTTGTAGTTCTGTATGCAGACTTAATCGTCTTTCCCATGCAGTCTGGGGAAAGGACCGGAATCTGCATCTCAAAGGTTTTAACTTTCCAACTATTAATTCAGACTGGAGCGTCAACCCGAGGAACGTGTGATTGATTAGGCATTGAACTCAAACCAGTTTTTTTCTTTTTATATGAATGATGAATGCAGGTAACTTGTCATGGATCCCTCATATCGGTGTTTATTCCTCATTTCGTCTCCAAAGCGGGCCCACGCCACAGTTTATCACTTCTGGCTTGTTTTCGTCCATCTTGCGGAGCGATCGGTTCATCAGTTCAAAGGGAACTCTGAGTCCAAACTCAGCTTTTCTTTAATCTTCCGGCCTGCTCATCACATCGCCACGGTGAATTTGCATACGATCGCACTGCGTTTTGACGTCCCCCTGACAGCAGGAGGGGTTCAACCTGAAGAAAACATCACACACTTTAAAAATCCCTTCTGTAAGGCCAATTCCGACAACCTCTGTCTGCTTCCTCGCTGACGTGTTTCGCGCTCAGCAGAGCTTTTCTTGCAGGTGTGTTCCTCTGTAAGCAGAAGTTGGGAAAAGCTGATTATTGTCTCCGTCAGCTGGACCCCAGCTGCAGAGTCGGATTTATTGTGATGAAGAAGCTGATTGGCAGCTTCTGGCACGAAAGGCCAGCCTGCATCTAAATAAATGAACTTCATGGAGGACTTCCATTACGCACCACTTACTGGTAGCGTCCTCATGAGTCCTGCGTGTTGTCGTTAAATGCTCCCAGCTGTTCGCTGCCTCGTGCTGAGAGATGATTGAAGGAACGGTGGGCTCTCCTTGACCGCCAGCAGCTGTGTGGAACATGTGCTCCCACCTGCTGGCCTGAACCCGGACCCTGAACGCAGCTTGTCCTCTTCATTAGCTGCCTCCGTCTTCCTCTGTAATGGCCACTTCACGGTGGCTGCTGGATGAGCCCACATGAGGAGCAGCTCTGATTAATGAGCACATCCGGGTGGCGGAGCTTCGTTCTGCTTGTAATGTCATTAAAACGACGCTCCGTTGTTCCCATAGCTCACAGATCCACTGCAATAACAAATGTTTCTGCACGATAAATTGTCCCAGAAATTATTACGATAAACGATAATATTGATGTTTTGAGGCAACCAATATATTGATGATGCAAGGTCACACTCTCAAAGACTAATGAACTTTCATTTTGTAAAGAATACTCCACACTGGAACTGGAAGACAAAAAATATGCAATATCCAAAATAAAACACAACAGCCAAAAACGATAAATAAAAAGGATCACGAAGTTTCTGAAAACAGAATTGCTCTTCAAAAAACTGTTAATCATCAGAATGTGAATTGTCACGCTCATTTTAATTCATCCTTATTACTCCTTAGTGATTATTATATGTTGTCATATTATTTCTAGGTGCTTTGATTAAAGAGTCTGTTTATTTATTGAAAGCTGAGCTAAAAGGTTCTCTAAAACGGCTCCAGCAATTTGTTTGGTTCTTTTCCAGAAACTGCCCTCTGAGTCCCTCTAGTGAGCTCTGCAGAATTTTACATATTTTTACATCTCACAGTTATGTTGTCATTTTCTGCATCTAACGAGCTCTGTGATGCTGCAAATTGTTTTGTGCACCGCGATGCACAATGCATCTGCTCAGCTCTAAATAATCCCTGTTCTATTTGTAGTTTTCCAGACATTAACAAAGAGGATAAAACTTTCAAAATAACCTTTTTTAAACTTAATGAAGTTGATTGCTGATCCATTTTTTAGCTTCTTTTCTTTGCGCTTATGCCTTAAGGATTTATTGTGGAAATGCATTTGCTGATGACGAGGAAAACACATAGATTTTTGAGGATCTACAGTTTACAGAAACTAAAGCAGCAGTTTATCTCTAGAAGGAAGGCGCCACTCTGAAAACATCTCAATCTGCATAACTTTTCCAGCTAAAAGGAACCAAAGTTGTGTATGAAAAAGAAGGCATATAGGTTTAAATTCAATATTGTGCTGAGCGCCTTGGTGAGGAAAAGGCTAAGAGAATCTGATCTTTACATAACCTTAAATGTTTGCTTGAAGACATAAAAGTAACAAAGTGTTTAAAATTCATTAACTGACCTTCTCAGTTTCTTTATGTTTAGATAAGAATGCAAATGAGGCAGAAAAATATTCTTAATGAATGTCTGCTTTGCTTTATTAATTCCATAATTAGCGCCTCTGGTGTTGCTCAAAGTGTGATGGTGATTATGGAGCATCGCTGGATGACTCGAGTAGCTCTATAGATCCGTCTCCTGGCACCATCGGGTTATTTTTGAACGTCCAGCCCGCCCTCGGCTGTTAGCTGAAGCAGCTAAATGTGCAGGTCGGTGTGTGATGTTGAGTTTGTGTGTGAACGGCTCGGGGCGCGGCCATTGACTCCTCACGCTACTTCCGACGACAGACTAACATGCTGAGGACGACGTTTCACTTTGTTTAAACTCTTTAGAAGCTTCTGGTGTCTGACTGAAGCTGTGGATGAAGTCACTGCAGTCAGACGTTGGTGTCGACATTTCCGCTAAAGGCGCCGCTAGATGTACTTTAGAGTTGGGTAATAAATATACATCGTGTACATTGTGAAAGACGAGTGATGAGTATCACTCTCCCCGAACCGCACAGCATTATGGGGGATGTAGGCAGAGGAAACTCTTAAGCTGCTCAACCTCTTCTGGTCAACTAATAAGCTAGGTTGGTGGGATGAAGCAATTCACTCGCTCTTTGGTTACCTAGCAACTCACTCACCCTTTGGTTACCTAGCAACAAACTGCCGAATAACTTTAGCAGCTGCAGTTTAATGCCTTAAACATTAAAAACTGCAATGAGTGAAAACTGGGGGTAAAACAGGAAGTGGTCACCACCAGTTTGGCAACATTTCAGATGCTTAAAACAAAAGACTAATCAATGTGGTATGGTTTTAGGCAATATTGCCCAGCTCTAGCTTCAACCAGGTGGGAGAGGGAAATGTTGATCAGGAAGTTCTTGTTTTAATGTGCTGTGACATTTTTTGACTTGATATCCAAGAAAGCCTAGGAAAAACACAATTTTCTTTATACATGTCATCATTTGAAGCATGTAAAGGACTGATTCACCCACTCCACAAAATGTTTATTAGGAGTCTTTTTTTTTTTTGGCACTTGTTACTGTTACTGTTTTGAGACAGCTGGAAAACCTCTGGATTTTCTTTTTTCCCCCTTTTCTTCCCAGTTTGTGGAGGCCATCAGCAACAAGCAGAGCGAGCTGGACAACTACATCGCCGAGGGCTACAAGAACGCTCTGTCTGAGGAGCGGAGGAGGTACTGCTTCCTGGTGGACCGTCAGTGCGCCGTGGCCAAGAACAGCAGTGCCTACCACAACAAGGTGAGACCAGCGCAGGAACGGGTTTGGTAGAGCAATAATTTCACTAGAAATTCAAACAAGACAAATTTCAGAAAGCAAACTGATGTTGTTTAGGCCTGTTGCGCCATTTCTTTGAGACCATTTAGTTGATGAGACCATAAACTAATATGTTAATAACGCCATAATTTAAACTTGAATTTTGTAAAGAATGGTTTAACTGGAACAGGAAGATATTTTAAATAACCAAAGTAAAACACAAAAATAATTATCAAGCTTAGTTTAATTTATCATGCGATTAATTTATTAATTGCTTATGGTGACAGTCTTAGTTAGAGCTGAATAACATTCTATAGATGTGACATTGGAATATTATTGATGAAAATTGCAACTGGAACTTCTCTCAGAAATCCCGAAGATGTAGAAAAACAACACAAGTTCAGGGAGAAAGAGGAGAGCAAAATGCGACTTTATTTAGTGAGGAAAATGAGTAAGAATGTTGCTACATGGACGAGGATGAAGTATTTGATATTGTTCATCGGTTTTGCACCTTGGCAGATCATAAAATGCGTTCAGGCTTGTCGCTTTGTTCCATTCTCACGTTCCTGTGTTTATTTATACATCGTCATGAAATGATAAACCCGCCAGTACTCGTCCAGATGCTTCCCACTCAGCCAATCACAGGCTCACTATGAACAGAAATGCAAGCCGCTCCCGTTTCTTCCCCGGATGGCTACATCCTCTCCTCTTCACATGTAGAGCCCGATCCTGAGGAGGAGGAGGAGGAGGGTGAAGGCGGCCGGGAGGATGACCTACTTCTGCAGGAACACTTGGTTCCGACTCACTGCGTGTGGGTGTGAAAGTGTCTGAATGAGTGATTGATAGACAGGAGGAAGCGGAGAACACAAACTGCTGATGGGATGATTAAACATCAAAAAGGGATTAAATTAGACTCAGAGCGACCGCCGGCTGTCCTCATGCCAATTACAAGGAGAGTTTTTTGTTCCTAAGCAAAAGATGCTAAAAATTCCTTTGAACTGGAGATGTTGTTCTCTTTGAAGTCACGTTTTGGGGTGAATCTCCGCCTCCAGTGGAGTCGTCCTGATGCTCCTGAGTGACGGCAGGATGGACCAGGAGATGATGAATGAATCTGTAATGTTTTCAAATGATGTATTTGAGCAAAAATAGGTTATTAAAACATTTTGCTTGGGACTAAATCAGAAATAATTAATCTAGACGATTAAGGGCTGAAATGTTTAAATAGATTAATCATGATGAATTGAGGCATCTTTTAATATATTTCTGATGCTGCTTAAAAAAACTAAATGAAATGGAAAAATCTGTAGAATGCAACAGTTTTTTTTGTTGTTTTTTAATCCGATTGATCAAGTACTAATATAATTCCTAGTTGCAGCCCTAATTTCAACCAAAAGTTCCCGATTCTGAAAGTTGTTTCACAGAGATACTGCTGCTGCTGCTGTTCTCCTTTTCTGTAAAAACTCTGCTGCAGCCAGAGAAGTTGACCAGGTGACCAGTCCGTTTCTGTTCTTCACTCTGTCCACTGAGAGCAGAGTAAAGCAGCCGCCGTCTGCGCCTGTCGATTATTCTAACGCCGGTAAAGGCACCGGCCACCTACGCTCCATCTTTGCTATCTGCCAGACTAACTGGGGTCGCAGTGACTCATCGCTTTCACCGGCAGCAAAGATCTTCTCAGGAAAAGTTTGCAGAACACAAAGAAACGGAACTGTGACTTCTCATTCGTCTCTGTTTCAGCGACAATTTACAGAAACAAAGCAAAAGCAGAACGTCTCTGATTAAGGGTGTTAAAAGTTAAAGAGGGTTGGTTCACTTCAGAGGATTGTTTTCTGGATTCTCATAATCTGACTACTGATGCGGGCTGCCTCTGCAGCCCGCCCACTTCCTTGGCCGGGTTAGAACCAGCTGAGTTTTAATTCCAGATTCGGATCTGTTTGTTCTTCCCTGAAGATGAATGCAGATGAGGACTTTACGTAACCGCTCTGCTGTATAATGCATGGACACGTCCTGCGGCAACTGAGAGCTTGTCGCAGAGACGATTCGCACGCTGCCTCGGTTTCCCATCTGGATTCACTTTACGACCCGTTTTACTCTGAATTATAGACTTCGCTGAAAAATGTGATCCATAGAAAGCTACCAATAACTGATTTTGAACATTTACTTTCTCGCTTTCAAGCAACTCCAGAATGTTTCAAAGAGCTTTCGAAGCTTAAATCAAATGAATGCATGAATGAAACTCTGCTTGTTCCTTTGCTTCTCTGGCAGCTTCATGCATCCATCGTCTAATCTATCTCAGCCTCGTGTCTCGACCAAAAAATTATTTTCATACAAAATCCGAGATGATTGGTTTAATAGTTCAACCATTCTTTCCACACTTTCTCAAATTCATTCATTTCAAGTCTCCAGAAAGAGGTTAGCTTCTCTGTAACATCAATAACATGCATCACATATATCCAGTTCTCCTTATTTGGTGTTTCCTAGTTATTACCTTTGTTTGTGCCAATATCAAGATTCTAAGTGATTTTACATTTAAATCCTTTGTGCTCTGCCTCTATTGAATGTTTCAAATGGAAAACGTTCTGTCTGAAGAACCCCAACCATGCATTGTTTGAGATCCTTCCAGCTCCAAAAGATCCGAACACGACTTGACTGGGTTAACCTGACTCAGGTCACATATCCCTGCTTTAAAGAACGGATACATGAGTTTGTTAAAAGGGTGAAAAAGTAAGAAAAATGCAATAACCAAAACTTTTGTAACCAATTAAGACTGTTGGTGTACTTCTTTAACAGAATTATTGTTTTTACTGTTTAATTTCTGACGATTAAACAAATTGCCAGCCCAAATAACTCTCCATATAACAGATCATGCTGAGCCTGTTCTCTCTCTGTGTTTCCAGGGTAAGGAGCTTTTGTCCCAGAAGATCCCGGTGTGGCAGCAGGTGTGCGCCGAACCGACCAAGCTGCCGGATCGGGCCATGTTCCTGGCGCAGCAGATGAGCGGCGCAGCGGGCGGCGTGCCTCCCGGCGCCCTCCACCCCTGCATCTCCGAGCCCATCTCTGGCGCCAAACCTCTGCCCATGCCTCCAGAGCTGGCAGCCCTACGGGCCGGCGCCGCCATGGGCCAGCAGGTCAGTTTCTCCTGGGCCTTACCGCACCAGACAAACGACGAGGCGTTTCACACAAACTGAAAAACGGGGCAGCGTCTCTGTTCAGACGACTGAAAGCCTGCAGATAAAGACGAATCTGAAACAGTAAAAACACTCACTTTTACAAATTGTAAAAAAAAAAAGTGAGTCTGTTCCAGTGTAAAATGGAAGCAGTCAAGGAGTTAATTGTGTTGTTTCGTCCTGCTGCGGCTAAGAGCGGTCTAATGGCTTTCTGACTCATCATTTATAGTTCACACCGGAACTGAGAACGCATATATGGAGAAATGTCAGATTGAAGGAGCAGGGACACGCAGTGCGTTTCATCTAGTGCAGCTCCTCACCGAGCAGAGACACGGGAAGCTCAAAACATGCAGCACAAAATGGTCCTTTTCATGTAAATCTATAGAAACAGAAGGTAAAACGCAGGGTTGGGTAGTGACTACTTACATTTACTCAAGTGATTTGAGTAAAACAAAATACGGTTTTAGTTTTACTTAAGTAATTTTATTCTGATGTATCACCGCTCTTTGGTAAGATTTGTGTGAGGAGCTTCAGTGAATAATTAACAAGTTTGTTTTAACCAAAAATTCACCAGACCAGACAAACCTGCAGTTTTTGTTTCAAATGTTTTATATTGAAAGGCATCGATATGGAAAAATGTCTCTTTTGCCTGAATTTGTTATTTTGCAATTGTGGTATTTACATGAATTATTTTTACTCGAGTAATTTCTTTGACAGAACCTTTTTGCTTGAGTAAACTTTTTTTTGTATACTCTCCCACCCTCTGGTAAAACATGATGAAATGACTCCAAATAAGACTTTAAAAAATGTTTTTAGTGTTGAGGGATTGTAAGTGAAGCGCTGCTGTGAGATCGAAGATAGAAATAAAATTTTATTGAATCAGTCACAGGCTTGTTGCTCTGACAGAGTTTAAATTTGTGACATCATTCAGCTCGCTCTCTTCTCCTGGACAAATAAGTCCACATGTCCATCAAACATTTTTCTTGTTTTTGTTTGAATTCTAATTAAAAAAGCAGTGCATACATAGTTATACTGTGCATTCAGTAATAATAATAATGCCTTGAAACTCTTTGACAGATGCTTGCTTTTAACTCTGTACATGAACGATTTTAATTAACGAAGCGTTTCTGACCAACAGCCACTCGACGCCTTCGTTATCGCTAATGAGCTGCAGGAAGTTATGCAACTATGATGTAAATGTGCAGGAACGGGTTTTAATCGTCTCACTGGCTCTTTCTCTCTCTCTCTCGCAGCGGCTGATGGACGGAGCGATGCCGGTGATGAACGGAGCAGCGGGTGGAGAGGACTACCAGCAATGGATGGAGAGCAAGGTGGCGCAGGGCAAAGCCTCCCCGCAGCCTCAGCGGCATGGAGCGGAGGTCTACTCCAACACCCTGCCTGTGCGCAAGGCCGCCCCCACAAAGAGCAAGACCCCCCAACGTAAGGACACACACACCTCTCCTTTCTACAGAGGTTTAGTGGAAGCGTAAAAAAATAACAAGTCTCCATGGTAAAGACGTCTGCAGAAATCCTCTTCGTTGCTGGGATTCCGAATGCAATTTTATTTTGCGTCTTCCGTTAATTATCTTGGCTGAGAATTGAGTTAAGACTCTGATTACCTTGTTAATCCTTTGAGTGCAAACCGTGCTCAGCATGAAGCTGCAACAACACAACAGTTCACTGAATCAGCTGGAGAGACCAGTAATCAGGGCTGAAACAATTAATCGCATTAATTATGATAAAGTATTGAAATAATTTGGTAATCGATTAATCGTTTACTGGAGGATGCAGACACTTTGGATTTGCTGAAATAAAAACCCACCAAGACCAACAATTAAGCCAAAACTGTATGAAAATGTATACATTTTGAATTTGAATTTGAATCATTCATCATTTGAATTTTGAAGAATGTACCATTTTTTAAATCTAATTAATTAATAACTTAAATGATAGTTAGTTGCAGCTCTAATATTTTAGGAAAAAAGACTGAGAACAATGGAAAAAAAATGTTTTTCTCCACCTGAAGCACAGCCTGCAGGTTTAATAACAGACCAAAACAAGTGGGAATAGAACGTGTGATATTTAAAATGAGAAAGAGCCCGAGTGACTTACATAAAACTTGCTCTGCTCAAATCACTGTACAATATAACAGAGGACAGTAAACACATCCTCTGAATTTATTCCGGCTCTTTTTCATGTTTTATTACTCAAAGACTAAAAACTCTGTGCCGTTTTTGTTTTGTGTCTCCAGTGGAGACTCGCACGCTGCCCCGCTCCAGCTCCATGGCTGCAGGTCTAGAAAGGAACGGCAGAACTCGAGTCCAGGCCGTTTTCTCCCACGCCGCCGGAGACAACAGCACGTTGCTGAGCTTCGCCGAGGGCGACGTCATTACCCTGCTGGTGCCTGAGGCGCGAGACGGCTGGCACTATGGCGAGAACGAGAAGACGAGGATGTGAGTGTGATTTGGGATTGAAGATGTGACCTTTCTGTTTCTCTTTCTGTTCTCTGGTTCTGAAATTGAAGAACGAATGTTGACCTGCTGTCTCTTCTCCACCAGGCGGGGCTGGTTTCCCTTCTCCTACACCCGGCTGGTCTCCGAGAGCAACGGCGACACCATGAGGCAGCTTCGAGTTCACAAGTACGTGAAGCTTATTGTGTTTCCGTTTTGTTAGTCTCTGTGGTTTTTGTAAATTCCAGATGTTTGAACAACTCCCAGTTCCATTCTTGCAGAAGTGCTCTCTCCACTAACTGGCCCAGATGGGACACAGGAATGACACGGTTCCAGTTTTTTTAAGTTTCCATGTTCTCTTGTGTCTCCAGCCTCCACCATGGGAAAAGCAGCAGCACAGGGAACCTTCTGGAGAGAGAGGACATGCCTCTGCCCGGTCCCGATTACGGCACTCACACTCGAATGTCTGCACAAAGCACAGCCACGCTGCACAGGCAACAGCGTCCCTACAGCGTCGCGGTGCCAGGCTTCCCGCAGGTACAGATGCTGCAGAACGTCCACACATAAACCCACAAAACACTAGCTGAGCCATCACAAAGATCCCGCACTGTAAAAACACAACATCTTACCAAGTATCTTTGGTCTCTAGTTTAAAATGCAAACATCTTATTAGACTTAAAATAAGATAAAACAGACCTACAAGAAACATTTCAGCAAGATACGGGAGCTTGTTTAAGTCAATAATTTCTTAATATTGATGAAGAAGTAATTTTCTTCAAAAAATATAAGTTGTAAGTTAAATAATTATCTGGTGGATCTAGCACTTTCTCATCAATATTAAGAAATTAGTTGACAAGCTGCTATATGTGGCTGAAAAGTTGCTTCTAAGTTAGTTTTACTTAAATTCAAGCATGCTACGATATTTGCACAAGAAACTAGACTAAAAATAAGAACATTGATGTGCAGCGCTAGCTCACATTACTACAGGAATGGGCTGTGCCTGGTGGCAGGGGTCAAGAGCAGGATGTGACGCAGCGCAGAAAGAGGAAAATTCAGAGAAAATACCTGTGAGCTGCTGATGAGGTGGATAAGAATTCATCACAAGGCAGGAAAGAGCCTTATGAAACAGTGAATCCCCTCTGCATCAGCACAGATCCCCTCCTACGCCTCACCTAGAACATAACATGTGGGCGACGCTTAATTGCACTGCAGTCATGTAACAACTTAAACTGCTCTTTCTGCCTCACCGCCGCCGAGGATTGTCATTTAGTCGCCATCTATTCAGAAAATCTCTGCTCCTCAAACTCTTTCACTTATCAGGCCTTTAAGTTGATGACTCATCAAACAATTCTGGGTTTGTGTGGTTTTCTTTATTATTTTGTCTTTCATAGATTTTACTTCTTCTATTCTTTTACGTTGTAACAAAACCAATGCCAGACTTGATGTGGAGCTCAGTGACTTGTAGAAGTTTTCACACCGCTTGAATTTTTTAAGATTTCATCATGTAACAATCACAAACTTTATTAAGACGGATCAATTCAAAGTTAAGCATTATTGTGAAAGAGCAAGGAAAATTATGTATATTTTTCTAACTCTTTGATAAATGAGCCTAAAAATTGCAATGTATTCATCCCTTTTTACGTTGCTACTCATAAATAAAATTTGTGTGGTTTAGACAGGTTGGTGAGAAAAGTGTCGAAGTTAAAAACATGTTTAGTTTCTAAAACATTCCCCCAGGCTGTGAACATCTCACAGAACTTTATTCAGTTCTTTTTCTGAAAATTGAAAAACTATATTACACAACTTACTAAGGCACATGTATCCATTTTGTAACATGAGATATATAAACAGAAGGAAAGATTTACTCCAGTTTAAAGTTGTTTTTTTACTTTTAAGATCAGTTTGTATGGAAAGATGCTAGGAGCTAGCTTGTACGACTCACATTCTTGAGTCTGTGTTGCAGAATTTTTGCTGCCATCTGCTGACTGTTGTGATTATCACAACAGTCCTCTAGCTTTCATAAGTAAATGTACGTCATTGCAGAATAAACTGTAACTAATTTTTTCTCTCCTTTGTGTCTGCAGCAGGGAGTTGAAGAGTACGAGCCCCGCTTCCCCACCAGGTAAGAACCGCTCAAGTTCTTTTAGTTTGATGCAGAAATTCTTTTCAGTCAGTGGGAGGGGAACCAATGAGTATTAGCTCTCCATATGTGGCTGAGGGATTGGGACAATTGGTGCAGTACACTTTTGATTTGGTTTAATTTTTTTTTTTAGTTTTTCTCTTTTCCATCCTTTTCTGTCAACATTTGTTTGCTGTGAAACCATAAAAGAGGAGATCTTGTCATGTTAGTTGTCTATTACAGGGTGTCCACTCATCCTTTAAAACCTCTTAAATTCATTTTAAAAAGAGCAAGTTAGCCTTTAATGTGTTAATTACAGGTATTAAGTTTTGTCTAAGACTATTAAATCTTGTATATTCTGTGTATTTAGTTTGAGTCCCACTCAAACATCTTCAGTGCGTTCTCTGGGGGTTTACACAACTGCTAGCTAGCTGCTAACATTCTTTTCTAGCTAGCTAGCTAGCTAATTTTTTGCATACATCATGGAAAAGTGCTAATTTGTCGCCAGTTGGTTGAAAAAATTTCATACATTTCTGTGAAGATACAGGTCTGAAACTTGAGTTGGTTAAATCTGCAGACATCTTGTATTACACCGAGGTCTGATCTGAATTCCTGCAGTTCTAACGTCTTGTTTACTGTTGGAACGAATGAGCTGATTCATTTCAAATCAGATGAATTCGGCTGCATGGACAGGGCTTAATGCACTCTTCTTAATAATGTGAGTTATTTAACCTTTTAATTTTAGATGTGTAAATATAGCTGTACTTCTGTGGGTCTAACCAGATACTTGAGTAAATTTCAGTGGTCTGAGGTTTCATTTAGTGGTAGTAAATATGCGTAATAGTGGTTTGTGATCATTCTGAAGTGTCGCCAAATTACCTTCAGCCCTCTACTCCTCCTGAAGTTATACAACAGATTATGTCAATTATAGTGTTTAGTCTGCAAAACCAAACTCCATGTTCTTTGGGAATTATCAGCGGTGGAGAAGCTAAGTTTCCAACGCATTTGACCTGAAAAAATAAAAAAGGGATTTTTAAATTAAAATCTTATCCAACTTTGCCTTTTTAAAAACATGTTGTGGACTTCCGGTGGTGCCATGTTCTGAGACGGTTGCATTGGGTGGAGGCTCCCGTGAGATTGATGATTAATTGGAAAATTATACAACTTTATGGCTACCCCCCTGAGAGAAACTGCAAATAAGAAGACGATGCCGACAAGAAATACAGTAGGTAAGCAGCAAAATGACCAAAAAGAGCCAAAAGAGAAGAAAGAACCGCAGCAGACTAGCAACGCAGCTAGCGAGGGAAGGAAAGCTAATGAAGCTAATGATACGATAACCGAAGTTCTGCGTGAGCTAAAGGAGTTGAGGAAAGAAAACCAGAATGCTTTTGCTGAAACAAAAGCCGCCCTAACAAGACTGGAAATAACAGTAGGAGACTTGAAAGAGCGCACGGACAAGCTGGAGCAACGTTTGGAGGAAGCAGAGAATAGGACCGGCGCGACGGAAGAGGTTAGCCAGAGAAATGAGAGGGTGCTTCGGTACATGCTGAGACGTGAGGCTTCACTCACTAACCAGTGGGACGACCTCCAGAACCGTATGCGTCGTAACAATCTCAGAATCTATCAAGTTCCGGAGGGAAGCGAGAAACAAGACATGGCTGGCTTTGTAAAGGATATAATCAGAAACACGCTTCTGCTGCAGGAGGACTTTAAGATTGAAAGGGCGCATCGAGCGCTGGGACCGAGACCAGCGGACACAAATCCGCCGCGCTCCATCATTGTCCGCTTCATGGACTACACTGCGAAAGAAGCAGTGCTACAAAAGGCATGGTCACAAAAACAAATCGTTATCCAAGGGAAAAGAATATACTTCGACCAGGACTTCTCTCCAGAAATCCAAAAGAAAAGAGTGAGACTGCGGAGTGTAATCAAGCAACTTAAAGAAAAAGGAATACAGGCTAAATGTCGTTTTCCTGCACAACTCAGAGTGGACCTGGAAAATGGCTCAAAAACTTTCCCGACCCTTCTCGATGCGATACCAACGTTAGAGAAGCTAAATATCTCGGTACAGATGAGTGAGAGAGAGAAGATGGAAGCGGAGCTCTCCAAAGAGGCCTGGATTCCGAGACTCAACAAGAGACAAGGAAAAGGGGGGTTACTGGATGCGGATTTAAAGGCTTACATTTAAGATTGTGGTGGGGAAAAATGTTCATAAACAGATGAGTTTGTGAAGACTTCAAGGTATGTTTTGAGAAAATCATTAAGGGGGAGAAGATGCTATAAAGATAATTGAAATTACTTTGTATTGAGAAATTATATCTCAGTTGTTTAATATCTCACGGGTAGTTCCTATCGCCGTGCGTTACTATTGTCATTCCAATTGGGTGGAGATCTCATCAAGGAATTATTGTTTTTCTTTGGTTTGTGATCTGGGTTGCACTTAGTGCTTTTTCCCCAGAGCAACTGTGGGCACACAGTGCTCTGCCTTGGTTACATCGAGGGCTGGCCAGGATGCGGTCACTACAGGTTATCTGTGGTCTTATCATGGCCAGTGGGATTGATGGGAGTCTTAGGGGCTTATTTTGTTCAAATTGCTTTGATGTTACTATGTTCTTGTTCCTTGACATGTTTATGTTCATTTTGAGTGACCAACAGGAGTTAAATACGGATATGATGCAAGATTTAGAATTAAGTTTGAAGGGTCAAAAAGTAAAGGAGGAGGTTGACAGTGGGAGGAGAGTTATTGGTTATGAGTGATTTAAATATTGTGAGTTATAATGTGAGAGGGCTGGGCCATCCGATAAAGAGGAAAAAAATATTAGCTCAATTAAAATCGTTTAAAAGTTCAATAGCTCTAATACAAGAGACTCATCTTAACGATGTGGAACACAAAAAATTAAAAAGAGAATGGGTAGACCAGGTGTTCTTTTCCAGTTGTCCAAAAAGTAGGGGTAGAGGGGTTGCAATATTATTGAGCCGGACAACTTACTTTTTGATGCAGAAGGAGGTTAAAGATGAGCAGGGGAGATATGTGATGGTGGTAGGTTCAATAGAAGGGATGGATATAACAATAATGAATATATATGCCCCAAATGAAGAAGATCCAAATTTTTTTGTAGAAGTAGCTTCTGTCTTAGCAAAAGACTCAGAAGGTGTAATAATTTTGGCTGGAGACTTTAACTGTGTGTTGGATCCAAAACATGACAAATTGCCATCAGATCAGGGCCCATTGGGCAGAAAAACGAAAGTCCTGAAATATCTGTTAGAGGAGCTAGGACTGGAAGATTCTTGGAGGGCATGTAATCCACAGGGCAAGGATTACACATTCTTTTCAAATGTGCATGGTTCATACTCAAGATTGGATATGATACTTATATCCAGACAAGATCTTCATAGGGTGGTACATAGTAGTATTGAGCCTGTAACGTTGTCAGACCATGGACCAGTTAGAATAACATTAAAGGTTAAAAAAGAAAAACATTTTAAATACTGGAGATTGAATGTCTCCATGCTGAATGACCCACAGGTTCAAGAACGAATGAAGACAACAATAGATGAATACTTTCGGTTGAATGATAATGGGGCTGTATCATGGGCAATATTGTGGGATGGAGCCAAGGCAGTAATCAGGGGTAAATGTATAGAAATGGCAAGTATATTAAAGAAACAACGGGCACAGAAAGTAAAAGACCTAGAGAATGAAGTGAAAAGATTAGAACAAATTCATAAAAGAGATAGAAAAGAGGAGACACTGGAAAAACTTAAAAGAAGCAGGGAAGCACTGGACAAAATACTTACTTATAAGGCAGAAGGGGCTATGAGATATACTGGCCAAAAATATTATGAGGTGGGAAATCGCGCGAGCCGCTTATTAGCCTTCCAATTGAGAAAAATACAGGCCAGCCGCGTGGTCCCCAACATAAGTCACCCGGGAAATGGAAGAGAACTAGCCCAGCCGGAAAAAATTGCAGAGGCGTTCCGAGAATTTTATAAAGAGCTATATGACTCTGAAAGTTTACCCCAGAAAAGAGAAGAAATAGAGGATCTATTTAAAACACTTAATCTACCAAAATTGACACAGGAAGAAGCAGATGATCTGAATAGACCAATTACAGAGATGGAGATTGAGGAAGTAATTAAATCATTAAAAAGCAATAAAAGTCCAGGGACAGATGGTCTAAATGGAGAGTTTTACAAAGTTTTCATTAAGGAACTTACCCCTAAATTATGTGCTGTATACAACTACGCCTTGAAGGAAAATGATCCCCCAAAAAGCTGGTCAGAAGCATTAATAACAGTAATACATAAGGAAGGGAAAGACCCTAAAAAATGTGCCTCCTACCGCCCCATAAGTCTTTTGGGGAACGATTTGAAAATCCTTGGATCAATTTTAGCAGGAAGGATGCAAAGGTACTTAAAGAAATTAATAAAACCGGATCAAACTGGATTTATAACAAAACGACAAGGTTCGAACAATGTTAGAAGAGCGCTGAATATTCAGTCAATCGCTAAGAAAGACAGCCAACCATCAATGCTCCTGGCGTTAGACGCAGAGAAAGCGTTTGATAGGGTGGACTGGGATTATTTAAATTACATATTGAAGAAGATGGGATTTAACTCCACCTTCATAAAATGGATTGCAACTCTTAATTAAAGTCCAATCTCGAGGGTACGGGTAAATGGCTACTGCTCTGAATTTTTCAACATAAAAAGGGGGGTGAGACAGGGAAGTCCGGTCTCGCCTATTCTTTTCGCTATAAGTATAGAGCCATTAGCAGAATTGATTAGGTTGAACAAACATATAGAAGGAATAGTAGACAAGGGAGGTTTAGAACACAAGATCTCTTTATTTGCAGATGATATACTTTTGTACTTAAAAAACCCATCAAGTACGATCCCTCCTCTTATGAAATGCCTACACATATTTGGTCATGTCTCAGGTTATAAAATTAACGAAATTAAATCTGAAGCAATGATGATGACAGGACTCTGGCCAGAGCACCTGGAGAAAGAAGTGAAATTTAAGTGGCCAAAAGCGGGCCTTAAATATTTGGGAGTCACTCTGACCGGTAATTCTTCTCAGTTATACAATGCCAATTATAGCACACTTATATCTCAAATTAAAAAGGATTTGGAAAGATGGCAGATTCTCCCTCTATCCCTAGTTGGCAGAGTGGAGACGATCAGGATGAATGTGCTACCACGGCTTCTTTTCCTCTTTAACTCCCTACCGATCATGGTTCCTAAAACCACCTTCAAGTTACTAGACAGACTTATATCAAGATTCATCTGGCAAAACAAACGCCCAAGAGTGAGACTTAAAGTTATGTGTTCTTCAAAGAGTGTGGGAGGCCTGGCTCTTCCACATCTGGAAAGTTATTTCTGGGCAGCACAACTAAGGGCACTTGTTACATGGATTAGACTGGATTTGGATACAATGTGGGTACAGCTGGAGCAGGGCTCATTAGTAAGGAGTATTTCGATAACAGATATACCTTTTTTAAATAGAAATCAATGGCGAAAACTTAAAATCCAAAATGAGTGGGTGGTGTTTACTTTGAGAGTGTGGGACAAAGTCCGAAAGAAGTTGAAGCTACCACTCTCCTTGTCACGAGCAGCTAGAATAGATGGCATAGCTGACTTTAAACCTAATAAAATGGACAGGGGATTTGGAGAATGGGCAGATAAAGGTTTAATCACAATAAACCAACTATTTACAGGAACAACATTAAAAGCCTTCTCCCAACTTCGAAATGAATATAATATCGCTAACACAGATCTTTTCAGATTCTTTCAGATCAGACACTACCTTCAAAAACACAAAGAAGTAGAGAAATTAAAAAAGAGTCCAACAGATTTTGAACAATACTGGATTGATGTGGTGGAGAACCGAAAAGATCTTCATAAGATCGTTTCGGCTTTATACCAGAGAATACGAATTGACCAGGAAGAAACAACGCTAGATGTCAAGAACAAATGGGAACTGGAACTAAACGTGGTGATAGAGGACACTGAATGGGAAAACACTTGGGATAATTGGCATAAATGTCTGAATAGTCCAAACTGGAGAGAGTTTAGTTGGAAAATAAGAATGAGATATTTTAGGACCCCAATAGTGATAGCCAGCTATGATAATAAGGCCAGTAATCTCTGCTGGCGGAAGTGTGGACAAATAGGAGATTTTTCCCATATTTTTTGGGAATGTCCAAAAGTGAAACGTTACTGGGAGACGGTAAAAAGGGAAATAGGACAAATACTAAATTTGACTATGGATTGGGAAATACATAAAGTGATTCTAGAAGAGGTGCATCTTCCGACAGAGGACTCTAAATATATGCTGAGAGCCCTGGTGTTGATTGCTCATAAGGTGATCACTGTGAACTGGCTGAAACCACATTCACCTACCTTGGAACAATGGGTTCAGAAGCTGAAGACTGTCAACCTGATGGAGGATATTACAGCAACTCTGAGGTTGCGGAAAGACATTTATAATAGAAGATGGACTTCTGTAATTCAATATCTGGAACAAAAAACTCGATTTTCGGTAATAGTGTAAGGAAAGAGGGAAAAGAAGGAGCTTTAGAAGAGGTATGTTTGAATGTCATATCTGTAATTGTTTTGCAATGGAAAAATACATAAGAATGGATTTTGTCAAGGAATTGTTCAAATAAAAGTTCAAAAAAAAAAAAAAAAAATAAAAACATGTTGTAGAAGAAGGTCTCTTCTTTCAAAATAAGAGCTTCTTTTACGTGACGATTGATAAATTTCCAATAAAGGTACAACCTTTTTAGGCATGACCAGTTATAAAAAAAATCTTCAAGTGTGTTTGATGTGTTTTTTGTTTCTGTTGAAGTCCATTTCACCGTCTTTGGTTCATTAATTTTCTGAACCCATTCGCATCATGACTCCTCCATCACCTCACAGCCGCCACGCTGCTTTTCTTGCTTTATTTCCTGGCTCCACTCACCCCGAACGTCCTGCTGCAGCTCTTTGCCTCGGTAAAACGTTCAGGCTCAGGTCAGGTCGAGATCCCACATTTCAGCCTTGTGTGTGTCTTGCTGGTTTTGCTGCTGCTGTTTTTTTTTTCCTGTCAGCCCACCTGGAATCCTCTTCCTCTTTCTGTCCACAGTTCCTCAGAGGTCAAATTGATTTCCACAGTGTGAGACGATGCGATAGGACAGGCTCCTTCCTCTTTCCCTCCCCCCTCTTTTCCTGCCTCCTGCTTGCGGCAATAAATTCCTCTCGAGCCGATCAATCCGAGGAAGAGACGCGGGTGTGTCCGTCACCCTCCTTTCACCTCTTCCTCCGTCACCATCCCCGAGTCGTCTGTCTGACCTCACGACCAAACCAGAACTGACTTTGTGCCATAAATATTTCCAATCCACGTGACGGACGTTCTCTCTGAGGAAAATGGGCCTTTTTTTCCTCGCTTTTCATGCATGTACATGTACTTTTGTATAACTGAGGGGATGAAACCTCCCCGCCCCTATTTCCACTAATGTCAGTGCTCTCCATCAGAATGACGGCGTGAAGGAAATGTAAAAGAAAGCGGTTGATCCCAAAGAGGATTTTCATATTGTAAAAACATAATAGTTTTTAATTTTACTGGATTTTTCAGTATTGAATTATTTCTGCCTTTTCATGCTGTGAAGTTTTGTATTCCTCTGACACCAGAGGTCCTGTAAATGTTTTAACCAAGAAAACTGAATGTTTACTGTACATACAAAAAAAGTGCTTGTCACGCAGTATCTTATTATCTGTTCATGGAAGAAGAAGAAGAAAAAAAAACGCACTTTATGAAACTAATAATCTCTGTTTGTGACTTTGTGTATGAAAACAACCTGGAACCGTCTCGGTATCAGTCTTTGAACTTGGACACTGTGCTCCAACACACTCAAACACAGGTGCTTCTGTCCATGTCCTGCTGAGCCGTTTCACTGCTTCATCATCAAGCAATCTGAACAATAAGCAGCGCCGATGTCCTTCTTTTTTTTTTTGCGTTTTCTGTGGTTCAAATAAAAAACAAAAAAACATATTACAGATGATTGGACCGTGATCTCACATCTACACATACTGGAGGCGGAAGTTTGGAAGTGGGTGATAATTCCCATTCAAGGCGATGTGTAATCTAGATTAAATGAACACAAACTCATGCTAACACTTTAAATGACTCTCTTTGTATCACCTTCTGATGAGGTGATTTAGTTCCCGTCATTCCCGCTTCATTAACCAACAAACATGACTTTTAAATCGCAACCTGCTGTCGTCATTCCAGCACATTTAAAGCTCTGCATGTCATTGGCCACCGGTTGGGAAACTGCTTGGGCGTCAAACTCGATTCAAGAGCATTGACGTTCTCAAAGAGCCCGTTGTGCCAGAATGTATTAATAAAACTC
Source organism: Poecilia reticulata (assembly GCF_904066995.2). Classification (NCBI taxonomy): domain Eukaryota; kingdom Metazoa; phylum Chordata; class Actinopteri; order Cyprinodontiformes; family Poeciliidae; genus Poecilia; species Poecilia reticulata. The sequence continues at coordinate 16,135,555 of NC_088848.1, forward strand.
ATTTACAAACTGTTAAAATATTAATAAATAGCTGTGACTGCATACCTCCTAATATTAAACATCGTTTTATTGATCAGTACCTCCAGGATTTTATGACTTTTCTTTTTTTTTGGTCAATCTACATCTGTTTTGTGGAGCTAACTTAGAAATGATTGCAAGATTTTTTGCAATATTTAACATGGTAAATGTGATGTGTCTCCACATCTATAACTGATTTACCAAGTGTAGTAAAAACACAGAATACTGCCTCCTACAGGTGGGAATTGGCATCACATTAAGCCAATGATTTCTACCATTTTTTTTTTCTTTTTTCAGAAAATTTGTAATAAACTCGCAATTATGGATTTGCGTCCAAAGGAAAAATGCTGGGATCCGTTGACTTTGTGTGAATTTCCACAATCACAAAAATCTGGAAGGACTGATTGATGTAATTTGGCAGCATACAGATAAAAACGGCTTTGATTGATTGATCAAATAACGGTTACGACGGTTATCTTCAAGGTTCCGTTCATGCATCACTCTGGACTTTGGAGGATCACATAAAACACAGTGACTCAGACATGTTGTAGAAAATCATCCCATCTCTAGACTCAGATCTACTGTCCGATTCATATCTGATAATCCATATTATACAGGTTTAAAATCAATTTTAAAATCCTCCCATTGATTCTTTGTGGATGCTTTTTATTGTAGAGAAACAGTTTTAATGTATTTTGTTTGGATTTTATATGATTAACCAACACAAAATAGTACATCACTAAATGGGTGAAGTGGCAGAAAACTGTGACAAGAATTAAATTTAGAAATGTTATTTTTTATTTATTTTTTTTTCCCACAATAATTCTTTACTTTGTCTTGGTCAGTCACTTACAATCTCAATTAAATAAATTAAAACGTGCGTATAATGCGACACAATGTGAAACATTCAAGATATACGAATACTTTTGTAATGTCACAATTGATGAGCAGAAATTATTTATGCGACTTTTAATCTACAGAAAACATCAGACGACGACTCTAGACATGCAGAGATCTTACAGCTTATAATGAGCCATATTTAGAAAAACCCAAATTAGAAAGAAATGTACAAAACTAAACATGTTTTTGTTTGTGCATATTTATACATGGTGCCTATACTGTGGATTATATAACTTAATGGAAACTTTTAAACGTAACATTGTTGAAGAAATATGCAGGTGACATTTTGGATTCTAATGGATCCACAGAAAACTGAGAAGTCAAATCAGCGACTGAAAACCGAGTCACAGCTGCCCGGAAAGCCGTTTGATTTCCTGTGTTTATCCTTCGTGTTCTGCTTCTGAACCTGACTAAAACCTCAGCGAGTCAAAAAGCGTCACATTTTAAGACGACTGTCGTCTGTTCTGACCGGTTTTGTTTTTCTGTGTCGGCCCAGTTAGTCCCCCGTCTCACTGGCTGTATCTTCTGGTGTTTGTTTCTAGTCCATCAGGAAACTGCCGACTTCTGAAATTCATGAAGGTTTTAACATCTGTAGAGAGACGAAGACGGCGAAATTAAAAGATTATTGCTCTGAAACAAAACGCTTGAGATGATTAAATATTTTTCAAGCAAGTGAAACATTCATTTGGATCTGCATCAGATCTTGGTTTAGATTTTTTTTTTATTCTATTTTTTTTTTTGCACAGTGCAGTAGAAACTTTGTCCCAAATGTCCTCCCTCAACTTTGCCAACCTGCTTTCTGCCGTTTCTTGATTCTTCTGATGCGTTTAGACAAAGTCTAGAGTAAACGACAGGAAGCTGCCAGTTCTTCTTCTTTCTCCACTAAAATAATCTAAGCTACGACTGCAGATTGCACAGCACTCACATGTGTGCACCGACTGAGGGGCAAAAGAGTGAAAACATTTTGTACAGAGGATTTCTGAAATATGCATGTTTTGAGGCAGCAAGAAGTAAAAAGATTGATGACCTCAAATGTTTGAATTTCTACTATACAAAAATTATCAAATAAATTTCTTCATATGGACATTCCTCTTGCTTCTGGTCCTTTTTTTTTTTTCCCCCAAAACAACTTTCTACCATAACAACCAGCTCAAATGTTCAGTTTCTACCCTGCAGAACTTTATTTTTCCAGCCTTCTGCCGCACGTCAGGAATAATTTCATTTACTGGTGTTCATCCTCAAACGCATTAACCAGTGACTTGAGACCAGCCCTGCCCCCCTGCAGCCGTGTTGCATGTTCAGCGTGTGTGTGTGTGTGTGTGCGTGTGTGTGCGTGCGTGCGTGCGTGCGTGCGCTCGCTCGCTCGCTCGCTCTAACATTTACATCCTGCGCACCCCGGCCTGCCCGCCGCCCACCGGCCTGCTCCTCCTGCTGCTCGCTAAGGTACCGCTCAGCTGTGTGTCGGTGTTGGTGTGTGGGTTTGTCCTAATCATTGGGTGATATTTTATCAGTAGGTGAAAATTCCTATCAAATGTAGAACGTCGATGTGTGAGCTTAAGTTTTTCCACAAGTTACCACAATAATCCAGTCAAATCTCTATGCATCTCTGAATCACAGAGGATATTTAAGAATTCATTTTCCAAATCCGGATAAGTAAAATACAGGGAGGGCCATAAGTTTCCATACATGGAAAAAGTCAACATTTTATATTGGACAACCGTTTTTGTTTTTGTGGGACTCTGTAATCGCTGCACGTCTGGGACCACTTTGTGGCTGTTTTCTGTTAAAGTTTTGTGCAACCATGCGACTGCTTCCTGTTCAATTCAATTGCTCTTTTGTCAAATGCATCTTCTTGGGTATCTGAGAAATAAAAGAAATGTACATTTTACATTCCTCCTATGTACGGAAACTCATGGCCCACCCTGTGTAATACTTCCTGTCTGATTTTGTAGACTTGATATTAACCGGTAAAGGTAATTTGATAAAACCAGCGCAGCAGTATTTTAAACCAACGTCTCAACGTAAATTGCTTTTATGAGCTTCAGGTGTAAAAATATTTTGATGGGCAGTTTAATTAACCTATATATATATATATATATAAGTACTCCAAGTTTATATTCCGTAAGATCTCCTAATGTACCGTTTGACATTTAAAAATGTTTTTAAAAGTGTATCATTTGCAGAAAATGTCAGATTCATATAATTAGCGTCTGGTTGAACAGAAAGTCTAGCATTTTCACATTCCAAGTTAAAACAATAGTTTCTGTTGGTTTAATGTCTTCTTTGGGTTTGGAGCTTTAGTGAATGTTAGATCAGACTGAACAGGAGGAGACAAACGGGGCTGTAATGTGAGGCTTGCATTAACAGAAGGTATTAAGTGTAAAAGATGCAATAAATTCTAAAAAAAAAAACAACAACCTGATTCTCCTTTGAGTTTGACACATGAGGACTGTCTTTGCTTGCAGCGTGCGGCCTGGTTACGCCCGATTTTGAGCGACCAAATAACTCCTCGTAAGTGAAAGTAACATTTGGATCTTCTGCGCCCTTTTTAATTATTTTTTTTCTGCACCACCTTTCCTGTTTGGTCATTGTCTTTCTGGCACATTTAGATATATATATATATTTTTTTTTTGAGTTGTGCTGTGGCTTTGGGTTTATTTCCATCACTGCTTGTTTTGCTTGCTCTTTGTTTGTGTGATGTAAACGCTGGCTTTATATGAGCTGATTATGGGTTGTTGCAGCGCTTGTCCTGGAAATGCGTGGTGTTGTTTCAGCAGCATGCTCGGCCTTTTCTGTATTGTTGTTTCTGCATGACTCATCACCAGAGCAGTTTTATTTATACCCTCGGTGTTTTTTATGAAAGCAGATGCTCCAGCTCTTTTGTAGTCTTTCGTGTGTTTTACGTTATTTTCGGCAGCTGATGTTTGTTCCTTCTCTCTCTCTCTCTGCGCCCAGGAGCGGTCCTCCCAGCGAGCCGACTGTGGAGGCTCCAGCCAAACCCCTGCTTCCTGATGATGAGGAGGAGCATCTTGATGAAGCTCACTACGACTCCTTGGAAACCTCGACGGCCACAGAGAGCCCCTGAGCCGCAGCATTGCATTAGCAGAAAAAGCAGAGCTGAGATGATGTGACGTAAACGGATGCTCGACTTTGACTCCTTCTGTTTGTAGATACTTTAGGTAAAATGGACACAAAGAATGTTTTATAGTTGGACTAAAATTTGAGTTTCGTATATACTTGTTTGTAGATGGAGCCAGTTATTTAGAACAAAAAAGGGCTTTAATGGCATTTTCAAGGCGTTTTACCTTTATGCCCCTTGCGTTATTACTGCCTTCATCCAGAGCAACAGCGCCATCTATTGTTGCTGCTGCAGCACTGCCACTTCCTGAACCACCAAGAGAGCAACAGTTTGTTTACTTAAACAAACTGTTGCAAAAGTCTGTGAAACACGGTTAAGTGAGTAAAACGTCTTCAGCTCAGAAAACACAAAATGTTATGGTAGATATTTATGTTTAGACATTCTGATCTGGTTTCTGAAAGCTTTGACCTGATAATTAGCAACGTTCAAATGATTTGTTTCCAGTCTTTCTGCCCGAACGGCCATTTCTTATTTACTATTGAAACCAGATTTTTACAGCGACTATTAAAAAAAAAAAAAAAAAAAAGACACTTCACAATGTTTTTTTCTAGCATTACATCAGAGTAAAACCATAAAGGGTTTCACATGTTTGGGCCCATTGTTCCTGCACACACATCTCGTGGTATAAAAGATAATTGACCCAATTATGACTTCGGTATCGGACCGGGTCGGAACCGGATGCTGTCTCAGCTGAGCCTGTGGAGTGTTTCCCATTGTCTCGGTTAAAATGCACAGATGTCCCTTGAGAAGATGTGATTCTGAAAGCACCGTATGTTGCTCTAAAAATACTTTCTAGATTTTTATCAACCAGTGCTTTTGCCAAGGGAACTGATTCAACTGCATGTACAACCCACAGAGAACCTTAACGCTTCTGGACGAGGTTAGGGTCAGTCTTCTTTTTTTTCATGATAAAAAGTATGAATGTAATTCTGCTTTTTGGAGCTTAACAAAACAATCCTTTGTTGTTCTGTCAGCTGTTATCAGATGACCAGGACAGGCTCGCTCACTGGCATTCCTTCAGATTTCCTTTTAACTGTTCCATAATATTCTCTACTCTCTTCTAATCTTTTTTTTTTATCAGAAACCTTGTTTTTTATAAGAAGCTCAACTATTTTCTTTCACATTCCCTTGCCAGCTTAAACTCTTTAGACCAATTCATCACACAGTGACTTGTTGATGCATCCTACTGAACTTCCTTTTTGTATTCTGGATATTTGACATTTGTTTAATGCAATTATGAACGAATTTGAACAAACAAAATTTCACAGAACAAAACCAATTATTATGGGTCTGTATTGTCTCCTAGAAAACGGTTTGGAATACGTTTTTTCCACATAAAGATATTCCAAACTTTTTTTTTTATTATTATTTTTTTTTAAAGATGCACAATCTGAATTGATATTCAAGTTGACTTTCAAAATAATGTAAAGCTTCAGCTTGTTTTATTTTTTTGTGTCAGCTGTGGTCTGTGTGTTCAGCTTTAATGAAATTGGTAATTAAAAATATAAATTTACTTGAACTCTCTTACTGTCAGCGACGTAAACAACTGGTGAGGCTCTTTTTTTTGTTGGTAATCCATGTTGTAAAACATTTTATAGTAAACAATTGGCAGAGAGCAGATGCAAAAGGAAAACAAATACTAGAATATTGCAGTTTTTGGTTGGTACCACATTTAGTCTTCAAGTAATGTCATTTTGGATTGGTGTTGAATTGTTTTTTGAGCATTGAAAATGTACCTATATAAATGTGTTAGACAGTATTGACCCAAATTAGCCCCCCATGTGTCATGTATGTTGCTCTGTATTTATGTTAGAAAAATGAATGTGTCGTGCCAAATGGAGTCATATTTGCTGCCATTGAATTGTTTGGTTAGAATAAATCTGCACACCTGGCTAATATACAGTATTATATATAAACATTTATATTTACCCGTTACCAAAATCATATGTTCTTATCCCAAATCCTAAAAAGCAAAATCAAGATGAGACCTTTTGTGCCATTGAAAGCTAAAAACCAACCACAAACTGATATGAAGCTTTATTAGATGTTTTCCATTCCAGTTGGTTTCTCATGGTTACAGGTGCTGCTGCTGCCTGTATGTGCAGGAAAAAGCTTAAGAATCCACCATGAAAACACTTTTTCTGCAAGTTGTTAGAAGAATGACAAATATCTCAAATTAATCATTTAACTAACTGAATGAGAGAAGGGTAAAAAAAAGAAATAAATCAGCCACTGAAAGTATTACTTTCCTATAGCATTACTTATAGTATTACTTTCCTTTAAATAAGTCATACTAAATATGACTTGTGTATGATATACAAGTGTGTGTGTGTGTGTGTGTGTATGCAATAACTAAATACAATTGATGTTCAAGTCGACTTTCAGATGATTATTAAAATACCTACACTAAAAATGTATTTAAATTCCATCTTCATCTAAAAAAGTTAATAAAATATGAATGATATTTGATGTTTAGGTGTTTTTTGTTTTTGTTTTTTTTTAGAAAACTCAGATGCTGCCAGTTCATTTTTACCATTTTTTGTTTTTAAATTAATCACACTGTTTTAATACTTCTGTTTTAAACTTGGCACACACAAATGTTCATTGTTAAAGCCTCGGCGTAAAATGATGGCTACTTCAGAGTGAATGGTAGTTTTGCAAATATTTGTGAATCAATCGTAAACGCAATGTCTGTTTTCCGATTTAATGTATAAAAATAAATCAAATCTACGCAGTTTGTTGTGTTTTTCTTTTTACTCTGGGAGACTCATGACACCAAACGTAAAAGATTTTATACGCTTTTATTTACTTTTTTTTACTGCTCCCATCAACAGAACATCTTGTACCTTGGAAGACTTTATTTGCATAGTTTATCATTATTTGTCTTACAAAATCCAAGCTGAAATGCAGAAGCAGCGATGACGGCGGTGATTTTCAGTCCATCTCATTACTGTGGAGGAACCTTGATTCGCTCATTCTTTGCCGTGTTGCTTCTGCTCATTAAAGTTTGCAGATCTCCACCTGCTCAGTTTGCCAACATTTTATTCAGGTGGAGGTCTGGGCTTTGACTAGACCATTGCATACTATTCACACAGTTTCTCACACCTGACTCTAGAATACTGAGACAAAGAGGCTTTAATGGTGGAAAACTCATCTGGCTTTCAAAATTGGTCCAAATGATCTGCCTTTTACCACTGTGCTTGACGGTTATAAAATATTTGTGCTGGTTTGCAGTGTGTGGTTTTTCTCCAAACATGATGCTGTGCATAAAGGTAATCAACTCTAGTTTTCTCTTATCTATTCAGAGGACTTTGTTCCTCGATTTTTCAGGTTCAAATGAAACTTTACAAACCTAAACCATGCAGCCGTACTAGCCAAATTTGATTGGTCTCTTTTTGTCTTGCAGTGAACTTGATGTTCTAAAAACTAAGATCTAGGCTGCGATTGAGCGCATTTTGTGTGCATTTTGCGTTTGAACATTGCAGCATTTGAGTTTTGGTCATTCTGAATGCGCTTTAAAAACTCCAGGGAATCACAGATTAGTCTTTACTCAAATAACAGTAGTGAAAAAGTCAACAAAAGCCTTAAGCTGTGTAAACCAGAGTTTATTTATATCTAATAGAAAGTACAGAAAGTAATGATTTGAACAGGTCAGAGTGGGGGGGCACATATTACAGACTGTATCCCAGTCCTTCTCCTGCACATTTCTACAGTCGGTTCAGACCAAAGCTGCTGTCTTGTTCCTCACCTCTGTCTTTGCTTTGGGGTGAAAACAAGTTGTACTTGACCCTGAAACACAACACATGTCTTTGGCAACAGTAAACATAGAGATATTCCTTTATTTCGTCCGTTCCCCTGCCTCACTAGCTCATCGATACTCCAAAGTATTTTTCTCTCAATACAAAAATATTACAGACAGGCATCGAGATGTTTCTACGCTAAAGTGTTACAGAATCTTAAAGTCCCAGAAGGCAAACACATAGAAGACACTACATGTTGGTTTAAAAGCAGAAACCTGCATTTTAATGGCTCTGAGAACGCACCAGGGTCTCTTCTCGTTTGTTTTTTTTAGATTCAACACAAAAATCACAGCATTGTCGCACTTCATGATCAGCTGAGACAATAAATCAGACTAAACTGTTAGAATCCACGAGTCCAACCCAAAGACAATATGGCTCGGGTTTTAAATGGTTCTGCTAATCCCAGAGTCGGAAAACAAAACTGTAAGCAACAATCAGCAGGTTACAGTAATAATAATAGAGTCAAGTACTTTATCACTCCTACAAACCAGTGACGGAGAGCAAAGCCTGGATGTTTAAAACGGAGCGTGTCAACTGCGAATGTTTAACTAATTGCAGGAACATCAGTCTCTTTCTCTCCCTTGTGTTTCAGCCTTTATTGCAGAAGTCCAACCCAGTTAGACTCTGTGATTGTTCAATGGACCAGCACTGTCTACTTTAGGAAATAACATGTCATTTAAACGATTATTTTATTTCTACTAGGTTTTAAAATCCAGAAAAAAAGTAAACCTTTGCAAAAAAATGTGGATGGATGCATTTTCTTCTAGGTGATGTCAATTTTTGTGGACATAGTCACAGGTGCTTTTTTAGTGTCACTATGTTTTTGAAATGCAATCATTTAACCAGAAAACAAAACAAATAAAAAAGCTGCATTTGTTGCATCTGTCTGTAAAAACATTAGTTGGTTCGGTAACACTTTGACATGACACTGACATAAACATGACAACACCTGTCATGAGGCGTCGTCATGAATGGTTATGACTGTTGTCATGAAGTGTCATTCAGTAAATAATGAGACTTTTAATGCAAAGCTGACATTTTTAATTGAGTTTTCATGCTATTTTTAATAGGATTTTGCATTAAAAGTTTCATTATTTACTGGATAATGCAAAGTTGACACTTTGGATGAACTTTTAATGCAACTATTAGAACATCTTTTCATTAAAAGTGTCTATTTACCAAATGACACTTCAGGACAACAGTCAAACGTTCATGGAGACTCCTTCGTGTTCATAACAGATGTTATGTCATGTTTATGACACTGTCATGTCAGCCTTATGCTCACCCCTTCAAATAAAATGTTGCTCATGGGGCTTTATCACTTTCACCCAAAGTTACTAAGAGACACAGTGGAAACTTCAGACGGTCACTTTGGGCTCTTGAGCTGCAGGTTTCCAAACCCTGATCTAGTCATGAGGTCTAGTAAGTGACAATCCAGTCAAGTCTTTAAATAAATCTAAGGCTATTAACCTTAGATTTAACTTTTTGTTAGTGTCTGAAGGTTGACATGAGAAATGTATTCTTCTTTGACCTTAAACTTTTTTTGTTAAGCCAGCTGTGGGATAGTAATCATGTTTTTGGTGAATTGCATTAGTGACATACCTGAAAACCTTTCACTTGCAAAAGTTTCCAGTTGCTGAAATGTGCTTTACAAATTTGAGAAATTGTCTCGGTTGAAACTGAATTGGTGATAAAAAGTTGTGTAGAATGAAGCCAGACATTAACAGATGCATTAGTGCAACATCTGTGGTGATGAAGACTGGTCTAAAAGGTTCAAATAACCCCCACTTATGTCAATAAGCTTTGGGTAATGACAAGTCTACATGTAATTAACTTCCTCATGCAGAGTGACTGACCTCATCCAGGCAGAAAGAGGGAAGCTTTTTGGGATCCATTAAGGATCTGTCCCACTAGTAGAAGTCCAGACCAAAGACGGGCTGGACCTCAACACTCTCAGCTGCGTTAGGAAACGTCTTAAAGTTCTTGAAAGAAAAAGCTGGGGAAGTCTGAGGGTCTCTGATAAGAGGTTAGAGATGGATGGATGGATTATAAGGAGCACAACTGATTCTGAGGTGATTTGAAGTTTTAAGATGAAAGATGTAATCTAGGAAAATCAAAACAAATCTTTTTAAAGTTGATCCCAATGATATAGTTGTGGTCATAACTCTGGCGCTGCCTTTGCTTTCACAGCCGTCGAGCTGAAGTTGCTGTTCTTGACGTCGTGAATCTCAAAGTTCCAGAAACGCATCACCGCAGCGCTGCTTGGTGCTGCTGTGCCAACCTGGACTGTGGATCAGTGAACATTAGAGCTTCCCATCTGCTCTGGATTTACAAGATCTTTGCATCAATGTGATGAAGAACCTTCATGCGTTCAGATTAACCAGAATAAAACCCGTCTTGCAGGCGAATCGATTCTCAGCTTAGGCAGAAAATATACAAACACGGAAAGCTCCTGGTGTTGGATATACCTAGTGTCTGTTTCTCTTTGTCCTGAATCATTCTTAGTGGTTTTTAGGTTATTGAAACTACAAACTGTTAAAGAAAAGTAATTGAGTTACCTCTTACTTCCAGCTTTTGGACGTCAAAGACTCGGTTTGGTGGCGAGGACGTTATATTTGTTAAACAGAAAAGTCTCAAACACTAGTTCATAGCAGACAGACGGTTCAGTCTATGACCAGACGGCTTCGTTTCCAGTCACACCACAGTGTCCGTTCTCTCTGAATGAAACCAAATATTAACATTATATTACTTGCGATGCCTCAAGCACTCATGATGTTTATTAGTACAAGTAAAACAGTTGCTAAAAAGTAGAAAGTCTTAAGCTGCTCAGTCTTGTTCAAGGTGCTCGTCCGTTGTTGAAAAGCCACAAAGTGGATGTGTTTTTACTGGGCAACAATCTGGCAGCAGTTTCGTTTTCGTCCCGTTTCAGTGAAGATCGGCTCCACGTTGTCATGAATGAAAACAATTAAAAAGGTGGCAAATGTGTCCTTTGCTCATCCAAGATGCCTTTGATCCAAAAATATACAGGTCTCCTCAATAAGTTCATCTTTCATATGTACTTCACAAAATGTAATATTCGTTGTCTTTTCAGTATTCTAAACTACACTCGGGCCAGTGTTACATGTTGGTAAGAGGGCTTTATATTCGAAGTGTCCGCAGGCGGTAAGAGGCACTGTCTTGCGTTTGGAAAACCTGACATTACAATAATAATAATAATAATAATGATAATAAAAAAATCTGAAGTCATGCTAAAGTAGGTCCAGCTGTTGTCACAGAGGCAGTCAAGATCCACCGATTTTTATTCCTTATCTCCATCTTCACTGCTTCCTACAAAGACAGAAACAGAAACCAAATTTTACATTTAAACATTTTATGTTTGCTTTGAGTTTTATAAAAGGTTAAAAGGATCTGTTCTTGGTCGTTGTAGAGCCAGAAAAAGCTGAAGTTGACTGTCCTTTGTGAGAAATACAAAGGACAATATAGAGACAAAAATCTCTCACCCTGGTGAGAGATTTTTCAATCTTAGGGTTATTATACCTCGTAAAATTATCTGTAACTAGTGTACAAAGAAATTAGATCAAACAACTGCAAATTAAAGAAACCCACGCCATTCTCACCTCTGTCTTCAACTTAATATTTCAGTCCTACAGAACACCCCATGACTGCATGGTTCCTTTCCTTCAGCTCCTTAGACCCTTTTCTTGCATCCTACGATGTGCTAACTGCTTTTTTGGGTTTTTTTTCCTAATTTTGTGCGATTGTGCTAAACAAAACTTAGCTTCGTTTCTGTTTCCGTGTCCTTAGCATTCAGTCATAATTCTGGAATAAAGACAGCGGAGTTGTGTGCAGGTGGTTGAAGCCACCAACCTCCTGTTGAGTCCATGTCGGAGTCGGAAATGTGAGTGATGGAGAACCGAGACACGTTGGATGGGGAGACGGTGAACCGGGACAACTGGACGGCCGGTTTGGGCTCCGGAGCCTTGGTGACGGCGCGAGGTGGAGGGGAGTCGGCTGCTGTCGAGGATGTAGGCAGAGGAAGGAGGGGAAAGTCGTCCTCCCACTCAAACCCTGCGCCTAAAAGAAGACGGTGAGGAAAGGTTTGCTTTCATCTGATAAAAACTTCATTTCTAGGAACAAATAAATGCAAAAACTACAAACACACTCACTCTCCTCCGAGACGTTCCCATCTGAAGAATCATCTGAGATATTAGGTCTTTCTTGGGATTTTCTTCCAGAGCTCGAACCCTCAGATGCTAATGGGAAGCCGTGCTCAACCAGTTCTTTAGTTGGACTCTCCTGGTGAGGTAATATTAGGAAATGATTGCTTAACGGAGTCGGGCTGAATACAGAAAACCAAGGATGCAGTGAAAAAGCTTAGTCCCCGCAACGAAACAACCTTGAGTAAAATTCCTATATTTTAGCTTTACATTCACTGAGAAATCAGAGGGAATTGGACGATGTTCCAGCTGGATTGGTCCTAATAATTGACACTAAGGTTGTTGGAAACAAAAATTATCCAAAAACTGTCCGCCATGCACTACCAAATAACACTTTTCACTTATCATTCAGTATTTTTATCAAACAGACATTAGGCTGTTGTTGTTGTGCTATTAGCTAGCTGCTAGCTAACGACTTTGCTAACAAAGCAAGATAACTAAAAGCTTCTTCCCTGTACCGTTAATGATAGCGGTCATTCTTTACTACTTATTATGCAATAAGGGCACGTCGCCCATCCAAAACCGATCATCTCCATAATGGATATATGTCCAATCTTCTAATTTCCTTTGCTGCATAATGTGCATTTCATTTATTCCAGCGTTAGGTAAATGTATCTTGAAGGAGAATAACACTTAAATAAAAGTCCAACAAAAATATTAATTTAGAATTAAAAATAACTCACCCTGAATTACCATGATAGATATAATGAATGTAATAAAAGTGTGTCATTAATGAAGGGGAAAAAAACTCAACCCAGACTTTAAGTAAGTTTAGGGTCTGGTGCGCAGAGTATGCAGTTAAAAAAATTTTTCCCCAATTATTCAATGGAAACAAAATACTAACCTCAGTTAAGTAAAATAAAATTGTAATCAAAACTTTTGGAATTGTAATGATTTGTTTTTTAAAAAAGAAATCGTTTTGTTTAAAAAACGTTTTAATTAAATAACTAATTTTTGTCTTGTGAACATAAAAAGTTATTTGCCAAACATAAACTTTTATTTGCACACATCAGAAATCTTTTATTGCGATTTTGGGCCCTGCCCACGACTCATGTGAGAATCACAAGCAAAACTTTGAGTCACAAACAAAACCTTAGAATATTAAGAAAAGATTTCTGACACGCACAAATAAGTTTGTTTTGCAAAAAAAAATTCACTTTATGAGACAAATGTTTGATTTAAATGTTTACAAAAGTTTTTTAATCAAAACTCAGTAGGCTTTTCTCATGGTGACATACATTAATTAAATATTTGCTTTTGTTTTTTTCTGCAGTTCCACGTTAAAGTTTGATGCAGCTCTGCTTTCCTGAATGGACCGTCTTCATCTCCACTGCAGAAAACAGGCAGCTCTGTTTTATAGATTACAGTCACTAAAAGGTTGCATTGTGCACTTGTTTATATTTTTAATAGTGTAATTCTGTAAAGACATAATATGTCTGGTGGTCTAGCTCTGATTTACATATCTTGCTAAATTGCGGGTTTGAATATTGCAATTTTTTCCTATAACAAAATAGACCTGCAGAAAGAAATGACTAATAAAATATCTTACATATGCATAGTTGTATGCTCTATGTAGAGATTCTCCTTAGCTTTGATTGTATATCTCACAATTTTGTAATTTATCATTGTTTATTAAACTTTGAAAGCTGAGAGGCTTTGTTGATATTCTGTCCTAGAATACGGTTGGATGTGCCCTTTTTTTTTGAGCACCTGCCCCTTTAGTGGTCTCTGCACGGCCCTGCTCTTCAGTGTGGAAGTTATTGCTGTTGGAAAAATGCGCAAAGTTAGCTACTTTCAATACCAGCGATGTAGTTAAGATAAAGTTGAAAAATGTTTGAGAAGATATTTGAACAAGAACCGTTTTATTTTTATTAGATGATTACTGCATGCTTAGAGCAAAAGGACTGTAATATACTATGACATTTATTTACTGTAGTTTCTGAAGTGAAATCTCACCCTGGTAAAATTTGCCTTTTAGCTAATGCCTGATGCTTCTTAGCATCAGGGTTTTGGCATTATTTAGCTAATGCCTGATGCTTCTTAGGATCAGGGTTTTGGCATTAGCTATGCTGCTCAAATGCATTTTGGTCAAAACTTTATAAAAACTTAAAATTGGAAATCAACCACAAAAGCTCTTAGCAAGTTGAACATTTCATTTCCACTTCTCACCTGATCGAACAGATAGACGGTAACGTCATCAAAGAAAGACACCGTCTTCTTCTTATGGTCCTCCTCTGGATTCTCTGCGGCCAGGCTCGGCATCTTGAGGAGGCTCCGCAGTTTGTGAGCCTCACTGTTGTCGCTCACCACTATGGGCACTGGGTGGCACTCTTCCTCACTCTCCTCCTCCTCCTGCACGCTGTAGCTTCGCAGCTCCTCATCCGACTCGTCGCTGTCATCGGTGTCGGCGTCCTCCTCATCGGCCTCCTCGCCGTCAGCGGGAGACGATCGGCCCTCTGTCGCAGCAAGTGGAGGTTGTGGGCTGAACGGAGAGACCGGTGAAGAAGAAGAGAACCTCCTGCTGTTAGCTGTGTGCTGCAGCGCTACCTCGTCTTTCGGTAAGACGTGCAGGATTTCTCCGGACATTCCCGATGGCCTTTTGTGACTTGTTTTCATTGTCGTTTCCTCGACTTTGCCGGCCTCAACAGAATCCGTTTTGTCCTCCATGTCCTTCTCTTTCTTAAAGCTGGAAGCGGAGTCTCCATTGAGGGCACCAAGCGCTTCCTCCATGGCTCCCACCACTTCAGCTGCCCAGTCCCCTAAGGCTGAACTCTCTTCATGCGATGGCCATTCATCCAGCATAGCCTCTGCTTTCAAGGCAGAATCCGAAGGTTCCTCATTCTCCGTCAAGCTTGTCCCTGGAGGAAGAGATTCTGCTCCGCCTTTTGGATCGTGGTCCTCTTCAAGTTTTAAATCTTTGTTCACCACACCATCTTTTAGTTCTTCCTCCTCTTCACTTTTTCTTTTTTCTGCCTTTTTTCCTCCGACATGCTGTTTCTCCCCGTCACTGTGATGATCAATTTCTTTCAGCTGGAGTTCCCCCTCTTCATCTCGACTTTGCTTTTCATTCTCATAATCTGAAAAGTAGGCAGAGTCTCTGTACGGAGTCTTGTCACTCAGTGGTAAAAGAATGTGGTCCTCTGTCTGTGAGCTTTCCAAAATCGAACCTTGACCCGATGATGGTTGAACCTCTGCTTTATCCTCTTCCTCGTGGTTCTCCTGAACTCCCTCTAGGCCGCTATCCAGAGTAGGCTTTCCCTGAGGTTGTGATCGGGTGTCATGGGACTCTTTGGGGACAAACTCCGGACTCTCGTTATTCTCTGTATCATATCCGCTGTCCATGGCTTTAGGTGAGCTGGAAGGGTGGGAAGAAGCAGGGCTGAGACCTTCACAAGATCCAGCAGCAGATGGCAGATCCATTGAGTCCATGGAATCAGGAGTTCCTACCTGCTTCTGCAAAGATTTAAAGGCAGGAGACATGTTCAGCTCATTGCCCTCATCGGCGAAGATGCCTGAAGTCACGTCAGTGATGTCGTCTGTTATGTCTTCTTCC
This sequence comes from Poecilia reticulata, assembly GCF_904066995.2. Classification (NCBI taxonomy): domain Eukaryota; kingdom Metazoa; phylum Chordata; class Actinopteri; order Cyprinodontiformes; family Poeciliidae; genus Poecilia; species Poecilia reticulata. Next base: position 16,151,182 of record NC_088848.1, read on the forward strand.
TCGTCGCTGCAGTCGAGGATGTCAATGAGACTTACGGTGGAGTCGGCCTGGTCCACGCCACTGTCGGCTGTGTGGCTCAGCTCCGACTGGGGATCTGTGATGGAAACCATCACGTGCCTGTTGTCAGGAGGCGGTGGAGTGTTTTTAGTCATCGTCAGAGTTACCTCTTCTTTTCTAGGTTCTGGTGGTTTTTGCATGACCAGATTTTCTTTGATTACTTCCTCTCGCTTCTCTGTAAGTGGCGTTTCTTCAGATGAAGGATTAATATAGTGCTCTTCACAGTCATCAGCCTTTATCAAGGTGTGTTTGGAAACAATGGGACCCCCTGGCGCCGGTGACAGATTGATCATCTCCTCACTGCTGAGAATATCGGTGCTCTTGTCTGTGATGTAGTTGCTGTGACTGAAGCTGTGACAGTAGTTGTTGTTTCTCACTAACAAACCAGTGAGTGGATCAACAAAATGGGTGTGGCAGCACTCTCCAGATGGTGGCACCTGAGTGTCCCCTTCATGGCACAGGTAGATGCAGTTGTCTGAGGGCACCATGGTGTGATGTTTACTCAGGCTGAGGCAGGCACTGTTATCTTTGGCCTGGTGGGGCTCTAAATAATCGATGGGTTTGGGCAGAGAGTGAAAAGCCAGGCTGTGCTGGTCCGGCCAGGTGTCTTCGATGTCCGTACTTGGCATGGTGTAGTTGAAGTCGGTGTAAGAGTCCTGTCTGCAGCTGTGGCTCGCCCGCCTGTGGTGTCCTCCGCTGCTGTGCCTGTGTTTTGAAGGCCACGTATTGCAGGTGTGTCTCTCGAGAAATATGTCCTCTTCTTCTTCTTCTGTGTCGCTGTCTCTGTGTCCGATGAAGAGCGCGCCTCCGGTCTTCATGTTGATGCTGACCGAGTGGCTGTTGTGTCTCGTGTGACTAGGCATGGTCTTCCTTAAAGAGCCCATCATGTCATAGTAGCCCCCTGTCATGTTCTTCCCTAAGAGAGAGGTCTGGCTGGTGTCCAGGTATGTCTCTCTGTAGGCCTGTTCAGGTGGACTGGTCACAGATGGGGATATAACCAGAGGGTTCTCCAGTTCTCCTAAAGCCTGACGAAGGCTTCTTGACCCCCAGCTTTCTTGGAGATGCTCGATGGAATGCTCACTTCCAATCAGATAGGGATCCATTTCTAAAGGAGGAGAGTGCTCATAGTAGTAGCCCCCATCTCTGTCTTTGTAGGACACATAGTGACTTGACTCCCATGGTCGAAGGGGACTGCTATCTAAAACCTGACCTAAAAGAGGCTCCATTGTCAAGGAGATGGCTGGACTTGAATCATTGGAGTCATACAGATCAGATTTATGGATGTCAGCAGACCAGTAAGGACCCATGGTTTTGGTCTGTGATGGGCAGGCCATGCATTCACCAGAGTCTGCACTGCCAGTCAAGAAGCTCCCACTGCTGCCCTGGTAGTCTGGGCTGTAGGAGCACAGGCTGTATTCTGGATCCATGTTACAGTCCACAGGCTCCTCGATACGGATGTAATATTCACTGCTTACTGAGGGGCTATGGGCGCTGAGGACAGGGAGCACACTGGGAGGATGCAAGTGTTTTGGTTGATAGTAGGTAGGAGAAACTCCGTGGCTTAGGCTCTCCATGGCACATCCTCCAACAATGCCCCCTGGTGGATAAAACACTTCTGGACAATGATGGTTGGCCTGAGCACAAGTGCTTGAGGACTCTTGGGATATGTAGGATGGATCTGCTCTGGCTTGCTCCCACTTGTATTCAAAGTTCAGGCCGTGGCTGGTCTCTGTGACTGTCAGTATGTCATCTCCAGACTCTGAATGGTAGCCATCACCAGATGAAAACTGCTCCAGTAAAGGGAAGGAAGAGGAGGTTAAGGAGGGCTGGTCTCTGGATATATTTGAGGCAGTGTGGTGACCGTTGAATCCAGCGTTGGGACGCAGCGAGTTCCAGCGCCTCTCAAAGTCCTCTTCGGCCTCGCTGGCCCCTTTTGCACACAGATAGCTGAGCAACAGGTGGACTTCCTCTGCATTGGGTCTCTGGTCAGGTTGGAGCCAGCAGAATTGCATCACTTCATACCTGAGGAGCCCAACAATGAGAAGGGAAAGTGTTCAAAGTTAACCGCTAAAACTGACTAAAAACAAATGTGATAATCTGAGCAGGGAACTTGGAAGTGATTTCACTGAGCTGTTCTTGGCTCTGTGTTTAGTTGCTTTTTTTCTTCCTCTCTCATGGGGATGCCTGTATCTGTGTGTGACTCACCAGCGCTCAGCCAGGGGAACTTTGAGCAGCGGCTTGGGAAGTCGCAGTTGCTGCTCTCTTACGGCATACGTCAGGACCTGTCTGTCAGAGTAGTGTCTGTAGGGCTGGTTTCCCAGCTCAAACAGCTCCCAGATGGTCACACCAAGCGACCTGGGAGGGGGAGACAGCGTGGACATCCACCTTTAGATCCCCAAAATCTCATAGTATCCATGCTTTCATTTCATGATGTAAGATTTTTTGCTGAGCTGGTTGGGTCAAACGCCTTCTCCATTTTTAATCTTTTTTTCTTACAATTCCTCTGTATCTGGTGAGAAAACTAATATTGTCCATATGCAGCTGCAAATACGGCCCAAAGGATTGTGTTTGATCGTAAAACTGCTACTTGTGTTGGTAACAGGTCCAACGCACTGATGGTGCATCTTTTGGATGAAATGTAGATTTACTGCAATTCTCAGGCAAGCTCTTCAATGAAAAATTTCTCTCTGAATCCAATAAAATATATAGGCCATAGAGAGCAGCAGATGAAGCCAATAAATTCTCTGCAATGATTAATAATTTACAAGCAGTTTGTCTATTGTAGAAATATGCATATTCTGCAAAATAAGCTCCAATATTGTGCTGCCGGTAGCCGTTTAAATGAATAAATACACCCAAGCTTCTTTGCCATTTAGCTAAAAAATACTTCTGACGAAAGATTCTCCCACTAAACATGTAAACAAGTTGTTCACATGTTCTTGAAATAATTGAGACGTATTCAAAGCTGAACATAGAGTTTGAACAGGTTGTTTACACAGAAAGGGTAAAATGTTTCAGAGTTTTGCTAACAGGTTGATTTTTTTTTTTTTTTGCAAAAATATGTAATTAGCTGCAATTATGGGTAGAAATTACTGTGCTGTGTCATTAGAAGACCTTAAATATGAGATTTAACCAAACTGAGCATCTTTACAATTTAATATGCAAATAGTCACAACTGGTAATTAGATTGGGTTATAATAAACAGCTTGCAGCATTTTAATGTACAGTTATTTGTTTTCTCTGCAGAATACACATTAAAAATGCGCACCAACAACCACTAAAAGTCTAAACGGAGTCTAATGCATAGAAGGGAAATTAAAATGTCTAAATGTGTGAGGGAGTTGTCGGTTCTACCAGATGTTGCTCTGCTGGGTCTGATCGGCTATCAGCAGGTTTCCATGAACCTCGTCCACCAGCTCGGGAGCGATCCAGCGCAGCGGCACGTACGTCTGATCCGAGGTCACGTAGAAATCATCCTGGTAAAGAAGAAATGTTAACATATTTCATGATTTGATTCTGAAACACCTGAGTTGTGCATTACAAATGTTAGCAGGGATAAATCCAAGTTATTTTCCTGCCCTCGTCAGACAAGCAAACACGGTTTCTTCAGCAAACTGTACAGCTTCTATTTGGGAACTTTGTGTGGGATTACCTTATACTTTGTGTGCGCCAGACCGTAATCTCCGATCTTCACTGAGATGTCAGCGGTCAGCAGGCAGTTCCTCAGAGCCAGGTCACTGATGAGAAACGCAGATAAACACCTCTAACACAGCTGCACCATTTAATAAAATATTACACAGGATAAGATCGTGGATGTTTTGTTTAAGGTGTTTCAGCTCCTACTGGTGATGGAACATTGCGCCTTTTCACCTGCAGCATTAAAGGCTGTACCTTTAATTAAAGCTGATCTGGAGAGGAGCGGCCACCGCCTGCAACAAAATCACTGATGCTGGAGTCAATAAGCAGCACTCAGGCAGCACCAGGATGTTGTTTCAGGAAGCAACTGGAAGCAAAGTTGGTGCAGCAGCTGGATTTTTTTTATTGTAAGTCATAGAAACGCTAACTAATCAGCAGCAGCTTGGGACTACCTGTGGGTGAAGTTGTGTTTGTGCAGGTGCAGCAGTCCTGATGCAATGTCACAGGCCATCCTTTGCAGAATCAGGGGCTCTGGGGTGATCGCCTCGTTCGACCTGCAGCTTCGGAGGTAACCCTTCACATCCCCCTGGACACAGCAGAGGAAAATAAGACACCTGCATGTTACAAGGTTTGACCACTGGAGGGCGGTGTTTGGCAGTGAACTGCTCTTTGTGGCCTCCATTTCCTGTTCAGCTGAAGAAGTCTGCATGAAGGAGAAGCAGATCCTCAGATTTATGTGCCGATCTGTGGTAAAATCCAGCGAGTTCAACTCAGACTGACAGTCTCATCTAACTGTCGGCTCGTTGCTTAACAACTCCAAAGACTTCAGCACAAACAGAAGCTTCTTTTCCTGTGAAGCATTTCTTGCCTCTCTTTCTTCCCATAAAATGATCTTATGTATAAAAATTCAACCTTTTAGGAGTGGTGATGGTTATAAAGTCTAACAGCTGCTGGGAGAAAGGACCTGCAATATCAATAATTTAGTTTACAGCAGATGCTAGGTCAAAAAGCCATAAGAAATTACCTTCAACCTGATCAAGTTCACAAAACATTCCATCGGTTTTCTAAGTCAGTAAAATTGTTCAGTGCTCCTGGAAATGCAGTGGATGATTTGGCTGATGAATCAATTGCATTTATTGTTTCAGAACAAAAGAGAACATATTGCATTTTGTCCCAGGAAGCCTGGAAGTCCAACTAAATGGTAAAAAAAAACAGTTAAAAATTAATTAGATTTGAAGAAATTGTCCAATTTTATCCCTTTTTTTAAGTGAAATAAATATATCGGTAAATCTATCAGATACAGGTGAAGATAGTTGAATTTTATAATTTCTAGTATCTAGTAGCTGCCAGCCTCAGTGGGACAAGATCATTAGAGAATTAATCTACAACTTATCTAAATGTTTCAGGCTTGAAATGAAATGAAAGGAAAGGTCTGACGGTCAAATGTTCATATTGTGTCACCACTAACAGAAGGATATTAAGTGTTTACAAGTGTTTACAAGTGTCCTGATTGGTGTTGTGTGTTTATGGATGGAGACTCACCAGTGGACAGAACTCCATGACCAGCAGGTAGGGTGTGACTTCAGTGCACTGGGCCAGGCACTGCAGCAGAGCCGGGTGCTGGAGTGTGCTGGAGAGCAGGAAGAGCAAAAAACGCTTAAAGGCATTTCTCTTTAAACTGACAGAGAAAGCACAACTGTCTGAACATTACTGTGGACGCATGCATGTGTTTGTTTATTGTATCTAGGATCTGAATGCATTGAAGCCTCCATATTTGCTCTGATGATGAAATCCAGCCTGGATTTCTTTAAACTGGGAGAAGAGTGCCTGGAATAAGTTTGCTTCAGTGATCATATGTGAAAACTCTTGGAAAAGGCTTTGCAATAAATAAAATGTTTATTTATTGCTGCTGAGGTCGTTTTTACAAAGCTCAACATTTCTATTTATGACATCACTGGATTTTGCATTTTTCAGCCTCTTAAAAAGATTTATTTTCAGTTTCAGGAGTGTTGCAGTATTTGATATTTTCTATTCATACTTTGATATTATTTGTAATCTCTATGTCAGAGTTTATCTAGGAGCATTTTAAGGGGGAAGACATTATCTCCATTAGTTCAATTGATAAAAGAGACCAGATGTGGTGCTGGGTGTAAAGCGTTACCGGTAGGGCTGAGCTTCCTCAAGGAAATGCATCTGGTCCTGCACACTGGCGCTGACTTTGAGCTCCTTCACCACCACTTGTGTGGTGTTCAGGCCCGTGTTCACCTCCCCGAGCAGAACCTGGAACAACGCAGGCACAGACGAATGCATACGGGGAGGAAACAAGCACACACACGCACGCACGCACGCACGCACACACACACACACACACACACGGGTCAACCCATTCACACAAAGACGTGAAGCAGACATACATATATGGACATACCCAGTGAAGGTACACAGGGATGGAAAGGGCGGGTGTGTTTGTGTGAGACGAGTCAGAAACAGACAAAAGACAGAGGGAAGGGTAGAAGGGAGAAAAATGTTAACTGGTTGCAGAAACATGAGGCTTTCCTACTGGCAGTGACAGCTTCTAAACACTGAAGCAGCGCAATATTTGTACTCAGAGCTGCGCGCGTCGCCTGTGGAACAAAGCAGCTGTTATTTATCGCACCACAGGCAACACATTGAATTACAGACGCGTCCTTGGTGCAGCTAAGGGTGTTTTCACACCTGATAGTCCGGCAGACTCGGTTCGATTGGGGAACAAAATTGGAACATTTGTTGCACTTTCAGCCTGTGTGGTTTACCTTCACACAGCACTGTGTCAAACAAATTAAACCCACAGGAAATCCCACTTAAGGAAGCAACATGAAAACCTCAGAAGAAGACATGAGAGCAATTTCCTTTCTTCACAACATGAAAACAAAAATGGAGTAGCGTAAGATTTTAGCGGCTGTAGGATTTCTCTTCCGTTTTTGGTGAAAGACCATGAGCAATTTCTCCCACTTGTGCGTTTGTTTAGGTTCTGTTTACCCAGAACACCCTGCACTGTAGTCCACTTCCTGCTTTTGGAACAGCCTCTGATCTGCTTGGCTTCCAAACTGCCTCAGAGGTTGATTGCGCGTTCACACCTCCCAAAATAAGCCTCGACTTTCTTGGCAAACAAACTGAAGTTTGATTAAAGCGGACTAAACACGGTTGGTGTGAATGCACTCTAAAAAAAACTACAAGTGGTCTTACCTTCCCGAACCATCCATGTCCGATCTCCTTCAGGTAGAGCAGACTGTGGCGAGTCAGTTCAGAGGACTTCAGCAGCTGGGCTGAAGGAGGTGGAGAAGAAGAAGGAAAGAAAGACCTGATTGAGCCGTTCAGCATGCTTTAACACATTTCCGACAAACCGCAGAGAACAACTGATAAATTTTCTGATCAGGCTGGTGTGTAGCTGAAATGCAAATTGCTCATGAGAATCCATCTGGCTGAATACGGAGTGCATTCATTTAAATGCATTGTAAATCATAATCATAGGGCTAAAACACCAAACAGTGTTATGGCGTTTATTCTGCGTTATCACACAACACAGGGTAATGTGAATGCGCAGCTGCTGAACGCTCTGATGGATCTCGTTGCGCAGACAAGCTGAAATAAATGTCAGCGCTGATGGATGGAGACGCTGGAGATTGAATGGCTGAGAAGCAATCTATACCCTTGTAATCTGAGGCATTTAAAACTGCAGCACAACAAAATGAGCTGAGATTGTCTGACTTCTCAAACAGCAACACATTCTTATCGGTTAGATAGAGAAATTAGGTTAGATTTTACTTAAAAAGCTGCAAAAATGCACAGAAAATTGTTGAAAGGAAGCCCCTCGGAAGCTAAGTAAAGAAACTCAAGGCTAATGCATAACGCACCACATCTGAGCTATTAGGTATCCACTCTCAGCCGTCTCTGAAGTGGATTATCCCAACATGCCGGTCGCTGAAGAGTAAACACAACATTCTCCATTGTGTTTGATCTGTGCTGGTCTTTCCGTGGCACCGAGCTGTCAGACGGTCTGGTTATCCGAAGCACCGCTGTCAGCACCCCTTGATGACCTGCACCCATCCTGGCTGCAGAAGGTGTCCTGCTGCATCTGACTTCATCTGACTTCCAACTCAGCCAAACCAACCGACTGCTGCATCTCCTTCTCCTCCCCTCCCTGCCCTTTCCTTTGGTTTCCATCTGCATCACCCTCCATGACACTTTCGATTCTGGTAGTAAAGCAACCAACAAGCAGATCTTTGTCCAGTCCGGTCCCTGTGTGGAGGCCTTACTGGACCCCTACGTTCCCTTCTACAGATTGGTCATTCTTTACACCCACTTTCTCCCCGGCCCAACAGCAGAATGGTCGCCATTGTCTGGCCGCGTAGGACAGCGCGGTACCAGTTAGGACCAGCTATGGTGCACACACTGGGACTATTATCTCCCAGCTGCATGACAAAGGAATAAACAGCGCCAGGCGAAGGGTTCCACCTACGGCGACATGTTTCCCCTCAAATATTCATAAATCTAACAGAACAATGGGAGAAACATGAGGCGTTCTGTACCAGACTGCTCCCGCTCCAAACCTGTGGCGATTTTTCATAAAAGCTACTAGAAACGTCTGCTGCAGCAAACACAAACCGGTTTCTCTACCAGCGGTCTCAGAGTTAGCGTCAGCCTTTCCTCCATGGTCAAGTCTACGATGTGGAGATCAGTCACAGTTTCCAGAGTTATGCAAGATCAGTCTTCACAGGAACTGGCAGAGAGTTCAGCGCTGGTTCAAATGATCTCATGTTCACATTTTGCAGATCCACGGGCTCCCTTCCTGTCCTCAGGACATGTTGATGTGCAATATTTATAGTTGGGACTGTGTGCCAACTGTCTCTGAATTCTTCAGGACAATGTTGCTAATTAGCATTGCCGTTTCATACCTATGCATTTCCATTTGGCTCCTTCCGTTTTATATTTTATACCTTTGCAAACAAACCATTTCACGTTCAAACTATTGCAGATCAGTGTAGCTTGCGTTGGCATTTTCATTTTTTCATGAGATAAATAGTAGTAAAAATGCATAAATGTGTGTGCATGATTTATTGGAGTCAAGTAACCATATTTCTTTGCAAAACACACTGAGCAAAACATAGAAATTTACTTTAAAACCTCTGTCCTCAAAGCCGTTATGAAACATCTCCCTGGTGGGGACAAATTAAAGCGTCTTTAATTTGTTCCATTGGACCTAAAATAATAATTTGAACCTAATATTCATCACTATACTGTAATATCAAAGAACATCTGTCCACATGTTCAAAAACTAGAGTAGATGTCTGAATACATGGAAATAGTGATGGTGAGATGGCAGAAATATCTGCAGGCTGTTTAGTGAGGAGCAGCGTCTAAAAACTGCAACATCGTTTTGGTCTCTAGTGAAATATTTAATCCAGTAAAATTTACAGGGGCTTTGTTTATCCATTATGTATATTGAAAGTAAATTGTGTAGCTTTAAATAGCTCTAGGACGGGAATCTGCTCCCCAACATGTCGACATGCAGACTCCGCCACTTCCTGTTGCCTCTGACAGACAGCCGGTCTCCACAAGCCTTTTATTTTTAAATAAAAAAAAAAAAGTGACAGGATCATTTCTCAGCAACAACTGCAGAAAAAAAAGTGTGGGTAAAAACACAAGTCTGTCCAGCACTCGAAAGAGAAAAAAAACAACAAAAAAAAACTTTTTAGAGATACATAAAGGAACTCGAGCTTCGTTTGACGGCAGCATCTCTGCATCTCCACGCTGATTGTGGCTGAGTACCAAAACAAAGAGCCTCTCTGTTACATAATGGCTGCTGAAGACGAGATGTTTTTATCAAGATGCATTTAAACCACTCAGAGCCGAAAGAAATTCCCATCATTCCCACTCATCCCAGTGGCTCCCGTCCTCAACTGATCTTTTAAAGGTAAAGTTTAACCCTCTAAATGCAGAACTGACTTGCAAACAGATCCCATTAAAAGTGCTCGGTGGATCCCTCTGCGTGTATTTAAACATCGGGGAGCTTGTTTTTGTGCTCGTGTGGATTCCTGCTCCCGTGTCTCCTCTGAATGGGTATCAGTTTCATTCGATTCACACAGCAGCCTGCAGCACTCAACAGCTGCATCAGGGCGGGTCCTTTAAACGGAGCCTCTGTCTGAGCCAAGCTCCTGCAGCACTGATGGCTTATTAAGACCTCCACCTACTCAGTAACACTGGCTGAGAGCAGGCGCTCAATGCAGGGCAGCAAAACACTTCCACGTTGACGGCTTTGACTAGGTCTGAGATGCGAAATCTCAGACCTAGTTCTACGCTCCCTGAACCGTTAGATCTCCTCGGCCTCGTTCAGTCTCGGATTTGGCGCCGTCGCCCTCCATCTTTATTTCTTTTGTTCTCTTATTCATTTTCCTCCACTGCGGTGCCAAAGTTTTTGACTACATAAATCTTTTTCACATTTTGCTGCATTACCTCAAGCTTCTATTTATTTAACACAAAGCAGGAGGAGGAGACCCGTGGTGAACCCGAGGGAGTCGCAGAGCCGAAGTTACAATGCCAAACCCCGTGTGTGGAGAAAAAGTGATGCTGCACGTCGCCTTGCGGCTTCGTGTCGTTTGACAGCTTTTCTTCAGAAGGGACAGAGAAGCCGGACAGAGTTAATGAGAAGATGTTTGAGTCAAAAGCAGAACAATCCTGGAAGGAAGCCTGTTAGCAGCTGCAAAATAAAAAAAAGAGGGAAAAAAACAAAAAACACTTGAAACTGTGGAGGATGTTTACTTCCCAGCAGGACACCAACACTAAACACACAACCAGAGTTACAGTGGTTAATATTGAAGCATATTCCTATGTGAGAATGGCCCAGTCAAAGTTCAAACCTTAAGTTCAGACTTGAAAATTGAAACCCTACATGTACGTCCACTTCGACCGAATTTGAGCTGACTCTAGATGTGCAAAACGGACAGAGACATTAACAAGAGATTAATGTCATTGCCGTGAGAACAGTTTAAGATCCGTTTGTGCACAAGTGGCTGCAGAAAAAGCAACGCCGCATTATGTCAGAATGACACAAAGTTCCTGAAAGTTCCCTTAAAACCCTTAAAAGCAGCACCATGCATCTGATCCAGTTACTCCATAAAAACTAAAATCAATATCTGAAAATGATGTCAGAGGGTGAGGTTGTCCCAGCGGCGCAGTAATGAATCCTTGCCTGCTGCTTCGACATATGGTTTCCATCTTTCGCCGAGGACAAAACATGTGTTCAGCAGTCGGTTCGCTTGACGAAAGGCGAACATGTGCAGAAAGATTTGCTTTTCACTTTCCCTACGAAACTTCTTCAAAAAGACATTCAGCGGGACAAATGAAATTATGAATTTCATAGATTCATAGAGACGCAGCGGACGTAACAGCAGTTTGAATTAGCTTAGAAATAAATAAGATAATAAATTTCCTACAGGATTCTTTGTGCTTGCGAGAGTTGGATCCGCCAAGTCTCGTGTCATGAGTTTATCAGGCAGGATCGCTCCCCATAATGCACAACAACTCACATTGTTCCTGAGAGGCAGAAGCACTGGGAGAGGAATACTCTCACTGGGGTTTTGTGCTCTCACATGCCTCACATACCAGCAAACTGCAGCGTAGGCCGACTGCCTGGATGCCATTATGCAACTTGCAGATGTTTGTGGGAGAAAGTTAAAGAGTTCATTCTGCAGTTGCCCTGCAGCGATGAATTATGGGATAGGTGGAGGCCCAACTGACCAGCATCAGGGCGGTGCTCACTCTGGGGAAACGCGGCTCTCTTCAGGCTCTTATTTCTTTTCTCTCACACCCTTCAAGTGTGTGTGTGTGTGTGTGTGTGTGTGTGTGTGTGTGTGTGTGTGTGTGTGTGTGTGTGTGTGTGTGTGTGTGTGTGTGTGTGTGTGTGTGTGTAACAATCTGGCACCTCTGCAGAGCTGCTGCTAGGCTTGCATCATTAATGATATCATGATTAGGTATTGTTCAACAGCACATTCGTCTTCTCAGTCATCGTCGACATCCATCACAGTTAAAGCTGCAGAGGCACACGAAGGTCTGACCTTGTAGGACAGGGAGGCGTGTTGGTGGAATTAGGAGGGCGAGAGGAGAGGGAGCAGAGCTTTGACTCACCAGATCGGGCCGGCTGCTTGGTGGTCGGCAGGGAAACCTCTGTGAGCGGCAGGACATAGACGTCCGGAGTGCCCTGGGAGATGGTGGAGGCCAAGGTGGACATGTCTGCGTGGTACTCGTCACAGTCCACATTCTCAAATTCCTTAAACAAGAAAACACACAAACTCTTTAAAAGATGTACAGATGAGCCTGCTACTTGAGTGGGAAAAGGAAACGATGTTTTTATTATTTTCTATTGTTTTCAACCTAATCAAAGACGGGAATTTTAAAATGATGAAATAGAAAAAAGATGCAATATACTTTGCATCCTTTTTTTTGTGTCTGAATCTTGTTTGTTTAGCTGTCATATATGGTGGTGGGTAGCCACCACCAGGGGGAGCTACCCACTTCTCATGCTATTTCCCGACATAAATAGCAGAATATTTGAGTGAACTGACCTTTAGTCACCATGTAGCCAACATGTCGTATGTATACCACTATTGCCTGTTGATGCAAATCCAACACAATCATAATTTTTCCTAAATTTCACACTAAAACAGTTGGTGTGATAGCAGTTAAGTTACAAGCGATAAAAGGGTTTTAAGTTTGTCTCTGAAAAAGTTAAAATATATGTCCTTCAAAAAGACGAAGTGGAGTCTGATGATAGTTTCTATTTCTGTCGGGTTGATTCTGGGTCTACATGGCCAAATGTTTGTTTTCCCAAAGTGTCCTGAAGTAAGCTCCAGTCTGGAGTTTATAAATGTACTAATGTGATGAGTACATAATTATTTACTGTTGGTCAAATAAAGTAAATGTACTGGTTTCACTTATTTTGAATGACTTGAGCAACCAGATATCTTTGATTTTCTGCTGATACAAAACGTGGAACGTTTCTGGTTTTTCTGGCCCAAATGTCGAAGCAGAGCCGAGATAAACTGCAGCAAGCTGTGCTGGCCCGGTTCTGTTTTCCTGTGAGGCCGTTGGAGAGTCAGATCGTAAACAGAGTCGGTCCGTTAAATCCAGGGATTATTAGCTCCGAGACTACATGTATCTCAGTCCTAAACTTCACAGATCCGACTGCAGATATTGATCCTCAGGAACCGTTTGGAAATCAGACCGCAGACAAACGCTTCTCCTTTTTACTTCAAAAACAACTTTTTATACAAAGAACAAACAGTGGTGAAATAAATCAGATGTTCTTTTTCTGAATGTGACAGTGTGAACCCGTTTGTTTAACTCACATCCCCTTCTCAGGGCACTACAGCGATCTGCGCCTGTAATCTAATTAAAACAATGATGAGATGTCACAGAGAAACCATTGGAGTGACCAGACGTCATGGAACATGATGCAACACAGCGCTGCCCCTCCCCAACGTACTGCTGCAAACTGCTAGTCAGCTATCAAAGAAATAAACGTAAAAACGTGATTTTAATTATGAAAACAAAGACATGTAAAAAAATGAAAATCTGCTGTTCTAGATGTGAAAACATTCAACACTGAGAATGGTCAGCTGATGTGGTTCGAGAATATGAAGAAATGCCTTCTGGATGCCTCTTCGACTAAGACGAGACCTTAAATATGATCCAGGAATGAGGAGCAGGGATGTGCTGATGGACAGAGGAATATCAGTTTCCTTTCCTTTTTTTAACACTTTATTTTCAGATTTTAATAATACGAAACTGACAGCAGGCAGATATAAGACACACTAACAACGCATACCAACCAGCAGTATGTTGTTTGAACACCAAATGCGGAGAAGAAGAAGAAAAAAGAAAAAAAAAACAGCTGCAAATGATAGAAACAAGATGTACATATCCTGGTGTAAACATCTAGATCTGAAATTGTGACAACCAATGATCTCATAGTGACAGAGTTACTCTGTGAATGATAATGTATTAACATAACCAACAAACGGTAACCAAGTTCTAGTACTTATCATTACGTCTCTCAGCCATCGGATAAAAGACAGTCGAATGTCCTTCCTGGTCAAGAGTATCAGGAACCAAAGGCAATGGTATCAGACTGATGAGAGGTTTGTTGGGACACTGAGTGGGTTAGGATCCAGATCTCTTTTACAGACATGAGAGACGTTTCAGTTCCTGTTTTAATTTAAAGTAACTCGATGGATGTTGCAGACTACCTGCCCGACTAATCACTATCTTTTTCCTTCAAGTTATAAAACCATGAGGATTTTACACTGTCTTCAGAAATGAAGTCATGTTGTTCTGTAAGAACCAAAAGTAAAATATCACTCTAAGTCTTTTCAGAAGACACCGATAACGTCTTCTGAAAGATTTCTTTTGTCCGTGGTGAACAGCAGCACAGCTGAGGATGGAAAGGAGGGAGGGAGAGAGTTGGCTGCATCCACTGGCCGGATGTCAGAATAAAAGTCCCTCAGATGGGATCTAGAGGGCTGTGGGGTCCCATCACTGGAAAAATGTGACCCACTGCAGCCCTCTGCAACACCCACACAAACACATGCGCACATAAACACCTCCGTCTCCCGCTTCCTCCTGTCCCCCAGGAATGCAAGCACACACACACACGCACACACACACACTGGTGCAGACCGCGGACCCCTCCTTCTGCCTCCACTCCAAACCTTCACACGGCCCCGCTCGCCCCCTCTCTCACATCCAACATGTGTTTTCAGTCTCTGCAGCGACACTCTGTCACAAACATACACAACGCTGCATTTAAAAAAAAGAAAGAAAAAAAAAACTTGACGCGGCGCTCGGTTTGCTTCCTTCTTCTCTGAAAAGATTAAATGTTGTGAACTGCAAATAATCTCTTCTCCAAACAGTCAAAATAAATCAAGAAATATGTCATTGCAGAGAAAACTTTACAACCTTTCAACACATGCATTAAACTTTGATGCAACATTTTCAACTTTGCAATGAGTAAATTTGTTTTTAACAAATCTTCTAATTGAATTCTTCTGAAAATTTGCAGTACTGCATGAGCTTACCTTCTACCAAAGATGACAAACACCCCCAAATTCATAATTTCAGCCTTTTTCTTGGTTTCCCACAACCACACACACACATACATGCACGCGTGCACACGCACACACACACACACACACACACACACACATACACACACACACACACACACACACACACACACTGAGAGGTGATGAGGATGGCTGAGGGAGTGAAAAGTTTCATCATTCTGCTGAGAGAAGAGGAGGAAGAAGCTCTGCAGCTGACCACAGACTGTCCCCAAGTCTGCCAGGATGGAGGGATGAAGGGGAGAAAAAGCTAACAGAGGAAGGGAGAAAGGAAGAGGGAGGAGCGCAGAGGCTCCCAGTGCACAGCCTGGAGCGGACCTCTGGTCATCTGGAGAGGGAGAGGAGAGACGCAGAGGCCTCCCAAAAATGTGAGAAAACATACAAAGAGGAGGAGGAGGAGGAGGAAGGAGAGGAGGGGTTCACATACTGCACATGTGACATCACTGGATGTCTTTGTGTCTGTCCTGAAAACTCCTACAGGACAGTCACCCCGATATGTACCGAGAAAAACATGAGCGCTATAAGACAAAGTCTGTCTCTGATGTTTCACATTTAGTCCAAGATGTAATTAAAAACAGTCAGAGTGGATTTTCCTGTTTATCTCTACGCGTTTTACTGCAACGCTTCTGCAGCGTTTTGTGTTAAAACCGCAAAATGTCACAGAAAAAAACTTGGGTTTTTCAGAATCGCGAAATCTCACTTGGAAACCTGATTTACACGTTTCCGTTTCAAGAGTTAGAACAGAATCTACAGTTACATAAATATCACTAAGGTGAAGCTTTTTACTACTCATTTAAATCATTCTTCACTAGCAGAGAGAGCAATTAAACAACTTCAGGGATTCTTAAATACAGGAGTTTTGTCCACAAATGTTCAAAACTAAGTAAGCTTAAAAATAAAAATAGACCTCTGGCTAATATTTGGGCATATTTCAGACGTTTTGAAGCTGTCAGCAAACTTTGGCTCAGTATTCGACTACTTTTCTTGGCAGTGTTGGTGGAGTTCATTTAAATTGGTTGGTACCAGCAGATTTCAGAAAGTCAAATTTAAGACTTTTTAGGATCTTTTTAGTGCCACCCTGAATGAAATTTACGACAGAAAAAACACCCTGTACTGGGTTTTAAACGTAGTCCATGACTTCTCAGTTACGCTTTTGTCATTTTTACGCCAATGGCAAACATTTATCAGATGCAGTCAGCATTTGCTGAACTTTTGCAACAAGATAAATTATTGCAATTCTTAAAAATGGACATAAAAATACAGATTGTGGAACTCGTGAGATTTTCACTTTTCAGATCTGCTTTTTTTTTTTTTTGTCTAAATGAAGTCCAACAGCCAGTAGCATTGGCAGATGCTCCATCACAGGACGAGTCTGTTTTTTTTCCAGTAATACAGAAAGCCTTTTCTATCATCGCCCTTGAAGTCTTTTTTTTTCTTGGTCTCTTTGAAATTCCCTCTTCCTCCTCTGTTAGAGGCAAATGGGGCCCTGAGGCCGGATGCACTGTGAGCTCATGAGAAAACCCTTCCTCACACACACACACACACACACACACACTCAGTCCTCCTCTGTTCCCACAATCCCCTCACCGCACTCTGAACACACCCTGATCATACCCTGAACACACCCTGATCACACCCTGATCATACCCTGATCACACCCTGATCATACCCTGATCACATCTTGAACACACCCTGAACACACCCTGATCATACCCTGATCACACCATGATCACACCCTGAACACACCCTGATCACACCCTGATCACACCATGAACACACCCTGAACACACCCTCATCACACCCTGATCATACCCTGATCACACACTGATCACACCCTGATCATACCCTGATCATACCATGATCACACCCTGATCACACCCTGATCACACCCTAATCACACCCTGAACACACCCTGATCACACCCTGATCACATCTTGAACACACCCTGATCATACCCTGAACACACCCTGAACACACCCTGATAATGCCCTGATCATACCCTGAACACACCCTGATCATACCCTGAACACACCCTGATCACATCTTGAACACACCCTGAACACATCTTGAACACACCCTGATCACACCCTGAACACACCCTGATCACATCTTGAACACACCCTGATCACATCTTGAACACACCCTGAACACATCTTGAACACACCCTGAACACACCCTGAACACATCTTGAACACACCCTGATCACACCCTGAACACATCTTGATCACACCCTGAACACACCCTGACAGGTTTCAGACGAGCGACCATCATAAAGTCAAACAAAGGTAAAGAGGAAACCATCTTCAATCAGAAGCAGCAGTCTGAAGTGGTTCTTTTCATGAATAGGGTTGTGTGTGGTGGCTTCAGAGCATCAAAAACAAAATTTTCCTTCTCTATGTATTAAAATTATCATTAATAAAATGGGTAACACTTTATTTGAAGGGGTGTACATAAGACTGACATCACACTGTCATAAACATGTCATAACACCTGGTATGAACATGAAGGAGTCTGATGACTGGTGTCATGAAGTGTCATTCGGTAAATAATGAGGCTTTTAATGGAAAGTTGTACTAAAAATCCATTAAAAGGCTCAACTTTGCATTAAAAATGTCATTATTTACCAAATGACAACAGTCATAATCATTCATGAAGACGCCTTCATGTTCACAACCGGTGTTATGTCATGTTTATGACAGTATTATGTCAGTCTTATGCACACCCCTTAAAATAAAGTGTTACCATAAAAGGCCGGAAAACATTCAGCAGTAACCAGAGTTTTGTGTGAAGAAGTAAATCTCACTGTGGATTTCTGAAGGCAGCTACACTTCCATAACTAAAAATATTGGTTGTTTAAAGTAACTCTTGTCAAACTGAATGGACAGTGTTTGACACTACAGAATTAGATTCACCGTTTCAGACCTGGATCCGGTTCTTCTCCGTCACATCTCCCAGCTCTTCCAGTAAAATGTTTGATCTTCCCGTCTCTGTTGTTATTTTTGCAGCTGATTGCCGGGCAGGCAGACAGTTAATTTAATCAGGTCAAATTGCTGTTTGCCTTGGGTTCCTGCAAAATGGGTTTAATCTTACAGTTCTAATCAGCTAAGTGAGTCTTTATGAACCGTCTTTGCATGATTGTGAATGTAAAGCAGAATATAAGAAGGAAATAGTGGAGAGGATTCACAAAATGACCGTTTTTAAATCACTCTGAACCAGCAGAGAGTTGTGGATCCTGCAGCACTTGAGTCAGGTCTTCAGCATTCAAAATAAATGAACTGGTGTTAATTTAGATCCAAACCACAGCAGCAGCACAGAGGATCCTCACATTCAGTCATACATACCTGACAAATAGCATGAAAAATTAAAAAAAGAGGAGAAAATAGAAAATGTGAAGATGTACCCAGAGGCTAAACGCTCCTGATTATTAAACCAATCCCTCATCTCTCCAAGCCTTTGAGCAAAAATCGTTTATCTTTAGCTGCTGCGTTCAACACAGTTTAACCAAATAAACACTGTTTAAGCCGACGACAATTATGTTAATTTGTTGCATTATTTTGTAAAACAAAGTGTGGAATAACTCAATCTCTCCTGCCGAATCCCAGCAGAGAGGCTTGTTGTGGAAGAACTCTCAGAAGTTCTAATGAGCTGCATTAAACATGCAGAGAAACTCGTTCCTCTGTAGACTGTTTTCTCATAAATACATTTTCATTCTTATTCTCATGCTGAGATCTTCAGATGTTCTGTTTGGACCCAACAGGAGCTTAAAAGCAACAGATATTCCAAAGGCTGACAATCCTTGTCAAATACTGGCTGAACACAAGCAGTCGTGGCACCGAGCTGCTGAAAGCTGCTCCTGCTGTCTGCGGGTATCAATGATGCATGAATGTTTATATATAGGATTTAAGAAAATAAGTTGATCAAAAATCAGTTTACACTTGTAGGTGAACTCCACAGCAAGCAAAAAAAAAAGAGATAAAAATAAATAAAAGACAACGTATGCCACCATTTTTTCTTCTTCTGCCCTATTTCACTTGGCGCCGTGACCCAGTTGGTTTCTCTGCTGCGTCCACAAGGCGGTCATGCAGCGCTGCGGGGCCCGCACCGCTCCACAAACACAAACTCATCCCGCTTTGTTTGCTGCTCTTCCTGCTTCCCATCTGCATAAACAACACCGGATGGCTTCCATCCAGCGGATGAAGAGATGCAGCGAATCCCTCTGTCTACTCAGCTTCAGTAAGTAACTCCAGATTAAATTTCATTTTACCATTTGTGTGCTTTAAAGTTTTTTTTTTTTGTTTTTAAACACAAGCCTTCATTTAATATTAACTGTGTTGTATTCTAATTATTTTGCTTGTCTTTTTTCAGTTTTTATCCAAAGCTCATCATGCTTCCCACCTTGAAGCCCATCTTGCCCTTCTTGCAGCAGAGGCAGGCCAGCATGAGGAAGACGAAGGTGAAGAGACCCGAGAAGGAGATGGCCACCACAGCCAGAGAGGACGACCAGGAGAGCTCGCTCAGTGGAGCGCCATCTGCAGGACACAGAGAGCAAAGCACAATGTCAGCTGCTGAACTCAACGCTACGTGATAATCTGATCAGGTGCGTGTTGGAGCGTGTCGTAATTTATATCAGCTGCAAGACTAAAAAGCATTAAAAACTGAGGGTTTTCTGTTTCCTTTTTGATGAATGTTCTGCTGTAGAGACGTTTGCATGTTTGATTTTAAACCTAGAATCTTGCTTGTGTTGGGAATGAAATACACTGAGACAATACAGTCCTGCAGATTTTACTCACAGAACAATAAAGTCGAATAAAAGCTCGGCCCCATAACGCAGGCGGCACATTTTCTGCTCCACCTTGCTTTTTCATTAAAGTTTTATTTAGGGGGCCCAGAAGTGATATTCTTATAAATACATTTCTCTAAATTTCATCTGTTTCCTCCCCTCCCCCCCCTAAATAATGTTCAGACTGAATACATTAGGAATTTATGAGGTTGTGAATAAAGTTTAAGGATATTTTTGTGTCACTGCGACACTGCAGTGGCCCAGAAACACACTTACACTGTGAAACGTCGGCCTGAGAACACCCAGACCTTTACTTGAATTTAAACTTTTTAAAGCTTTTTCATCCGAATCAACAGACCTGACAGTGCGGCGCTGCATCGAGAGCATTAAGGAGTCCTGGTTCAATGAGGAACGTTACATCGACTGAATGTTTGCAATATTTTTGCAAGAACGCCCCGGGTTTGAATCAGGACCGCAGGTGTTTCTGCATGGAGTCGGCATGTTCTCCCTGTCCATGTGTGGGTTCTCTATGGGAAGTCATAAACCAGCCAAAAACATGGAGAAAACAATGGATTATTGGTCTGAGCCTAAACTTTAAGGTTATTTCTATTTTTATGAATGACATGAAAGCAGAGTAGTAATTCATGCGCAGCTTTAATTTTGAACTATGAAGCTGAAATTAAAGAAATAATCACAGAAGAGGCGCAAACAGAAACAATTTACAACAAAGCAGAATGACATGTTGGAACTCCCCCAAAAAAACAAAACAAAACCCCCACAAAATTTAAGAAAAGAAATTCTCCACTAAGAATTAAACACAGCAAAGGCCGTGATCCACAAAAATAAGAGGTTCATTCAATTATGTCGACGCATCTTTGAGACAAATTATCTGTAGTTTATATCAATCTTTTTTAGAGATTTCAGACTCAATTCCAGAGCACAAAGAATGAGCTGTTGTGACGGTCAAGCTGTCCAGATGTAAAGCCAGCAGAGAGCAGCATAAACAAGAGTTTTTGTCTAGTTTCTGGTGCAAATATCTTCACACACTCAAAACAAGACAAAACTAACTTATAAATAACTTTCTTTTCTACAAGCTAGAGGAGCTTTTTAAAGTTATTATCCCTTCTTGTTGCACTGGCAGATTATTTCACTTATAAAAAGACATTTTTCCAGGTAATAAGTGAAAACATTTGCCAGAGGAAGTAGCAATTTCTCATGTAAGTTCCTTTATTGCTCAGATGTATGTTAGTTTATGTATTACTACATCTCAAGCGTGCCAATATATTTGTACTAAAACTAGACCAAAAATTCTTCGTGAAATTTTGTGTTTTTGCAGAAAAGTTACAAAAAGTGCAGAAGTTTTTTTTTTTTCAGTGAAATATATATAAATGTATGTAACTATACAGAATATTGCTAGCTAAATTTCTGGCTGCATGGAAGATACTTAAAAGGTTTAAGGAGACAAAATATTGAGAGAACAAAAATATTGATTTAAGCTATTTTTTCACAAACTGAGTAAATGTTGAATATAGTTATTTAGCTTGCAGCTTGACCAGTATTACGTGTTTTAGGATTTATAGAACAAAAAAAATGCACTAAAAAAATGTATTAATTTATTTATTTTTTTTGGCTTTTTACATCTTTATAAATAATATTGCATTTTGTTTGTTTTTTTTAAATGTAGTGTGTTCCGTTTTAAATTACAGATGAAAGAATCTGCCTGTGATTTGACGGATGTGCAGCGTTTCGTTTGCAGATGCATTCAGCAAAGTCTTCGGGGCAGCGCGCGTCGCTGGAGGAAGAACCAAGGAGCCCTGGAGTTAAATCCGAAGTGAGACGTAGGTAAACAGCATAAAAGTTTAATGCATTTGAAGAATCACATTTGTTCTCCCCGTCGAGCCGTTTCTATTGGACCGTTTCCCGTTTTCCATCCCATCGAGTCCCTTTGACCACAACCATGAAGCAGGAAGCTGACCGCCGGGGGAGAGGGCTTCGAGCGTCTCGTCCCGCCTCACCAGCAACCTGCTCGCAGCATCACTACAGCTTTCATTTCCCTCACTTTCCGACGGCTACCCGAAATGCAAATGGTTACCATGGAAACAGAAAGCCAAGCAGGATTGCTTTTAGCTGTAAATCTCTCACATTGATTCTGCCAACAGCCCTGCCACCCAGCTGCACACACACACACACACACACACACTTGGTGCTGCTGATCCTCTACATTCTGCTGCAACTTGCTCTCATGACTATCCAGCATTCAAGCTCTTAGTTTAATTGGAAAGAGAGTAAACACTGTTGTGTAAAGAACCTGCTGGCACAAGTAAGAGGAAATTATAGTAGAGAAATAATAATAACAACAATGACAAAAACATGCTCATTTTAACTGAAACAAATGGTCAGATCTGGGAATTTTGAGATTTTATTTCACCTAGTGCTAGATTCACATTTGTGTCCTCCGTCTTCGTTCCTATAAAGTGCAACATGAAGCCGTGTGCAGCTCTATATGAGGAACTATCCGTAGCGCTGAAATGCTACATAAGGCCATTCAGAGTTAATTACTCGTTTGTCAGGGGGATAATTATGGAGAGCCGAGGATATTCTTACTAAGTTGTGGTTTATGTAAAACTCCCACGCTTCCCACCTCACCCAGCAGCAGAAAACACAGCCTGACTGTGCGAGTACTATTAATATTTAAAGAAGCAGCCGCGGTGCGCGTGCAGGAAAGATTTTAAATCCTGGCACTACGTGACTTTTTTGAGCAAATACAGAGGGGCCAGAGAAACGGCTAACAGAAACGCGGCCTCGCAAACCGGATTCAGGATTTTAGACCGACATAAAGAAGCACATTTTGGAGAAGTGGAAGGAAAATGAAAATGACGGTTTCAAGTTTTTTAGTGATAAATCAAAAAAGTGACGTCTACAAATAAAATGGAGTGCGACCAATGGCTTTAGAAGTCCCCTGTTTAGTCAAGAGAGTTGTGTGATTTAATCATGAACACAGTACAAAGGTCAGGAAGAGGCTGCTGGGAAGATTAATGGAGCTGGAAGGAAACCAGTTACGGTGGCAAAAGACTTGAGACCGGGGCAGAGACTCACCTCAGCAGAACCACAACCCGAAACATCGGCTGTTTATTATATTAAATAATCAAATGTTGTGTTTTTGAAGATTTAATTTGTGGAAAATCTGGATTTTTTTTTTCCACCAATGCCCTTCTTCAGTCCAGAGTAACATTAACTCTCCCAAGACATATCATCTTTTTTTTTTTTTTACAGCTTGAATGGTTGAAATAAGAGCCAGTTTTTAAAAGATATTTTCTGTCATTTGTAAAAAAAAAAATTAAAGGAAAAAAGTGAGGGTGAAAAAAACGGATTAAGATTGGAATTTTAGACAAAAAAAATTTGATTTTATTTTTAAGCCATATTCAGCCAGCTCTAGACTGAATACAAGCCACACTTTTCAGATCCTAATTTGTAAAAATAAAAAAAAAGAGAGAGAAAATCCATTACCTACTAATTGTACAACTTGGTGTCACATAATGTCTACTACATAATTTAATGGAGTTGCTTGCAAAAAAAACATCAGTGACACAAAAATTTGACCTTGAATACTATACCTGATATTTTACAACACTTTGTTACCCTTTAATTTGATTATTTTTAAAGGTTTTTGTGGCTCTAGTGGCTTTTATTCAACAGTAGATTGAAATGAATAAGAGGAAAAGGAGAGAATTGTTTTGGGAACTTAACCTCGTATATGATGCATCTAAGCCATATGGTTCTCCTCCCCTTTATTTTATCTTTATTACTGAGGACAAAAGCACTTCACCACAGTGCAAGACGCTGCACCTGACCCAGATTTCTTGAAAAACACTAATCTTGATATAGATATGCAATTTTAAGTCTTGTACCACTAGATTCCACTTAGTTGTACACATGTTCAAATTACATTTTCTATACTTTCTGCAGTCTGTATAACAAGGGCAGTAGAGGGTAAAATCCTTTGCGTGGTTAAGATGGTTGCAGCAGTGCCGGGAAATAGGAAGGACATCAGTTTAAGGCTGATTTAGTCAGATGAAGAGGCCACAGAGGTAAAGCAAACAGATGCAGCAGAAAGCTGACGGCAGCAGTTCTTATTTGAGGAGAGAGAAGGAGGAAATGAAAGAAAGAAAATTAATGTGAGGAGCAGCGGCACCAGAACAGCTCCGAGGCCCGACGCAACCCAAACAGTCATCAATGATCCAATAACCCACCAACAAATACCTTTCCACGGCGCGTTCTCCTGCAGATGTGGAAAATTCACGCGGCCGACTGCCAATTCAAATAAAACCGAGAAGATTCACCCCTCTTAATGAGACAAAATCCAACGAGACAAATGCGTCTGCTGGAGGACACGCACTCAAATACACAACGCGTTTTTGGAGATGCTGCGTTCCCTCCACCAGCAGTACGAGCGCCACGACGCTTCTGGCCTCGAGTCATTTTGCGTCTCCCAAGGCAGAAAAGCTGGTGCCCACGTCGACGACTGAAAAGATGAAAACGGGGAGAGACAACAAGGAGACGCAAGAATTCAAGAAAGCCCCAAAGAGCTCCGATCTCTGCAGCACTCGGAGCTGCTGCCGCTTCGCCTTCGGTGCGGGGAGAGTCCAAACTGAGGCGATCCGACAGGTTCACGTGTTTGTTCTGCTGGAGCAGGACGAGAAGAGGGAAAAACAGTCGGTGGGGATTTCTGCAGCCGGATGAGAGCTCTGTCCTGTGTTTCTGCCTGAAAACGCCACCGAGTGTAACTTTTTATGAGCTAAATATCTTCTTGTCAGGTCAAAAATGGACCCAAAGCTTCTCACTGCAGTCAGCTTAGATTAGGTAAGGTTGGTAA
The DNA here is from genome assembly GCF_904066995.2 of Poecilia reticulata. Lineage (NCBI taxonomy): Eukaryota > Metazoa > Chordata > Actinopteri > Cyprinodontiformes > Poeciliidae > Poecilia > Poecilia reticulata. The sequence continues at coordinate 16,175,684 of NC_088848.1, forward strand.
CCTGGAAGCTTCATGTCACTGTCATCACAGACATGATTAAAGTGCAATCTGCAAAGGTCTACAGCATCCTGATGGTTAACAATCTTACATTTCATGTCGTCTAGTCACAAAAGAAATGAAAATGTCAACCTTCCAGTGAAAAAAACTCAATGTTTGCACTTTTTTATGGCAACTTAAGAAGCTTAAATGCTTGGAGCGCTTGACTTCGTTATATATAACACTACAGTGTGCTGTTTTCTATAGTGAAATGTAATCTATTGGATAAACCACCGGTTCTGTCTGCTGCAGAAAAGACTCACTTAAGATCCAAACTGTCCCTTTTACAGCATTTCATAAAAGCGCAGGAAACTCTTCCTACACATTTTTTTGTTTTTCTCAGACTGAAGAAAGTGATGATCAGAAACATTTCAATGGCTTTTGTCAGTTGCAAGTGATGCGATATATAAAAATTATTTTGTTTTTTGCATGCGCTTTGTGATCTCGTTAACGCTTTCCTACAGAAATGCAGTTGATTAGGTGACAAGTTACAATGTAATGTTGAAATGCATGATGATGTTTTGGACAAAGATTTCTAGTGGAAGAAAGTGTCCCCTCTGGGTGATGGAGATTTGATCAACATTTACAATTCGCATACTGTACATAAATAAAGGCTCATAAATCAGAGTTAGTACATTTTACTGCTGCTGCTCTGTAGCTCAAGTCATGAAAACATCAAAGACGCACAAATTGCTGCTCCCGTCCTCGCGTGGAACAAACTGAGAAGTAATTTAAAATTTAAAAATCTTTTCAGGGCTCTTAGCTTTGTTTTTTAAAAAATCTGTCGCTTTGAGTCAAATATGTCATGTTGTCCTGTAGCTAATCACATCTGTAGCGTTCCTGTCTCTGAAATGTCAGACTTGCCCTCTGAAGTTAAGTAAACTCTCCGGGACGGACAAATAGGAAGAAGAGCGTCCTGTTGCCGTCGGCGGTAAGTGGATCACGCTTCTATGGGCTATGCTTGTGTTTGAAATGTTCAAATGGAATCTGAAAAGTGAAAAGGTGCATTTCTAAAACCTGAAAGCGAGCGTGCCCTCACGTTTCTGACCCAGTAACACACAACACAGCAGCGATGTTTTCTGAGGAACAGGAAGTCGGCTGTACTGGTAGAACTGGGCTAGTGCGTCAGTCCGTCACATCACGGGACAAAACGGACAGCAGTGCGACCATTTCATCCACCTGGATCAGCCGAGCTCTTTAGACGCAACGTCATCCTTCATGCAGCCGCAGCTCAGCGCAGACAGAAGTGAGAACTTCTGAAGGGCTGGACTGAATCCAGAGGAAGATTCTGCAAAGCGATCCCAATTAGGGATGAAGGAAGCCGAAGGAGCCAAGAGACTCGTATTAAGACGCGGCCCGGACAGGCGAGGTAACGTGATCGGCATCATTAAGCAGCTGAAAGGATAGAAAATATCTTTATAGCAGGAATCATTACAGTTACCAAGGCTTAAGGAGAAGAAATGAAAGGATTTCCGTTGGTTCGCAACGTGAGGGTGAACAAGACAGAAACCACAAAGAGAATGCAAGAAAAGGATTTCAGTCAAGATGCAGATTTGGCTGATGGCAGCTTTAAAGGTCAGCCTCTTCCTCTCGTACTTCCAACTGAGGACAACTGAACCAGCTCACGTTGTTTCACACAGCTGGAAGTTGCTGCTTGTTACTTAATGAGCATCAAGAAGTAGGGAATATTTTACTAAAACCAAACTTGAAGGCATGGCCAAAAATAAGGAATCATGTTGAACACCAAGAGAAATATTTTTTTTGAATCTTCACTGTGGGATTATGGAGCAGGTAATGGCTTCACCCATCCATCAGTCGTCGCCATGGGAACAAGTCCTGTGTCCCGAGGGACTGACGGAGAACCAAACAGGTCGTCAGAAAACCGGGAGACGATTCACAGACGATAGGTTAGTTTTCAGTTTTTAGCTCTGTGACATAAACAGAACCGTCAGAAATATTACTTTATCAAAGCAGCTTTAGCCGTATTCTGCCAAATTCCATCAATGTGAAAAAATGCTCAGTGTTATTTAATTTCAAGAAACACTCACTTGAATGCAGAGGGAACTATTTATTTGAATGCAGAGGGAACTATTTATTAATATTTCAGCAGTTTTTTGTATGGGTTTTATCAATATATTCTGCCACAGCAGCTTTTTGAGGATATTTATGATCCTGATGTGGCCCAAAAGGAAAATGGTTAGGCCTGTCACCATCAATTTTGCTGGATGATAAATTGTTCCAGAACTTACTGCGATAAACGATAACATTGTTGTTTTAAGACCGTAACAGAAGTAATGGCATAAAAATGCAAGAACATATTCTCAAATGTCAACAACTTTTAAATTCTAATGAACATTTAAACACTGAAACCAGGAGACATTTGGAAAGTCCAAGATGAATAATGAAAAACAACAAATAAAATGAATTATGGAGTCTGTAAGCAAAATTGTATTTTAAAAATAGAGAAAGCGAGTTGAGCCAGACTGAATACCTGTATCGGTCAGTTTTTGGTAAAAAAAAAAAAAAAAAAAAAGAGAGGGAGAGAAACAATAAATCAAGCCAATGAAAATGATTGAGTTTCTTTTAATTTATCATGCGATTAACTGATTTATTGTTTAGTGTGACCGGCCTACCTGTGGTGTAGCATTTTTCTCTGCAGCAGTGCCGTGATTACTGTCAAAGACTCGATGTGTTTTGTACCTAAGCTCAGGTAATAAATAGCAAGTGGTCAAAAACAAAAAATAAATGAATAAATAAATATTTTTTTTCTTTATTTTTTTCTTCATGTTGACATGCACACATACTTTAAGTCCTCGTGTGTGTGTGTGTGTCAGAAATTGAGTGTCAGAGTGGTCTGCAGGATCAGCAGACAAGCCACACTTTGATTGTTACTTTGAGCTAATGGAGTGGAAAAAGGCTGTGCAAGTGTCTTGGGTAAGTTTTACTGCTAAAGTAGTCCAGCTTTATGCCTTTACTCTTAAAAAAAAAAGCCCCCTCCTGAATACAAAGTGAAATAAGAAAATAAAAGACCTGAAGGTTGTAAACAGAAGATAAGGAACGGATACAATCGATACAAGCTCCTCGCTGCGATGTCTGCATGAGTGTATCTGTGCGCCAAAGCGGTGACAGAGATAAAGCTTCAGCTCTCACAGCCAGTACAGACGCAACGTCACAAACGCTGGCAGAGGGCGGATAAATCACCGCTCCCCTCCCCGTCCTCTCCCGCCCCGCTGCTGCTGCTGACACCACACTTTCTACCGGGGACGGAGGCCGGGCATGACAACGAGAGGAGTCATCATTCCCGAAGAAATCACACAGATGCAGAATGTGATGGTGACAGGAGGGGAAACAGACGGACGGAGGTGGCTAATCCAGCTTGATTGGGTTCAAACAGCGCGTGAAATGGACAACGCCGACGGTCTGACGGTGAAGCTGTGTCAGAGGTCAAAGTGCGAGGCGATCTGGTCGCTCGCAGGAACGACGGCAACACTCACATTTCCGCAGACAAGCAAACGACACAGACAGCAATTTGAACGTCAACACAACCGGATGTTCACGAACAAATGCCGCGGCGACTGACTCACACGGAGTTAGTAAAAAAATAAAAATAAAAATAAAAAATAAATAAAAAAGATGCAACGAATACATAAAAATCAGCTGGTTTCTATGGCGACGTCTTCCCTGAAATCCAGTTCAGACTCATTCAAATGCTCGCAGAGGCCGAGCCAGGAAGAAAAGAAAAACAACTGAGCTCTGACAACAGGAAGAAAATCAAGTATTTTCCCCTCATTCAGGCGCTGAACAAAAAAATACAGATGAAATGTTTTTATGAACACTTCCAGGAGGCGTAATTACCACTTTGAGGGTTTTTTTTTTTTGTTCTTATTTTCACTGCAGAAAATCGGCCTCACAGTTTCCGAACAATAAGTGAGTCAAAGCCAAAATAGTATGTTTGTCTTTCGTTCCTTTCTTTTCTTCCCCGCAAATCACTGTAAGACATTAGAAATTAGGTTGTGAAGCCCTTTTGCTCTAAATAAGTCCTTAAATAAATGTAACTTTATTTGATTAATACATCTGTGATTGCACACAATAAATTTGACTGATGGAATAATTCTTGTTATAAGGAACCTACAGAACCGTGTCCCGTCTCCAAGTGTGTGAAAATGAAGAGAAATAAGTGGAACCTGCGCTTTTTTATCAAATCACAGTGGGTATTTTAGGATCCATGGCAAGATAATAAAAAAAACATCACACCTAGTGACATCGATTTGACAGCTGACAAGTTGTGATCAATTTTGACAGCTTAAACCGCAGAGTAATAATAAAAAAAACAAAACTAAAGTTTATATTTTCGGACAACTCTTCTCCAATACACAGTTTGTTTTTCCGAATGGGAAATAAACTCCTTGCAAATAAATGCTTTTTTTCCTACTCACAAAATACCAAGATTTACAGTTTATTAAGGAAAAATCATCCATTACTTATATTATTTTAAATATTTCCACTCAAAGATGTTTTTTATGCAGAGGTCTATTCCCTGAGCTGTCAACAAATGTTAACTGGTGCCTTTTTCTGCAGAAACAGTTTCACCTCAGATATTTGTGTGTTTGTTGAAGATGCAAATTCAAAGGTGATAAAGAGGCAGTGTTACGTAAAATTGACTGTTTTGAGCTTCACGGCATGTTCTAAAGTTATTCACTCATTGAAAACAAACCTGGAGTGTTGCCTTGATTCTAACTTGAGAAATACTTTAATCACTCAGCTCCTTCAGACTAGCAGCAGCAATTAGCAAACATCTGGTGGAAGTATGCATCAGCTGTGCTCATTTTATGAGCCATTTATCAGAGTACAAACGCTGTAAAAGGGTTAATAGAGGAGCGACAATGACTTTCTGAAGGCGGAGTTTAACAAAGAGCAGGAGATTTTAAAGAGACAGAGGCCCAATTTCAAGCTGTTAAATCACAAAGTCAAATTTCCTTAAAGTCACATTTGATATTTGTAGCATGTTTTATAACAACTGAAGGCAACACAGTTGCTTTATTGTGCTATAGTGAGACTGGAAAATGCATAATAGTGCCCCTTAAATCCAATAAATAGTCCATCTATTCAGATTATGTAAAAAAAGATCAAAAAACTTCTTGAGCAGATCAAAAGATTAGATAAACAAAATAAACCTTTTCATGTCCATCTAAAAAAAAAAAAAAACATTCATTTTGTCAGTTTCCCATAGATTCCTCACAGTCATGGGGTCATTTTACTTTCACCTCTCCTCTAAATGTCTTCACCTTTCTCTCTTTCAGCTAGTTATTTCGCAGCTCTCCTCATCCTGCTGCTCTTTAGCGGCTACAGTGTGGATGCTGCACTAAACGATGCTGAGCATTAGTGACTCATGTGGGAGTTGGGCCTTCCCTGCTTGCTGCATCAGGCGGCCCACGTACAGGAAACTAAATTACACAGGAAGCTGGGATCCTGAGCTCCCAACATGGAGAGGGGCAGGAACATGGGTCCCTGGAGTCGCTGTGTTTTCCATGCTGTTTGACAGCAGAAATGAAAGAGAGGGGGCGGCGGAGTGTGTGTGTGTGTGGGGGGGGGGGGAGGGTATACCCTAGTCTATCTGCCCCAACAAAGGCTTGGCTCAGGAAGGGGAGTTCAACTCCCCTTCCTGAGGCTGGGTTTCGACCCCTCCGTCGGTTCAGCTGCACTGTCTAGCACAGACTACACTTTATCTCTGTCCAACTGAGTTTCACCTTCTTTACTCTCCCTCCCTTTCATAGTTCACCTAGTTTCTCTTTCACTCTTTCCCAGAGGGTTGGGTAAAGGTTTGAACGAGCTCCACCTTAAAAGCAGTCGATTGGATGCTCTGCGCTGCGTCCAACCGTAACTTTCTGATTGATAGACTGGAAAGATTAGAGTGTTTTGGTACTGAGGTAATCTGCTTCAGAACACCCGGATTAAGTCGTGTTATTAAAGAAATCCGAATAAGCAAAGATCATCAGTTGGGTGACTCAAGGCTGTACTTTCAAAATCCAAGGTTAGAAGTCGGCACTCAGACGCTGAATAAGATAAAGCGAGGAATCCGAGGCACCGTTTTTTAAAATATCGGTGAAATGAAGTTTCCCTTGTCAAAACCAGACACAGAAAAACTGGTGGATGCGTCTGTCTTTGCAAACAGAAAACAAACAGAAAAAAACAATCATGCAGCTGTAGCTCATCCGAAATGCTGATGGGATGAACTTTGGTCAGCACATCAAGGTTTGGCTCAAAGCTGTTAGCAATCCTTGTCATTTCTCTCTTTCGATGCCCGACTTGTTGCTCATCACATGAGCTTCAGTTTACTCTTTAATATTTAAACCAAAGCTGTGGGGTGCATCTGACTGTGTGTGACAACGCAGTGATCTCTGTGTGCGTGTGTGATCCATTAAAAGGTCAAAACACAAAGAGAAGCAGCAGCGCGATCTGTTCCCTCTGACCTCCCATCACAGAGAAAACAGAAAGGGCACTCCTTTGTGTGTACTCTCCTTTCATTCCCCATCCTGAAATAGCTTTTCTCCTGGGACGATGGGGTTTTATGGTATGAACGCATGCAAGTGGGTTTGTTTCTGTGCTTTTGTTCTCTGAGATTAGGAGCAGTTAATAATTCAAAACAAACTATTAATATTGGAAAAAATGATTTTATACGGTTGTTGCTTATTGAAGCCAAAATTGCAAAGCTGTGCTTGAAAAAAGGGAATCTTAGTAGCTTGTTGGTTTTCGAATGCAGGTGTGCTCAACATCAGATATCAGGAACGGACTTGTAGAAGCAACTGGTGCTGCTCATCGTCCTTTACAGGGATCGTCAAGCCATTTTAACGGCATCAGAACTACATTGCTCCGTACAGAGGATCATTATATTCACATCTTTATTCATCTCCTGTTTACGCCTTGTAAGCTTAGTGCAGAATGTTCATGTTTCTCTTCCCCTAGCAGGTTCAATCTGCCCCACAAAGCACCTTTCAGGTCATGTAGCGACCAAGATAGTAACAACAGCCGTAAAAATAAAACCCCTTTATTTATGCTTTTTAATATTTTATTATCTATTCAAATATTAACCACTTTTGTGAGTTATGAATGAAATAAATGTTACACCAAAATTAACTGCTTTCCCAACAGCTACACAAACTGGGCCATGAAATGATGAAGCAATGTGGGAAAGAAGAGAAGTCTGAAGCTCTTCAACCAGAAAACAACTGCCGAGTTCCTCTGGCTGAAGGATTTTGAATCGTGGGGTGTGATTGGTTTTCCCACAAACAGCTTTTCCAGTTTGACCTCATCTCTGTAAGGCAATTTGAACAGATTTAGAACCAGGTAAAGGTCAGATCATTTTTAATATGCACCGAGATGTAAAATTCCTTAATTGTAAGAGGGCCTGTTTTGCTTTTCTCATTAGAGCAGTGATTATTGTAAATGTGTGTACATCTTTAAACATCTATAATTTGTCACGGCTCAGTCTGATATTTAAACTCTAATGGCATCAGGACTTTACCCGTGAAGGAACTCAAGTTTCAATAAAGGAAATCTACTGTAAACAGACTAAATCATCTGCAATAATGCAGGTAATTGTCCCTAAAATTCCCAAGAAAATTGGGATGGATCACCTTTTGAGTGCCTATTAGAGTTTCTGCAGCATCATCACATTTGTCACAGAGGGAGGCAGCTCATGCAAACGCCTTTTCTAGATCCTGTAATATGCAGCGAGCAGCTTCACTGAGCAGAGTAATTGTCAAGATGTCAACTAGAGAATATCACTCGGTCCGTGTGTTTGCAGAGAAAGCTTGGCATTTATCACGTCCGTGTAGCTGCAGCAGCAACACACACACACACACACACACACACGCACACACACACACAAAGGGGGATTGTGGTCCTCTGAAGCTTGCAGCTCGTGTGTCGCTGCAGCGAAGCGTGAAAACATAACAAGAGCTCGTGTAGGTGCAGTACCATTAAGCGTGCGCGTGTAGATTGCATTAAAGTGGAAGAACAGGAAAAAGGCCTGATGACGCCGCGTAACGCAGACCGGAGGAAGATATGCAAGACGGCGCACCTGAGTAAACCTGGCAGAACGAAGCGGAAAGCCGTCCTGCTGTTTGAGGTTTTATCTGGATGAATCATCTCAGCTGCTGAGTCTTAATGACATGGAAAACACACACCACCACAGATCAGACGGCGGAGCTGGTTACGCTTCAGTCTCTGCTCTGACCCGCCTCGCCGTCGCCCCTCTTCTCCCTGTTCTCACCCCCTCAGACTCTGAGTGCAGCTGAATCTTTACAGTCAGCTGGATGAGATGAGAACAAATCTCTCCGTTGCTGCCGGCTCTCAGCGCACACTCTCAGATACATCACATCTCGGATATCAAGCGAGAGAGACGTTGCGTAACACTCTTCACGCACTCTTCGTCGTCATTAGCGGGGCAATAATGTAAAGCATCGTGTAGCACTACAGATAGAGCCGCTCGGAGGCTGCAGCCGTGGTTTAAAACAAAAAGAACGGCTGTTGATTGTTAGAGTGAAGCCGCATTAATGAGGACATCCAGATAATTAGAACCCGTACCTCTGTAGCTCGTGGTGCAGCGCTTATGAGCTCCGACTTTAATCTCACAGCTCAGTCAACAGTAGAAACAGTTAGTGAACTTATATGTTACAAGCTTATCGCATACATAGGAGTGGGTGATAGAACTAGAACTGAATCACGATATTTTGTGGTACTATTCTGATAACGAGAAAAATCGAGAAAATATTTGACAGATTTTTGTTTGCTTTTAACATCATTACTTAAATTTAGTGAGAAAATTATAATTCAAAAGGCCCATCATGATCAGAAATTTTTCTGGATAATTGTTAATATGATAAAAGCCGACCACTGCAAGCATCTCTTGAAAATCATTGGACTTTTGTACTGCAGATGAGTAACAGGCTGGTCAACAGATTAACTTGAACTCGATTGTTCATAAGCTGTATTCCACCTCTGGTGTCTTTCACAAGGAAAGTGTCTCCAACTTTTTTACTTTGCATAAAAGAGGACAAACGCTGGCCGCTTTTTGGATCCAAGCTTATTTTCAAGGAAATAGATGGAACATTAAAAATCAAACCAAAATGTAAAAAAAAAAAAAAAGAACAATCTTGGAGTTTTCTTTCTAGGTCCTGAAAATGTTTCACAAAAAGTCTCAGTCCAAACTTTTTGAGAACTGCCTTTCTTAGCGCAAAATTCTGAACTGTTTTTCGATGTTTAGTTAAAGTTTAAAACATGCGGTCAAGATGGACGTCTACACCAGTTAACTTCAGCTACAGGCATACATCAAATATCTTGCTAATTTTGATTTCTTATGTTTCTCGAGAATTATGTGTGGGCTCCACAATAACCACAAACAGATTTGAAGATAATTTCTTTCAGAATATGATTAAATTCAACTTTTTAGGTGATTGTGTATTTGTCTACGCAGCTTAGACCTCTCTAACCCATCATGTTATATCATTTTTGACTCAGTTGAACCACAGATTTCGACTTTATAACGTAGAAATGCATAATGTCCTGTTTAGCCAACAATCTACTCAGAAGAAAAAAGCAAAGATGAAACTTTAAAGTAATTCATCATCACAGTTCAGATTATGTTTTGGAGAATATCTAAAAATTAGAAGAGACTTGGAGGCATGAATTTATCCAACCAGTTTTAAATGATATTTTAATTCAGTTTACAAGACCATAATCTTCTTCACTATAGAAGTTGAACATTGAACTTTAATCGTATCACGCTGTGATTCAAGGCCTCATAATGTAAAGCAGAAAAGCAACAGTTTTAGTCTTTACTTGAATAGTTTTGCTTTCTTTTCAGTAACTGTTTTTTTTACGCCAAATATATAATTTAAACAACAAATTAAGAGGAAAGAGGCCACAGAGTTGTGATGTATAAATAAGACCCGACTTGAGTTCACTTCATAGAAACCAGCTGAAAGGGAAAGCTGTTGGTGTTGCTTTAATGCTGTTCAGTCTTCAGCATTGAGAGCACGCTGCATCTCAGAGCGATCTGCGGGATGTTTGGCTTCAGACGAGAGGACTCTTCAGAAAGCAAAAAAAAAAAAAAAAGCTGAGAGAAAAATCAGCGGCTGCCCTCTGCCATCGCTGCTAGATGTGGCCGACACTCGTTAGATGTGCACATTGAAAACATTCTCAGAGTCTCGTCTCACCCTCAACACGACCTTCTCCACCTTCCACCCTCTGCTAAGTGCTGCAGGTCACCAGGCGCCTTCGCCGCAGACGAGAGAAAGCAGTTTCTGCTTCTGAGCCATTAGACTGAACAGGAAGAACTCTGTTCGCTCTCTCTTTTTTTTTTAACACTGAATTTCTTCTCTCATTTTTTTTAAAAGCACATTTATACTACTTACAGCTGAAACCAGATACATGCACCATGCAATAAGAAACATTTTTTTTCTCATGGTCTGATTTAGGCCAGTTAGGATTTCATGTCAATACAAAAATTGTGAAAACTATTTGTTAGGAAGCATGGAGACGTGGGATGACTCCTGAACAATGCTGACGTTCGGCTGCTACCGTGTGAGTGTGCTGTCTGTGGCAGCCATTTTGTGTTACGGCTAAAGAGGAAGCAAACCTCCAATGCAGCAATTTTACAGGAAGTGAGGTTTTAAATGCAGGAGTTTGATTGGTTGACGATGTGTAGAAAGAAAGTGTTAAAGTGAATCATAAAATGTCTTGTGTATATGTATGCATGGCATGTTTGCTTTATATTTCATTACTAAAATAACTGTCAATGTTGACGTTATCTACAAAAAAGTTAAGCTGTTTAGTTTTTTCCGCTGATGTGATTGGCCAATTTGAATTGTGAAGGCAGTGAAGGTGATCGTCGGCGAGACTTGCAACGGTCACCATGTTGAAACTTACTGTTTTGTACAGTGACTGGAAGACAAACCAACTTCTTTTTGCTGATCAGTCAAGTCTGATATATATACACTCCTTAATATTTGGTACAATTGCTTTTTAAACTGCATGACTTCATTTTTGGTGTCCTTTTACAACTGTCTCACAACAGTTTACTTGAATTTTGGGCCATTCTTCTTGACTAAACTGGTGTAACTGGTTTCTATAGAATTAGGATCTGTTTTTTTAGTCTTCAAAAACACAAAAATATTTGTTCATAACCCACTTATCACTAATTTACCTGCTGGCTTTAAGTCATTGTCCATTTGGAAAACCAATTTGGGTCAAACCTTTAACTTCTAGGCTGATGTCTTGATATGTTGCCTCAACATTTCTATATGCGCACCGGTTCCTCCTGTTGCAAAGTCTCCACTACATGATGCTATAATTCCTGCTGGTAAGAAATTGCTAAGGCTTACAAACTTCCCTGTCTTTACTCCAAATGTAATGATGGTTTTACAAACCACAAGATGATAAGAGGTCTTTGTCTCTGACTTCTTCATCCCTAAATGGTCTTTAACTTTTGTTCTGGAGTAGATTCACATATTTCTCACCAAAACTCCTTCGTGCAGAACCTCTCTTTTTCCGGAAGAATATGACAGCTGGACATGCCCATGCTTTTTGTATTTCTGTATGATTGTTTGAAAAGTTGGAAGGAAAAAAAACTCAGCAGTCCTATCAGAAGAACACAGAAAAAAGGCGCTATTTCGTCGTGTCTCCTTTGCATTTTCAATAAAACTTTTAACTGAATTTGAATAACAAAAATTTGATCACCTTGTGAGAAAACGGTCTAATTAGGCTTCATATTAGGTTTAACCTAAGACGATCGAAAACGTGAAGGATAATCAGCGGCCTGACACACCAGATGACGCTAAACCCGTCAGCAAAATGATCCTTGATGAAAAGGAAAACCCAATTAGCTTCCATCTCGCTGCCGGTCGTTACAATCATTATCACAGACATTAAAAAGACCGGCGCACATCATCCTGACCACCAGCCCAACGCGCTCCTGTGCGGCGGTGTTTTTCCTGAACGTCGCGCATAAAAGCAGCTTTTAACTAATCGAGTGTTTTCTCTCCAAAAACAGAGCACAGACAGAGAGAGAGAGAGAGAGAGAGAGAGAGAGAGAGAGAGAGAGCGGCTCCTCACAGCTCTCGCCGTCCTTTCTAACCATTAATGAGAGATGCTGGCCACGTTTCTGATACACTTCCACCTTGATTATGCGCGATCACAGGGCGCAGCGGACGCCATCTAAAGTGGGCCCTCGCCCCCCTCCTGCGCTGCGTTCGCTTCAATCTCCGGTTGCCATGGCGACTCTTTTTTAGTATATGAGGCTGCCTGATTTCAGTGTGCGGCTACGTGTGAGGTGGCTTTATGCCTGAGGACGTTGTGTCTGAAGAGCTTCCAGAAAGAAAAAAAAAGAAAAAATTAAAGTACATGGTTTTAGTTGTTGCCGTTGGGAACAGGGATGACAACATGATGGAGCGGCGGCTTTCTGCAGCTGGGATCTGGTGACATGATCATGAGCAGGGAAGTGGGTGCATGCTGTGCCTAATGGATGAGGTAAATGTCTCCTCCATGCAGCACAACATCTACCGAAAATAGCTTCCTTTTATGTTCACATGAAGACTGCATGGTTCTCTCTTACGTAACCAGTGCCTGAACTGGGACAGCGTTCACTGCTGGGTGTAATTCCTGCAGATATCAGTGGCTGTCGGATGGGAGGAGGTTTCGGTGTTTTGATCAGGACATAGACAAACATTGATTGAGGAAAATAATTTTGTTGGTTTTATTCAAAAGTAAATGAACATGACTTTTATTTGATCTTTGATTAAACATCGTATCCCGTTGAGATTTTAGATCACATTTTGCAAGAGAGAAACGTTTTGATAAAAATGAATAAATGAATTACGTAAAGGTTTGCTTAGGAGAAAAGCTTGCAGAAACAAAAATATTATTTAAAGAGTTTGTTTCAGTTTTGAAGCTGCAGCTCAGCACTGTATGCAAAAATGTAAAAGTTTGCATTAATTTCTGATTAATGCAAACTGATTAACAGATTGTTTTGATTCTGTTATTGCGCATATTTGTACGGATCTGATTGATTGCCTTTACTTTTGATTATTTTGCCCATCTGGGCTGCACCTCCTGCTCTCCTTTGTCACTTCTCAATCGTTCATGACTTTAAGAGCTACGTCTAGGGCTTTTTTTGTTGCTGCTTTTTTATGTTTGTTTTTTTAGTGTTTTTTCTGAATTTCTCATTCTTTTTGTGCATCTTGTTTTTTTATATACATTTTCTCTATATTTAGTTTATATATTTTTCCCAACACAGCCAATCTTTCTTTGTTGCATCACTTTCTGGTGTTTTACATCTAATTGTTTTGTCTCTTATTGTTATTTTTTCTCCTGCACCTTTTAGGTTTTCTATTTTTTAGATGCAAGTTCATGTCTCTTTAGAAGAAGAGTTCTCAAAACTCTGCTCCTTGAGTGTGTGTGTTTTTCTGTTTATATTTATTCTGAAAATGACAGCCATGCTCTTCTTGACTGTAACCGTGTGCCTTTTTTCAACATTTAGTCTCCTTTATGACACTTATTTTCTCTCTTGCACGAGTTTGGATTTAATTTCTCTTCCCCGTTTTCAGTCTTTCCGTGCTCATTCAAGTTTAAATCTTGCGAGAACATCCAACTTCGGTTCACATGGTGTGAAAAACCTGCTGGTTCATTTATTACCTCTCATTTGGTCCTTGCCTTTAATTGCAAGTTTCTGAAGACAGGTTTTAATGTAGTACAGGAACTTCAATCCAATGCCATATTAAAAGAAGAATAATTGGGACGTACATGGTGTTTGAAGGGTGTGTCAAGAACGCAGTGGGCTCTTCGCTGAACGCGTGTTTTGAGAAAGCATAACCTCTAGAATTAAAATAAAACGACAACATGGTCAATTAATCTCAAAAGATGCCCAATTTGAAGGGGATTGAGGAATATACCCCCCCCCCTGGTCGGGTCGAATATTGCATGAGTTCATACGATCAAAAGCAAGAAAGGGCAATCTTCTGAGACCTGAAACTGGAGCAAACATTCCCACACAACATGAAAACACTTACACACACACACACACACACACATACACACCAACAACCCAGATGACCACTTTTAGAGCAATTCATTCTTGCTCACACAACGCGCAAGCCCGGTGACAGCAGCGTCTGTAGAGAATGCTGAAGGGAAAAAGAAAACAACAACAACAAAAAATCATCATCACCCGTCACTCACGGCAACATGCAGCGGCTTCACGTGCAGCATCCGCGCCTCACGTGGGGACTACAATGGAGCGCATTAAAAAGAAATCCGTTATCCTCTCGCTCAGGCCTTGATTGCTCAAAGTGGTCTTTAATGGTGTGAGAAGCGTTGCCATGGGGACGGGCTGATGGAGGATGGGGATGTGTTATTTTCTACCGATGCGCGCGTCGGTTTTGTGAGGGTGTGTGGGCAGTCGGCGGGGTCAGTCGCCACACAGGGCGAACAAGCGTCCACGTGGAAATCTTCAGGTGGGATAAAGCGGCATGAGTCCGTGTTGTTCTGTGGGTTTTATAAAAGGAGTCAAAGGCGTTTTTAACCTCTCTGATGTTTACTTGAAGGCAGGCGACGCCAGATTTTATTTTTTCTGTAAACAAACCCTAACATTTTACTTCAGAACATCTACAGCCACTTGATTACTGAACAGCTTATCCCAGCCTAAAATCTTAGTGTTGGTTAAAATAGACATAATTCAGTTTTTATTACATTACATAGAGATGGTTTTACAATAACTGCCTCAATACAAAAGGCCGGAGCTGTAAAAGTTTGGGATAGTAGCCATAGGTATTTTAAACAAAGCCAGCTGCAGGTTTTTCAGAAATTACATTGATGACCTTCAGCATTAAAACACACCAGAGATGTTTTACTCTCTGACTTTCAGGGACTACAACAAAGAGATCACTCCTCCTGATCTCTTTGTTGTAGATTTTAAATAATACAGCCATTCTTCGAAGTGGGAAAGACAAGAAACCACGCTGTTTTAATAACCAAGAGGTGTGTTGATCTCCAGAGTTTGAAAATACTCGACTGTATGAATCCTGTTTGGATATTTATATCATCTGAAAGAGAGTAAAAATTTAGGGGTTTTTTGACAATGAAAACGTAATTTTAAAGCAGACGCCTCCACAGTAACTGACTTCTTTCCAGAGATTGTTTGGCCTCCTTTCATCTGGTATCCTGTATTGTCCAACTCCGGTCCTCAGGGGTCAGTTTTTATAGCAGTCTGTGGTCCAACTCAGCTGACTCAAATGCTCAAACTACATCCTCAGCATGTCAGAATTCAGCAGAGGTTCTGCTGACGTGTCATCATTGTATTCAGGTGTTGAACCAGGGATAGAACTAGAACTTACAGGACGCTCATTTTGGACGCCACTGATTTAAACAATCCTTATAAACGACTGACAATTTCTTTTCTCTGAAATTAATCACTCATTAAATTTTGTCCTGCAGGAAGAGGCTCCTTCTGTAGTTTATCATTTCAAGGCAATGAGGTAGAGAGCTTCCATCCTAACTGAACTGAAAGAGCAGGAGCTTCTTAAAGAGACAGAGGCCCAATTTCAAGGCGTCAAATTGTGAAGTCAAATTTATTTAAAGTTATGTTTGATATATGCAATGGGGTTTCTTTTATAGCAACTGAAGGTAACAGTTACTTGATTGTGCTATAAAATGCTACTACGTGCCTGGAAAATAAATAACACCGCCTCTTTAATTTTTCGTAATGTGGGCATCTTAATAAAACTAAAGAGAGTTTGGTTCTGAGCAAATGGCCTCATGTGTGCAGCGTTCAGCATGCTGCGGACTAGTACAGTAAATTGCTGCATGAGTTATGCACATCTTCAAGAGCTATGGTGAACCACAAGTAATTAGCTGGACATTTACTTTAGATTTCAGGGTAGATGAGGATTGTTTTACCAGAAGAGCGACTACTCCGAAGAAGCTCAAGTTCAATGAAACCAGTTTCACTTTGCGACCCGTTTTCCTGAGTCGATTTGCTCCGTTCTTCATTCTGTTTGTGTTGTTATGCTGCTGCACCCTGAAACCTGATGAATCCCTCAAAGTTAGACCCTCTCTAGTCTGATGTAATACTGTTCGCACTGAGACAGCTTCTAACATTTAGAGATGTAAGCCAGGCAATAAGAAACAACGACCACACACACACGGACACACACACACCATAGCGATAGGAATTGTTCAGGATGTGTAGGACTACAGAGGATCAACATCCCTACATATCGACTGGATCTGCAGACGTTCTGCTGTCCGCCCCTCAGAGCTGAACTCGACTCGTCCAGCGATCGGCAAACGGACTAAGCGGAGCGAAGACGGTAAGTGGACGTCTCGCAAAGCGCATTTTACTTCACAGCAGATCAATTTGTCATTAATGCCTCAGCCGGGAGGCCAAACGGGGCCCAGGAAATGAGGTTCCTTCTGCAGTTCTCTCATAATTACAGATACAGTCGAAGCAATCAAAAGAAACCGAAGGCTGATGGATGTTATCAGGAGGAAAATGAAGTTTTTTTGTTTTATAAAGAAATGGCTACGGATAAATAAAATCACAAAGAGATGGGACGTAAAGTGCAGCTGTACTGACAGCATCCATTGTGATGAAGATTATAACAGAAGATCATCATCATCTGGTTTCTTATTTAAACATCAGAGTTCAAAAATGCTGGTACACACCACACTTTTATAATAATTTTGGGTTAAGCACATTCACCTTCTGCTCCACTGTAATGGCACTACTTTGTCTCAGTCCATCACATAAAATCCCAATAAAACAAACTGAAGCCACTTGTAACATGATAAAGTGTGAAAAAGTTGTGTCACACGTTTGCACGATCACACCAAGCATCCTGCCAACTGTTTCACATCCCTCAGTCGGGGGCCGGTTCACGACGAACGAGATGCAAAAAATATCCCAGCAACAGTGAGGATGAAAAAAATAAATCCGTTGTAAAAATGAAGGCCAAACTTTAGATCTTTAGCTTAAATTATGAGGAGGGAAATTTAGTTTTTCTACTTGGGAAGATGAAAAAACATGAAGCTCTGCAGTTTTGATGCACGTAATGACGAAATAGAAATAATAATTCAGGTTCTTCTGTGTTTGTGGTGGCCGTAGGGAAGCTGATCAGCGTCGGTCTTCATCAACGCCGGCCTGTTATAAAGTGATAACCATAAGATGCCAAATTAGAAATCACAGCATTCAAACGAGCGCTCCATCTGACATCGATAAGTGAATTCCTTTGAGTGCATTTATGCAGCTGAAACTGGAACAAGCGGCGGTCCGATCCCGATCCACATGAGCAAATTTAGATGCGACTGAGATCTGACTGAAATTTGATGCTTCCTGACATGAAGGAAGACATGTTTTTAATCACGCGTGTGAGGAAAGGTGGCATTGTAAGCATCCTGCTGCCGACAACAGGACACGGCTATCTTTATCCAGAGTAAACTAGATGATGAAAAGCAGCCTGATGCACATTTGAGACGTTCCAATTATTCACTCCACAGCTGAGTGGAAAACAGAGCTGGCTTCAAAAGGACCAACACTTTTCATAAACAGTTGGGTGAACCATGAGTTCCTAACATCCTGCAATTGGTGAGCAAAAAGAAAAGAAACGTTTTCCAACGGAAAAAAAAAAAAAAAGAAAATTCATCAGAGCAGCAGTTTTCCTCCGCAGATCGTTGACGTGTTTTTAGAGCAGAAACACACACCGAACTCTCCCACCGCCTCTCATTCCGCGTACTCCCATCCCCGCTCTCCTCGAGGAATAAAACCCTCATTAGAGCTGCCATGTATTTAGTCAACATCACAACAATGTGTGCGATCAAACATGACTTCCAGTGAGAGATCTAACAGGCCTCATCAGGAGATGCAGAGACGGATAAGCAGGCCTGGGGACGGAGCGGAGATCTGAGCAGGTGACGGCTGTCGGACCCCATCATCTGTCCCATTAGTCAAGCCCACAACAGGCCAAGATGGAGGCTGGGGGATAATGTATGATGCCCTCCACAAGGATTCGGCAGTAAGAAATAATCTGTGTTAAAAGAAAATCCGCAGAATGATTCGGAGTAAAAAAAACAAAAACAAAGCAAAAGGCAAACTCCAGCAGTTTATAAAAATCATCATTAGAATTAATTTAGCTTTACTGGTGCATCTGTTCTGGTTTGAAGCTGCAGGCGGGATTATCTGTAATGTTTACATGGCCTGGAGTAATGTTGGGACGTTTAATCGCTTTTCTAACATCTCCTGGACTCAGAGCGGCTAAAACCACAACACACAAAAATATGCATCGATTCAAACTTGTGTTTAACACTCTGGGTCTCCTGTTCCTCTTTGTAGCAAACCACCTCCATAAATATTAGAGACGCATAACAAAGCTAAAATCTCGCATGTGATTTAATTCTGTGTTACTGTCTAAAACATTTTACGCTAAAGAATTTTGTTTTATCTCGTTCTTGATCCAGGTGGGCCTTCGCGCCGTCAATCATTCCTGTGTGCACGCCGTTTTCCTGGAACCCTGAGTTGTTTCTCTGCCATTAGTGCATCAAGAAGCACATGTACGAGGTTGATTGACAGCAATAAGACCCATCTCCTAGCTCTGATTGGTTCTTTTTGACCAAGAGTGGTGTATTTTTTATTTTATTTTTTGCAGAATCTCTTCATCGATTATTCGTCTTTCATTAAACTGCCACGACATGATGACAGTTTTAACAAGTACAAACTGCCAGTATGTAACTTTTTTTTTTAAAATAAAAGTTACATACTGTAGCTGTAAGAGGTCCTTTACTGAAACTAAGAGGCTTGAGTCCAAGTCCTAGAAAACAGTCCCACACCATAATCCAGCCTCCTGATACAAATTCAGCTGGGCAATTCCCACTGAGTTATCAGACAGAGAGCCATGATTTGTCTCCACTGCTCCAGCAGCAGCGTCCGATTTGACATATCACTGTGCACGGAGATAACCTTCCTGTTGCCTCATGGGTGGTTCCAGTCCTGCCCTCCGCCCTCCCACTGTCGTCAGACAAACTGGTGATTTCCGGCTCGGTGAAATCCTCACCAAACCTTCGTGCAGCACAAAATCTTCAATTAACACTGACGCATGCGTCTCAGCCAGTAGGAGCTTCTAACCTCCCACTTCACTCCCCTCGTTTTATTTACAGTCTGCCGTGGAGCATCTCTGCGGCGGAGCTTCATCCCGTCAGGCCGCTGGTTCCTCCCTGCAGCCGTGCCACAGGTGACTCTGTCCTCCACACAGCAAAGCAAACAACAGAACATCTCTCCTGCAGCATCAATAAAGAGTCATCCTCATTATCATTTCATCAGGTGTGTGCCTCTGCTTCTCTCCTTGCTCTGGATTCAGACGTGCAGAGTCTGACTCCAGAGGGGTGAATTAATGAGTTTGTGTTCTGCTCCCGTTTGTTATCCCATCATAATGTAGCACAGAAAGCTAATAGCCAAACAATACACAACAGAGTTTTGCTTCCGATTAGACGTTATTGCCTCCGCCCACGAGGACACAACGGTGCAGTTTGGTTTTTAGCCGAAGATTGTGGATTGATTTGCATAGAAGCGACCTCATAGAAGGATTACCTCCCAACTTGAGAGGCATTGAAAACACTCTCCATCTATTTGGTGGTATAAACTGTTTCTCTGCTGATGAAAAAATACCTCGATTACTGCAGAAAATGTTACAGTTTCCAGTGACTTTCCCACCAATTTCCTTTTAATCTGGAATCCATGTTCGGAAGACAAATAAAGCCTCTGATGCAGAACGGAAGGTAAAGACCAGTTGCAGCTCAAACGCTGTTAAATAGTTTGTGTTCTCACGGCTGAGTTAATTGGTTTATTTAAAACCGCAAATGGTTCATCCTCTCCCTTTGTGAGGTTAGCTTTGGTAGACGTAAAATCAGCAGGCGTGCCGCTGTGCGACCTCGATTTGACACATCTTCAACGTTTTCTGCTGCAGGTTTGAGCCAAGCGCCCTCCCGTAGTCAGGTTCGCCTTGCTTTGTTGGATGAAGTAAAGTACGAGTAAGTAGGTACGCATCCCTTTCACAAAGACATCTCAAAATCATTCGATATGCTACAGTATTGATGACATAGTTCTTGTTCAGTATTTATCATCTACGTTTGGCTCTCCCACCCCGACCACATCTGACCAACAAACAGATTTCAGTCTTCTCATGCGGTTTGTGGCGAAAAGGTTTCGGTTCGCTTAGAGCTTCCTCTGCATCAAAAGAAACCAAACCACCGGAAAAAAAAGTCAATGTTGACAAACTCACCCACTAGTGAACAAACCATAGGCGTGAAAGGTTTCATTTCGTTTTCTCTCTTGGTGTAAAATACAAACCCTCCAGGTGTTGCATGGAGGGAAGATATTTGCAAAGGAGAAAAAAGTTAGAATTGTTCTGCATTAATTAAACTAATAATGAAATCAAAAGCTGAATGAACCTGGCCTGGATTCTTCTTAATCAGATTGTAACAAAAGGTTATGGAAAAGCAGTTATTTTCAGTGTTCATTAGTATGTGACAGAAGCCGATAAAAAAGGAAAATACTTTCTAAGCTTGTCGTGCCGAATCATCTCAGATGTTGGAGTCCTTGTGCGTGCAGAGACAGAGAACATGTCATTCATAAGATCTCACCACTCTCATCCAAAAGCAGCTGTTCTCGTGTGTTTGGTTTGATTTGAGTGGATGATATAATTTAAAGCACTCCACACCAAAGCAATACAACGTCATCACATTAGGAAATGATGCTCAGTTGTCTTTTGCTTCTTTTTTATTTTTTATTCAGCATGAAGTCAGGAGCAAATCTAAGTGAAGCAAGCCCTTGTCGTTTTGATTTTCAATTATTTTAAAGCAAAATCAAAAATAGATGCCTGTTAGTTTTGGTCTTAGAGTTTTTGTTCGAAACCTGGCCTCCGTGGCTCAAACCCGATGAAAACGTTGGAAAATAGTTTCGATTTAAATCGAATTCGGCAGCAAACAGATAATCCTGTCTTGTTCTGGATGCCCTGAAACATCACAGCCTCTTTGCAGAGAATGTTGGTTGTTTTTCTGCCTCACTTTCTCTGAGGGTCATTTTCTGCTACGGATGAGTGAAAACAAACCCAGCATTTGGCATTTGTTTTTTGTATGGAGCTCAAACCGAGTCATGATTTATGTGTGCCATTCCGCCCCTCGTCTGCACAGCGAAAAGATCACGCCAGGAAAAACACAGAATTTGTGTCAAAATTGGAATGACTCAGCAGGTGTGTGTGTGTGTAGTGAGCAGAAAGCCACAGCTGATTTCAATCTGAAGAGAGAGAGAAAGAAAATTTTTTGTAACAAGTTGAGTCATTGATTGAACCCTGAATGGGGCTTTTATATAAAATAATGGTGACACAGTGACTCAGTGGGGATATTGAAACGTCTCATTTTCTCTCTAAAAATCAACAACTTCCACAAAGTTGACCTCCCGCTGCGTGCTGAAACCAAAGAGAGCAGCTCTCACACAAATGAAAAAGTCACGTTGGAGAAAATCTAGATTAGTCTGGATTAAAAGGAAAAAAAACATCTACTTCTAATTCAGATTTCACGTATCAGCGCTGTTGGTGCAAAACAAGCCCAAACCATCACCCCACCACCAACGTGCCTAAGCTGCTTCTCTGAGGTCGTTGCTGATGTTTTTCGTTCCAGGAATTGTCTTAATTTATCCCCGTTTGGATCATTATCCTGATAATGACCCGGTGGGTCGATGCATTTAATCAGAAGCTGCCAAATTCCCTTTAAAGTCTCATTGAGGCTACATTTGTTTTTCCAGACACAGTTTTCTGTTGATTTAGCTTTGTGATATTTAAATAATGTGGAATCTGCTGCTGCAGAACTAAAACAGGGTATATATATATATATATATATATATATATATATATATATATATATATATATTTATTTTTTATTCAGTTACAATTGATCAATCCTAGATTTCAATACATACCTTTTGAATTTTTTTTTTTTAAAGTGTACGTGGTCTAAAATGTAAAAAGGAAGTTTACATTTTAGACCACAGCGTGCCACAGTACGGAAAGAAAGCTGCTTATTAAATATAAAAGTAGAATCAAAAGATTATTTTTGTTTTGGTACCTGAATGAAGCTCCCCTCCATCACAGTTCAATTTGTGCAAAAGTTGAGAGAGTTGACTTTCTTTGCCTCCAAAAATATATGTACTGTTGTACGTTAAGAGGTGATTATTGGTCTGAGTTCTTGCAAACACACGAGAGAGGCTGCCTGTAAAACCACCAGCCATTCATCCACCAGCCAAACACTTTTAGCAGCTCAAAGGAACAAAAACAACAACAGAAAAAGGACAACTTCTGACGGCTGCGCTCCTTTCATCTCCACAGATAAAGACGGAGGTGTGCAACAGAAGCGTTCGGACGGCAGCCAATCCCTGCAAACCGCTCCAATCCAATTTACGCCCAGAGCTTTTTGCCCTTCACCTCAGCAGGTTGCCAGGAGCAAATAACTCATTCTGCCGTGCTCCCGTTCAATCAAAGCATCTGCACCGACTCCGCCTACAGTCCGCACCGTCACGCGAGATCGTTTTCTGCTGCGTGTAAGTCAAAGGTCAACGCGGACACCTCGTTCCATCAGATCTGCATCCCCTCCGCTCTGAGTTTCCAACAGCTCCTCGACCCGCACTTCAGTCTAGTACGAGGAGGCTCTGATGACCTTTAAAAGCACACAAACTTCTGCTTCTCCTCGTTTCCTGGGCGATATGATCAGAGAGAGCTGCTATGCGAGCAGCCAGGCGTCTGCAGAGAGAAGGGAAACGGACAACCTGAGGTCTGGGAAAGCAGCCAGCACTGCCAGCAAAAATCACCCTACAGACACAAGCCAAGCCCTTCGGAGGGTTGTGATGTCATCGTCATGCTCTGCACAGAGAACAGCCCAGAAAGTCCAGAATATTCCCCGGTTCAGATTACCTGTCACTTGGGTCATTACTGAAATCTAAAGCCCATTTCTGGGCTCCGCTTGCATTCTGTTTCTTCCCTCAGCTCCTCATTTAAAGGGTCAACATGCATGCAACAGATTTCAGCAACGCGTCAAGAAATATTTTATGTCTTCGGTTTTGTTTTTAAAAGTTTAAAAATGCTCCCATTTCCTGACCAGACAGAGCAAAGATGCGACTCTATAGCAGCTGCATTTCTGTTGACCGTAAAATTGCACAAAGTGGAATTATGAAAATAAATTCGCTTCACGAAAACAATTTCCAAAACATTTTTACATGAAATGTTTTTGTGCTAGGATGAAGGGGGTTTTGCGTCTGTATCAAAATGAATGTATTTTGCTGAACTTTAATGGAAACACTTTATTGCAGTTGCTCAACATGAGTCGTGATTAACAGCCAGGTATTACCATTAGCAGAAAAGACAAAGAAGACAACAAGAAGTGGCAGGGGGATGATGGTACTGCATGTTTGTTAATGACTTATCGCATGAACAAACTTGTGTTTCTCAGACATTAAAAGTTTTGCACATGTTTGTAATGGAAACCCAGCTACAGAGGAATGTGGAAGAAGATGCTCTGGTCAGATGAGGCAAGAACTGAACAGGGAAGCTGGTCAGTGGCACAGCAGAATAGTTTAGATTGAATCATAGTCATGTGTTAAATTTAAATCCAATAAAGAATCTGTGTCAGAACTTGAAAACTGATCTTCACAGATGCCCTCTGTCCAATCTGACTGATTTTGAGCCACTTTGCAAAAAAACATTATTATACTAATGGGCAAAAGTTTCCTTCTCTGAATATGCAGGGTTTTAAGAGACATATCAGTTCTCCAGGTGAGGTGAATTCAAATGCATGCCACACTTTTCAGATTTCCAATTGTTAAAACATTTAGAGGAAAACGTGTCATTTTCCTTTCCTTTTATGCTCTGCTTTCTGTAGAGAGACCGGAGGGGTATTGGGTCGTAGCATGACGTGACGTGGAAAACTTCAAGAGGTGTGGATACTTTTTACGAGGCACTGCATGTCTTGAGTTTTATGTGGGTTGATTTCTGAGCCATCAGGAAACAACCACAATACACTGGCTGCACTGCAAGCACTAATCCTGCTTTATGCAAACCTTTTCCCTGAATCAAGAGCAAGCCAATGTTTCTCCACCAATCGAAAATCCCGTGGGGGACTAGAACAGTAAAAGCACGACATTTTCTTCGACGTTTCCAAAACTCCAGAATCTTTGACATCATCTAAATTAACCAAGCTTGAGCGTCTCGTATTCGACATGAGAAAACGGCGGTTTCTGCTCCTCATCCATCCATCTCCCTGACAACAGCAGAGAGGAACAAGACAAGAACAAGTGACACCAAGTGACAGCAGCACAAACACGGAGCTGACATGGTGGGAGATCTTTCTGTCTTGAGTTACGACTCGACGACTCGACTCACCGAGCAGAAGCAGAAAAGGATCAAATCAATGTGAAACCGACTCATTTTGGTTCAGCTGAGGCTGCTTATTGTGCGCTCACTGTCAAGGAGCTCATGGCAACGTATCAAAACCACGAGTGCTACTTTTTAAAGATTTGATTATGAATCTGACTGGAATCAGATTTCTGTCCAATTGAAGCTGGCTACCAGACTTCCTGTGAGTCAACGGACTCACTGCTGATGTGGTCGCTCACTTTTAGCGCTACCTGCTCAGCTTTTTGCTATTTTACTGTAAACTGCTATTTAATCAAGATAAAACAGGCACTCTCTCAGAAACCAGTGTCCGCACCACATGCCCTCCGATGACATCACATAAGGCAACTGACCAGAGATTGTTTGCCCCGTCACCTCTGATCATAGCGATCGACAGTCGGATCAAAACATACGAGTTGTATGTTTGGCTAATTTATGCCTCTTCATCCTTTAGTTTGTGAAGAGGAGCAGAAGGAACAGACTGACTTCACTGTCAAAAGTTTAATAAAGACCAATCCCAGTCATGTTGTGATTAAAACTATCTGATTCAGTTGATTGGTTTCCCAAATTTCCCAGCTTTCCTGCTGAATTACTGGATCTTCCATAACTTCTGCAAAAAAAAACAAAACAAACAAAAAAAAAAACAACTGATTGCAAGGCAGAAAAATTATCAAAATTATTAATCTCCTTGGCAGATTTACAGTTAGAGTAATCTTTTATCTCATGCAATATAGGTTTTGTTTTGTTTTTTCTCTGAATGGAAGCAATATTTACATTTTGGAGTGGCCCAACTAGAGTCCAGACATAAATCCGATTAAAAATCTGTGGAGGGAGCTAAACATTAGGGTGATGGCAGGGAGGCGTTTCAACCTCAAAACCAAAGATTAATGGTGAAAAGTGGGTAACACTTTATTTGAAGGGGGGTGAACACGCCTTCATGAATATTTATGACTGTTGTCATAAAGCGTCATTCAGTAAATTATGACACTTTTAATACAAAGTTGACATTATTCAAAATGTCTGTTATGACAACTTGACATTAACCAATAAACCATTACTGTTTAAACTTTACCTTTAATAACAAAGTTATCTAATTTTTTAAGTGCAATCAGTAATACTTTTAAAACAAATTTATAACAGTTATGATTTCTTATGACAGCAGTCATAAATATTCATGAAGGCTTGTTCATGTTCATGACAGGTGTTATGTCATGTTTATGACAGTGTCATGACAGATTTATTCACCCCCCTTCAAATAAAGTGTTACCGAAAAGTGAAATATGCAAACACATGATGTTGGATCTTTTTAACAGGCAAACATCAACCGTGATGCTACAGCAGCTATGTGGAAATCTGTCAAAAATGAACCTGTCCAGCATAATGTTTAATGTCATCAACCCAAACACACACAAAGCAGATCCAGCAGCAGCTTTTCCAGTGCCCCTTTTTAAAATACTTGAATTCGTTTGTATTCTTGAGGAGGTAATCTATACTTCAACACCCAGCTGTGTTTTCACAGTCAGTACATGGTCCATTTGTTAGTGGGAAGAAAAGTGGACCTCTGGATTGGATCTTTAAATTTACTGTTCCTCGGGGGAGACGGCATAAGGGCAAAAAGGTTTTTCTTTTCCTGTCAGCTGCATGCTGCAGCAGATGAGACTTTAAAAAGCTGCGGTGGAGCGGAAGATTTCTGCTACTCGGCCCGTTTTAGAAAAGCACTGAGATTATGAAAGCGGCACTGTTAAAAGAGAAGGGAGTTTTGACTTATAGAAATCTTTTCACATGAAGGGGGGGGGGGACCAAACGGAGAGGAGGGAAGTGAAAGTGGAAATCTGTTTATCCAGGAACCTTTTAGTCACCAGAAACCCCCCTTTGAGTTTCCATCTTCATCATAAGGTCATCATTTTCATCTTGCAGAGAAATCTGCTTATTCCAACAGATTCCGCCTCCCTCCCTCCCTCCCTCCTTCCTTCCTTCCTTCCCTCAGCGCTAATTAGGAGTCCTGCTTCATCTTCCTCCACCTCCCAACAACAACTCCTCGTTCACCTTTCACCTCTGTCTGCACCTGAACTGCTCTGATCTCTGAACCCCAGGGTCGGCCTCTCCTCTTTAACTCACATCCAATCAAGCACGGTCAGGAGAACATGCAGCAGCACCAGCAGAGCACAAGCATTACATCACTCCTGCCATCTCAAACCACAATTTGAAAAAAAAAAAAAAACGTGGAGTTTTTTTCTCTTCTTCTTTTATTTTCCTGGGAAAACAACCTGCTCTAGTTATATCAATAGGAACACGGTGGCATCAGTAATGTGGCGTGTTGCGGGGCGGACTCACCTGGGTTGAAATGAGAGCTGAGGGCGCAGCCGGGGACGAACAGCGCCGAGCACAACGCGGCCAGGAGCGCCAGCATCTTCCCAGCTGGAGCTGCAGAACCAGGAAGAAACACTGCGGGACTCAGAGGACGGGAAACCGGGAGATCAGAGCTTCATTCCTGCCGTGGCTCCGCCGTGACTCCGCAACACGTCGCCTCATCTCTCCCACCCACCTCCTCCTCTCCCCCCCCCCAAAAAAATATGTCTATTTAAACCAGCTGATCTGAATCCTGCCCCCCCTCCCCCCTTTACTCCCCTTTTCCGTTCTTCTCCCGAGTAACTTGGTTCGGATGAAGACGAGGAGTCCAGTTTGACAGCAGCTGCTCGCTCCTCCCCCACAGCTTCACCTGGAAGTTCTCCCACCACCCCACGGCTCCGACCCGCAGGGGTTAGTCACGTGGATGCCGCCTAAATTGATAGAAATCAATTAGAAGTTAAACGAGGAGCGGGGTTTGCGCGCGAGCCGCCGGTGCTGTCCGAGGTGCTGACAGCAAAAGCGCCATCTTGCTCCGTAATGCGCCCCGAATGAGATTTCTGGAGCGGTTTTTTTCTCTTTTCTCTTTTTTTTTGCGCCGTGTCTGTAGGGCGGGAGGGAGAGAGGGAGGGAGGCTTTGGAGGCTGTGCGGCCCGAGCATCCTCAGCTGACTGAAATATTCAGCACAGAGAAGAGAAAATGTGGAGGATGGTACTATTTTTAATGCTGCACAGAGATGTTTGCAACCTGCAGGCTGAAGAAGAAAAAGAAGAAGAAGAAGAAGAAGTAGAAGAAGCTGCTGCATCTTCAACAGGAAGTCTGAGCCTCATCCTCTTTTACTGCTGATGTTGGATATATGGAATAATAATAATAAAAAAAAGATAATTCCTCATGGTATCACCAGAGGGCCAAACGTGATTATAATCCTGCTGTTTGTACATGGATGGAGCCCCCTCCCCCACCTGGCAACATTCCTCATCTGGCTTTCTCCCCCCCCTCCACCTCCAGCCTCCTCTTCCCTTCAGTCTGAGTTCTTGGCATCGCATCGACTCAACTTTTCTTTGTGCATCTTACAGGCTTATCATGGTGTCTGATTGTTCTGCAACAGAGATGTCACACGCTAAAACACTAATCCAGCGTTAGTCAGATCCTCCGGTATTTCTCTCTCTCTCTCTCTCTCTGCACCGCTTCTTGTTTCTTGGCGTTATGTAATGCACCATATATTATTAAAAGACATGATTTTTTTTTTTTTCTCAGCGCTGCCAACAACACAAACAGCGACATCTGAAAGAAACAAACACAAAGCCTTACGGGGGACCGGATATCTGATCACAGGAGAAACGCGTCTCTCTTTAAAAGTCTTTAAGATGATCTCAGCGGAACAGCTCAGCTTTCAAAACTCGATATTTTGTGAAGCGGAGTTCAGTAACAGAATGATACATTCTGCCTGTTGTGAAACATGGTGTTGGCAGGATCATGCTGCAGGGAGACTTTTCGTTCAGCAGGGACAAGGAAACTGGTAATCATGGGAGAATGCAGCACACTTTTCTCATTTTTATATGTAAAGAATTTAAACAAACATTTACCGTTATTCTTCCACTTTACAGTTATGAACAACTTTCCGTTACATAAAATTCAAATAGTCTATATTAAGTTTATAGCCAAAATATAAAAAGATCTGTTCAGTTCACCATCTGAAAAACCTCTAAGCTACATAATACAACGTGGTAACTTGTTTTGTTTGCCATCTTAAAAATGGACACCAGAATAAAAAAAGAAAATGTTGTTTTGCACAAATGCTGCGCCGTCACAAACCTTGTTTTCCTCCTAAATCAGATCAAAGTGTCTTTATCATAATTGTCACTTTCAACTGGTTGTCTATTTTTTTAGGAAGTGGACAGAGAGATTAACACATGACAGTAAAACATGTTCAGAATAACAAACCTTCAGCTTTTAGTCTTACATTGTCAGGGTTTCCCCCTCCAAGTAAAGCCTGGCGGGTCACCAGGCTTTACTTGCATCCCCACCAGGTTAAGCAATGTTTATTTATGTATTTATTTTAGGGGGGGGGCTATGTTTTTTGACTTTTTTGAGATCCTGTAGTTGGTGTTTAGGTGTTGTTAAGAATGTCTTCCAGTAATACACAATTATCCAATGATATTTTGAACATTTTCTGTCACCTTTAAACATTTTTAAACACAAAAATCGATGGGGCGTTGGATGACTGCCGCAGCGCCCATAGCGCCGGGCTTAGCAAGTTTTCTGGGGGGAAACCGAGTGTGAATATCAAACCTTTTAAGCTGCTTTGAATTGTTATAGTTGATGAGATGAAATGTGACTCATCTCCACTTAAAAAGTTTAAACATTTAAAAGTGGGAAAAAATTGTCAAAACAATCTTCAAACTTTCAGATTAAAAAAGCTAAATCTGAAATTCCCCTTGAGCGTTTATGACATGACGTCTTCTATCCCTTCACATCTTTTCTAATCATAATAAAAGATATGTGGGGGGGTGGGGGGGATTGAAAATCATTTTCCAGATGTTACCACTTTCAATTAGATTTAAAGCTGCAGTCTTTAATTCAGACTAAATATACCGGCGCCAGCAGATGCGCCTTCTTCCTGGAGAGACAGAGAATCCCAAGGGACCTCTGCTGACGGTTTCCATCTTTGCTTTTTCAGATTGGACAGGGGTGTCGGACTTAAAATTTTCCTACTTCCCTCGTTCTTCTTCCTCCTCCTCGTCGTCTTTAAAACTCTTATTCCTCTCTCTGAAACAGTGAGTTGCACGTCTGCTGTTTCCGTGGAAACAAAACGAAGAGGATGAGATTGGTTCTCGGCAGAGCAGAAAGAGCTTTCCTTTCAGCTCCCATTTTACGTCAAATCTGACAGGCGTTATGTAAGCCTGTACCTTTACTTCCATTTACATCAGAAACGCACTTTATGCATATACAGATGCTTCCATTTTCTCTGCATTTCCATCGTGTGAAAAAATCTGAAAACCAGCTCTAACCTCAAATCTGGATATCTCCTGGGAGAGATTAGGATCCAGAGAGTTGAGTACCCTCTGCTATATTAGCCTAGCTTGTTCTGCAAACCAACGCAGAATCCAGCTTTCACTCTGACTCACAGCGTCATGTGGTTCCTCGTTTTAGCTCAGTCCTGAAACGATGCGTTTGACGGTTCATCCACTTGATGCCGATTATAAAATCACTGTTATTCAAACTGCGGCACACGTGCAGCGATCCCAAACTGCGCTGCTTGCAGGTCACAGCTTCACTCTGTGAACCGCTTTCCCATAAAAACCGCCGGGGAGATTAGGAGGCTGGAGCCTTGCATGTAATCTGTGACATTTAGAGCAGAGTCCGACTTTTGTTTTCTGCCTGCAAGGCAACGCTGGCCTCATTAAACAATAATCGGGAGAAGATGAACAGTGTGTGCTCGTTCTACTAAAACTTTTAACAGTTTGGTAGAAGTCAAAAACATCAACTTATTTGCTTTGTTGAGCTCAGCAAAAGCAAAGCAAGTGAAAAGAACCAGAAGGAACAGAAAGTTCTCTCCTAAATATCCCTTCTCAAGCAAATCTGATACAAATGTAAGCAAATCTTAAAGAAAAGGACATGCAGCGTTAAAAGAAATGCGTCATTCTTCAGTTACTGCATGCAGCTGTTATAATACACACAAAAAAATTAGAGAAATTAAATCTGTAATTCATTCACTCTTATTTTATTAAAAGCTATTAATGATTCATCTTTGTCCACATATTACAGTTGTATCTTATGTATTCTTCTGGAATTAAAGAGGCAGAATTTTTGGCATTTTGGCAACAATAATAATACCACAAATTATTGTAATTTATGTCATGACAGATTAATTCATGAATGCAGCACAGGAGTAACAAAACCTGGGAGATTAATTAGAGAGTGTAAATGTTTATCTGTGTCCATCTGTACAAGAATTACCTGCAGGAATGAGTGAAGTCCACAGGGAGGAGTAAAGTGAATAAATCCCAGATGAACAGCAGAAATCTCTGCAGAGACATTAGAGTTGAGGATCAGACCGACTGCTGAAAATACAAAAAAAACACACAAAAAAAACAATGTTTGTTCATTTTTTCCACCTCTCAATGGATCTTGTTTCTCCAACAAAGCTGAAAAGTTTGTAAGTCAGAATAAACAGCGTGATTCTGGATGTATGCAAGGTAACAAACACTTCTAACAAGTCAGTCATTTCACTGGATCTCTCCCTCTTTTTTTTTTTTTTTACCTTTGTGATTTCTTTATTTTAACTTCACCTACCATTCATCATCCGTCTTCCTTTATTCTTCTTCTTCCACTTCTCGTTTTTAAAGCAACGTTTTGGTGTGCATTACCGCCACCTACTGGAATGAAGTGTGAATCGAGATGCTAAATATATTCTACGCAGATTTATAAACTAAACAAAAATAAAACAATACATACTAACAAAAAAATGTATTTTTCTTCTTTTCTTTTCTCAATATCAAACGGTGAAATACTGAGTAAAGTGGCGTCTCAGATTCTTCTTTTATGAGTAATTAATAGGTGTAAGGATGCACTACTGCCCCTAGCCAGACTTCGTAGGTACTACACATTCTCTAGCTGCTGGCTCTCTCAGAGATTTCTCTCAGTTCAATTTATTTACAAAGCACCAAAAATCAAGTTCAGTCCAGTTCTTATCAGTGCAGCTTAGGCATACAGTTACATTCAGGTAGACATATGAAGTCCAGTACAATACTAATCTTGGAAACTGTAGAAACTTCACACTGGACTTCAAGCAGCATGGATTCTCTGCCTCTCCACTCTTCTTTCTGACTGTGAGATTTCCAAATCAAATGAGAGGAGGTTATTCCACTGAGCAACAATCCAGACTTATTTTTTCCCTCCTTAGTCTCTGGTTCCAGTTTAGCACACAAAATGCAACAGAAGCAGCCTGCGTCCAGGATCTGTCAGTGTGCGGCGACTCTTGAAGCTCCGACTTGAGCCACCGTGTCCATTTTGTGAAAATCTCCCAAACTCTTCGATGGCATTTGCCTCATAATAGTCTGGTTATCCCTGTTACTGGTGCACCTCTTTCTACCATATTTCTTTTTCTACCACTCAACATTTTCATGTTTGATTGGATACACAAATTCAGCGAACTGCCAGGTTCTTCAGTGATGACCTTCTGTGGATTGGCCTTAATGTGGATGGAGTCCTTGAAAGTGAAAACCAAGTCAGGGTGTTTCAGTTGTTTAATACAAAGACTCAGAGATTTCTGAACAGTGTTTCTGGGCCCAGACAGGAGGGGAATAGATTTTCATTTGACTTTAAAAAAATAAATAAATAAAAGTGAGCAAAATCATTCATTTTAATTTATAGACACAACCTTAGAAATGGGAACAAATGATCACAAGCATAAATTAAATACCTCCGTTGTTACATCAGAAAACAGCTTTTCTTGTTCTTACATGACTACGAATAACACTTCTCCTGACCTGCAATGTGCTCATTCACAGCACTAATGTGTGTGTCTGTTAAAATGTGACGCTTCGTCTGAATGAGGATTTATGGAGTCAATTTCAATTAGACTTCAACACTCGCCAGACGAGTCTTTCATCATCCGATTCGAGGATCTTAACAGGATTAATTATCCCTTCTCTCACGCCAAAGGTTTTACTTAAAGAGCTGTGGGAGCGACGCAAATGGAGAAAAAGCCTCTCTTCCCAGTAGAGACGGGACGTGTCCGTTCTTTGCTGTTGCAGCAAGTAAAATATGTTCAGCAGTTTGTCGAGATGTTCTGATTGTAAAGGTTTGAAGTGGTTCCCTCCCTCTTCTAAAGCAATTCTCTCAGGTTTTCATGCGTAACCAGTGAAAACCAAGAACTATCTGCATCCTCACACCAACTATCTTCCTGTCCTCTCATCACATCAGTAAATCTCCTTCATGGTGTTCTTTGCCTCCTGTCGCTTCTTAAATTGAGCTACTGAAATACATTTTTCAAATCATATACACACAACTGAATATTACAATTAACTCCACAAACACAAGATCAAAAATATTTAAACAGCTGAGAAGCTCAGTGCGTTGGAATTTACTTTAAAAAAAATTTATTTGTTTTTTTAGAAAAACAGATAAACTCAAGCATAACCACTAATTACTGATGAATTTGCTTTTTAACTACGGTACAGTCACATTCACTTTCTTCTGTTTTATCCCTGCCGGCATGCCTAGGTGAGCCCCATATGGGGGAAAGGAGGGCAGACCAGATGGGTCCCATATGGGTTTGTCCACGGGTTCCACAGTGGTCCCACATGGGTTTGTCCATGTAGGGGCCACAGCCTATATGGACCCTACATGGACCCTAAATGGGCAAACCCATGTGGGCCCACCACCATATAGGGCCCATGTGAGCTGTGGCCCCATCCATCCATCCATCCATCCATCCACCCATTTTCTTCCGCTTATCCGGGGTCGGGTCGCGGGGGCAGAAGGGAGGCCCAGATCTGTGTGCTGTGGCCCCTACATGGGGCCACAGCTCCTACATGGGCCTACATGGGCAAACCCATGTGGGGCCACCGTGGAACCCGCGGACAAACCCATATGGGACCCAACTGGTCTGCCCTCCTTTTCCCCATATGGGGCCCACCTGGACATGCTGGCATGGATCCTGCAGGGATTTGAACAGATAGCCAGATTTTTTTTATGCCCCACATAAACTAAACCTGAGCACACAACTGATTTATTGAATTTTCAGCCTAAATATAATTTCTAAAAAGGTAGTCCTGGGAGTTGGACTGGTCAAGGGTTCTGGCCGAGTGGCCACCTGATCCCAGGCTTTCTGATCAATATTTTCCAGGAATCAAACTCTGCACAAGCAGCTCAACGAGCTGCTGGATAGTTGTTCTTCTATAAATAATGAATAGTACCACATTTGAAGGCACAGTTGAAAGAAACTCTGGCGGACATCAAAGCGAGCATCACAGCTGGCGCTGCCGGTCTGATCGCCGACTCTGTGATGATCTCTGCTGAACACACAGCTGCTCAGAAGGTCCTTTGTGTTTAAAGCAGAGGTAAACCCAAAGCCGACTCTATGTCCACGGACACCAAGAGGTCAGTGAGCAACAAAAAAGAAATTACCAGCACAGAGTCTTTTCGTACATCAAATCTGGTCACTTCTGACTCACCATGAAGGAGTCCATGTTCATTCTGAATAAATCGCTGTTCTCCCTCTACGTTAAAAAACTATTAAAACCACAAGAAAAGATTTGATTTGAAAACTCCCATTAGAAGTTAGAACGATGTTTAAGAGCCAATTAGCCGTCAAACCAACCAATTTCCAATGGGTTTATTCACCCAAAGACAAAACTTACATCATTTATCTCCTCCTTGTGCTGTTTTATTCATTTACATTGCACCAAAACAAATGCCAATTTAATGTTGATGGATTTTACAGAATAGCAGAAAAATGGGTTTGTCCTTCTCGTCAACCTAGGAAATAAAAACGGCAATGTTGGAAAAAAAAAACTCTGAGAAATTACAGAATGAACTGCAGACCTTTCCCACCTCAAGAAGCGACATAACCCCCACACTGACCTCGTGACCTCAACAAGACTCTTTTCAGTTCACAAACCAGGGACTGGGTTTGTGGTCAGACTTCCATCTCTATGGAAACATCCTCAAAGGTCACAGAAAGGACTCCAGAGTGTTTCTAAACCTGCAGACAGATGATCAGAAAGGATCTTTTTTTTCTTTCTGCAGGACATGTCAAAAAACAAAAACAACTTACAGTCTTCAGAAACGTCCTCTGAAGCCAGTTCAGTCATCTAGCTGGCTCCAGATGACTGAGCCAGCTAAAGCTGTGTGTATAGGAGATGATTGCACATAAAACTGTTTTACATTCATCAGTTTATGATGCCAGGCCTCTGATATGGTTCAGAGGCCTGGCAGAGCTGCAGCGTTTCCGGCTGAACATGATTTTTCTCTCAGATTAATAATCTTTTACTATTTATTAAAATTGCATACAATAAAAAAAGGATAATTATGATGTAATTTTTAAGAAAGTACCCAATCAATTTTCAGATGTGTGATGTAAAACCTTACAATCCACGGCATTAGCTCCAGTTCACACTCCAGACCAGATGGTGGCGGTATTGCACACTTTCATTTATTTAAAAAACGCCACAAAGAGAAGAAAAAACTGGAACGCAAGGAAAATAACAGACACTGTTCAAATTCGCCATTTTTACTCGCATAATATTGCCTTAAAAGTAGAGAGGGCGTTGACAATAGTTACTAATTTTGGTAAATTCAAGCTGGTGACGTCCTAGTCCGAGTTAAACGACAACACAACGGGACAACAACCGATGGAAATGAAATGTGTGTCACAAAAGGAGCCCGGGGGGACGAAGGCTGCTAAGTGTTGCTAGCTGGTGGTAAGTTTGCTTATTAATCTTCATTTAATTATAAAAAGTGCAGTAAAGATATATAACTTACGTTGGTTTCTTAAATATTTTGTTGTGACTTGTATGATTATTACTATAGTAATTATTCAGCTTCGTGTTATAACTGCATGGAGGCTGTTTGTTGCGACTTATACTTTAATTCATAACTAACCTGGTTTTAATTAAGCTCCATAAGACAGAGAGACTTTGATATTGTGAGGTGGTTGTTGTTCTAACTCGTTCATCAATAATTTTGCTCTGAGGATGAACCTCCACATTGTCTTCATGATGTAAGTTTATTTTTTCAATGAGGAGCTAGTTACATTTTCAACAACAAAAACTGCTGTGTTACCAACACTTAAGTGCTTAATAAACATGATTTGATTTAAAGATAACTGGACAGAATTGTTCTCTTCTTGTTAATCTAACATTTCTCTTTCAAATTTTTTTTTATTTGTAGTTGGCTTTCAGGGCCCTGTGATGGACTGGTGACCTGTCCAGGGTGAACCCTCCCTCTGATCTGATGGCTGCTGGAGATGGGCACCACCAGCCCCCCTCACCACCCTGCAAGGATCAGTGTGTTCAGATCATGGATGGAAAGATTTTAAGGTAGTTTGTCTCCTTAAGTCCACACTTAAAACAGCTTCATAGTTGATGCCAACATCAACTGATTCTATGACATTGCTGACTATTTTTTTTCCACTTCTAACATAAACAGGCAAAGATGACACCCAGAAATATTTTTCCACCCCAGGTATCCGGACCCAATCATCATCAGTTCTTATGATGTCACATACATGGCAAGTCCACAACGCCTTAAAATTGTAAGTATTTTTTTATTTGCCATTTTTCTGTCTTCTTTAAAATACAAATGCTTTCTCTGTTTAATTGCGCTATTGTTCTTTTTTGTAGGTTCCTGTAAAGTGCAGTGAACGGAAATGTTCTGTCGTTGATCCTCACTTTCATGTTTTATTGTCGCACTTAAATTGTCATGTTCATGTGTTCACTTTTGATGTGTAAACTGATAATTTATGTAAAGTTCATAAAGTTGTGAGTAAAATTGGACAATTTTAAAATATCGGTAATAAAACAAAATATTTGAATTACCTTGGGCATCTTGTGTAATTAATCTTTCCATGTAATTTTAGCCTAAAACAATATAAGTACTGTAGTGTAGTTGTGCATGTCATTTACAAAATAGGTACGTAGGAATAAAGACTCACGAGTAATTAAAATTGTAGTTTATTATCAATAGCAGGAAATCAAATATAAAAATTAAGTGTAAATTAAATACATTACTAATATATTAATATAATATTTAATATATTTGAAGTATATTAAATATATATATTTAATTGAGACAATTATTACACTCTTAATACTATTTAAATACTACTAAAGTATATTGAGGACAAAATTAGTTGTTCCAAAATAGTACAGTTTAAGTAGATCGATAAAAGTATACTAAAGTATGCTAAAATTTAGTATACTACAGTATAGGTTTTTTTCACCTGGGTACGCTCCTAGGTTTAGCCTCACCAAGAGGTCACCGTCCTGGTCCATTTGTAGAGCCGTCCAGATTTCAGATTTCAACCGAGACTCCTTCGAAGACCTTGGATGTGTTGAGTAGCAGCGGATATGTTGGATGCAGGAAAACACCACGTTCTGCAGAGGTGGTAACGATTTCCAATGAGTCAGGAGTTTCTTGTTTTCCACCACGAAGCTGACTAGTGAAGGTGGTAAATAAGCTTTTCCTCATCAAAAGGTGGAGACGCAGAGCTGCTGGGCTTACTGTGATCTCTACAACTTTGTGCTATTAAGAAAATATGCTCACTTGTACTGATGAAAGAGGCTACTGAAGGGGGGAATGATGGAGTTACGCCGGAAAGTGACGAAACAAGAGATGGAAGCGGAGCAACATCTTTATTAGCTGGATTTTGAAAGTGGTTTACAACACATAACTGAATCCATACAGCTGCTGTCCACTCACTGTTCATCTCTGCCTGCAGAGGCTCCTGGAGTTCCTGCAGCGAGTCCAAAAGGATGCGTCCTCTGAGATCGCAACTGATGATCGATCTGATCTGCAGCATGACTGACCACTCCACCGGCCTGCATTGATCTGGAGCCAAAGATGACTAACGGAGCAGACATTTCTCAGGGTTTCATTCAAAGCTGAGATGGAAATAGGCCAGTGGCTGCGTTTCCATTCGCTGTAAAACGGCGCAAATTGGAATTAGAAAAACTATTTCACTCAATGGAAACACGTGTGATTTCAGTTGGGTTTCTTATTTACTGGAAACGCAGCAATCCCCCCCAAACAACAAAATAGTGAAAAACCTTTAGCGCACATTTGTAATGAAAGCGCAGCCCGGAACTGTCTCCAGTGATGGAGACAGAAACATGACTCCAGGCATGGCTTAATACGACAAACGACCTCACGTTTCTGCGAGTCAGGAAGATGATTTCACGATCCGATGTGACCGTCGCTGATCTTCCGGCGCTGAAAACCTCTTCAGAGGATAAAAGGCTTCGAGGTTTACACTGCGGAACCACCAGCGTGTCCTCTGAGATGCTTGCTGAGGACAGCAGCAGGTGGGAGGAAGCGGAGCTGCTCAATATATCCAGTCGCAATCATTCATGGGCGCAACATCAATATCACAAACGACTCCAGAGGACTGGTATTTGCTCCTCTCTGTGCATCTTCAGTAGTCAGAGTCCTCTACGTCTGGTCACGTTACAGCTACATTGGTCTCATTAAATGGCTTTAATGTCAACAACGAAGCCATTCCCTCTGGTCATTAAAATTAGATCAGCTTAATAGCTTATTAATAAAAGTTAAGATGATTACTTAAACATCCCTTTGAGTTTTAAACTGCAGCTTAATAAGTGTGTTCCTTTTTATCCTTATAATATAAGCATATTAAGTGTTCACCATATCAATACTAAAAAGTTAAATATTTGAAATTGTAATGTTTTGAAAGTCAAATGTCAGAAAACTGACCTGAAAATAAACTGATTTCAGTCATGAGTGCAGTTCTATTAACATTTCCATTAACATTCGTTAAACAGACAGTTGCATTGACATTGAAAGTTTTTGTGCGAGTTAAGACTCTAGTTTAAAAGAATGGTTAATATGTGGAAAATGTAGCAGACATTCAACCAGCCTTACCTCATACAGAGCAAAGCTAATGCTAGTTTTCCGTGGCTTGACTGCTTTACCCACAACTTCACAAAGCAGCAATTTGGAGATGAAACATATTTGCTTAAAAACCTTGGTAAAAACAGAAAAAATACATTCATCGCTCTTTGTGTTGAATAAAAATATCAACACTTTGTGCAAATGCACAAATATCTTTGTGCATTTCACTTCAACAAACCTGGTGAAAAAAATTGTATTAAAAAAACCTAGCAGAAAAACTAAGTGTTAGAGCTCCATCTGCTGGGTCACTGGACAAAGTAGTGTGAGCTGCGCAAAACGATTAGAGAATGCATTTCAAGTTTTAACAGAATTAAAGGTTGTGTTTGTAAACCTGATATTAAATCAAGTTAGTCCTCTGAAAGGTGCATTATTTTTCACAATAGCTGCTCCGCGCCAAGATCAAACTCAAACCGTTTTGTAATCTCGTTGAGCCGTTAAATGTGCAAACTCTGGCTCTGATCCTAGTCACTCACATGACTCGAATTTGAATCTGCTGGGAAACCTGAAGGCTTAGGAATCACGGCGCACGATGTCATGTGTCAGTCCGGCACATTAATTACACGGTTCAGATTGAGTACATCAAAATCTTTAATGCAGAATACACTGCCTTTACTTTAAATAAAACCGCGTGTGATCGGAAATGTTGATGTTCCAGGTGTTTAACGAGTGTGTATGCTGGGTTACCAGAGTCCGAGGAGACAAGCAGATTCCCCTGAGCCGGGCGAGGAGGAGCTGTAGATCAGATGATGAATGCCATCTTTTCTCTACGCTGAAGTTAGCCTCGCCTTGTCCTCTGTTTACAACCGGAGCCGACTTCATCACAAGCTTGTGGACTTTACCAAGCCTGGTGGCAGAGTTTACTAGCAGAGCTGGTTAAGTCTAAAAGAGCAACACAGTAAAAATCTGCAGCGAAGGAGAAACATGCATCTCATCTAAAGCAAATGGAGGACGGAGAAAAGGACACCGCTTCATTGGTTTAGCACCAACACACACTTTAATGTAGGTATAATGCTGTGACAATATTTCACTAACTGTTGGAATATTTAAATTCTGTAAATACTGACAATGATGATTACAAACATGAAATAAAAGCTGAACTAAAACTGCCTCACCACCAGTCAGGGTTCTGATGTCAGAAAGCAGATTATAGTTTGTTAAAATTGTTTTATGATCAAAACAGACATTAAAGATCTCTGGAATAATCAAGAAAAGTCTACAGAACAAGTCCAATAAATACACTGTTGATCTGCTTTAACCCATATTTTCTTAAGCAGAAGAAAACAAAAAAACAGCTTACAGAGGCTTGAGGACAGTACATACATTTAAATACACTGTATATTTCATAAATAACAAAAATGATGTGGTCATGTTTGACTTATCTGAGAGAGATTATTCAAATCAAAGAAACGTTAAATGATAGTTGTCTGAATTATCCTTCCTGTCATGGACCAACGAAGCAACGTCACACCAAGCAAAGCCTGATTACATGAACTAACGTAGTGATTTATTTACTCACACTTGGAGACGAAACCAACAGAGTAGCTGAGAGTCGATGCAAATAAAAAAAGGCTCTCCAAATTCAGACAAACCGTTGTAAATGAGATTCTACAGCAATATAATAACCATCTTGGTATCAAATCCATTACTAAGGGCGCAGATACTTACTGCTCTTTGAGGGAGACTCAATATAACATGACCCCCCTCATATTCCTACACCTAACTAAATTAGTGTTTAAAATGCATTAATATTTTAATGTGCTTTGCCTTTTCATTCTTAATCATGAAATAACTGCATAGAATCCTGCCTTTACAACAAACCATCAGCATCAACTGCTGGAGACTCAGAGAGGTCTGCTACCAACACACATGACAATTAAAACAGAGAACACTTTGAAGCGGGACATAAAGACGACCAGGGCAAACCGGGGTATCCAAATCAGTTTTCAAAATGGCAGCTACAGGTCCTGTTGGGACCTGTTTTGGAACCTGCCAGCCCCTCCATAACTGCACACGAAACAGGATTCAAGGAACAATTTGTTGTAGCAAATGAGTCAGAGTATTAAATCTGCTTCCATATGCATCAAAGACATCTAATTATTATGTGCATATAAGTAGTGTATATTGCTGTATATTAACAGGGAGGTTTAGATGTCGTCAGCACAGCTGTCATATCTTATATCTCAGAAGAAAGCAGCAGATCACGTTGTTTATAGTTGGCAAGCATGCACAATAATTGAGCTTCTGGAGCCATGTTATTGTCCTGAGTGGCTCATGGACTTTCAAAGTCATGTGATGGCTCACACAAAAGTGGATGAACATCTTGAAGGAGGAATGTTTTTCTCCATTGGAAGGCCATTCAGAATCCACGTCGCAATCTATCCAAAGTTGTTCAGCTACGAAAGCAAAATAATGACCCTAGACCTAGCTTAGATCGGTTTTGTTGTTTAGCCATTAAATGTCGGCCCTCACAACCCCCTATGGCACCAGGTCACTTAGAAGAGCACATATCTGAGTAAATTATTGAAATCCTGTGGGAAACTGATTTGAATTCTTATGTTTTCTGTTTCTTAAATAAGCTTTGTCAAGCCTTTGAAAAGAAGGTGGACGTCTAGCCTCTTTTAAAGAGGCCTACAGAGAGCCACTCAATTAATTCCCCATAAATCATTTGTTTATTGGTTTTATGATGCGTGTTTGTATGTCTTCTTTACTTGGTAGTCAGAACAACTGACACCAGAATTAAATCGATGTATCTGGGAGAAAACCAGAAATAAAATGCATGTTATATTAACATAGACACTGCTTGTGCAGGTATGCTATTATATGAAGTGTAAAGGCATGTGTTGGTCCAAACTTTTCTGTTGGAGGAATTCTTCACCACAGACTGGGCAACCAAAAGGTTGCCCCCCCATATGTACATTGATGTGTGAATCTAGATGAGTTTTTCGGGAGAAACTTTTCCCACAGAAGTCACAGCTATAAGGCTTCTCGCCTGTGTGGACCACCATGTGTGTATCCAGGTATGTTTTACGGTTAAACCTTTTGCCGCAAATTTCACAGCCAAAAGGCCTTTCCTCACTGTGTGTGGTCATGTGACCCCTGAGGTGTGTTCTACGTTTGTAACTTTTACCACAGATCTCGCAGCTATGTGGTTTCTCTCCGGTGTGGACCACCTTGTGCGCCTTTAGATTTGTCTGCCGGTTGAACTTTTTACCACAAATATCACAACTAAACGGCTGTTCTCCCCCGTGAACTATCATATGCGTTCGCAAGTTATTCTGATGCCTTGCCGTTTTACCGCAGATAGTACAAACATAGGGCTTCTCCCCTGTGTGGATTCTCATGTGCGTCTTCAGATTGTGCTGATGCTTGAATCCTTTACCACAAACTTCACAAACAAATGGCTGCTCCTCTGAGTGGACTCTCATATGTTTCTTCACGTCGTGCTGGTGCTTAAATCTTTTTCCACAAACATCACAAACAAACGGCTGCTCTCCTGTGTGGACTCTGATGTGAGATTTAAGACTAAACTGATCTCTGAATGTTTTGCCACATTCATCACAGCTGAAGTTTTTCTTTCCTGTGTGGACTTTGGTCTGTGAATTTGGATTAGGCATCGTTTCAGAACCTTTGATATTAGCACCGCAGGCTCCCTTCCAACCACTTTCTTTCGCCGTCAAAGGTTGCTGCCAGTAGTCATAACCATCATCTTCGCTGACATCAGTCTCAGAGGATTCTGCAGCCTTTCTTTCTGAACCTAATTTGAATTTATTTGGACCAGGCTTCCAGGCAAGTTCCAGTTGTCCACAATCTCCGTCAGTTTCGGTTTTGATCCATTTAACGGAGCTGGTGGTCGGACGCTCTGCCTCTCTGGGGTCTAAAGTTTGACTTTCATGAAGCTGTGAGGACTCCAATTCCTCGTCATTATCATCTTCACTCTTCACAACAATATTAAGCGGGAAGTTGATGTACTCGGTCTCTAGCTGCTCTCCTTCCTGACTTATCCAACTTTCCTCAAGTTCTTCCTTTATGAAGGGACCCTCTGGGTTCTCCTCGTCCAAACTGGGGCTCCAAGGAACCTCTTCTTTATTCAGTGGATGATGGTTGACATCTGAAGATAGCAAACACCAAAACATAAGAATGTTATGAAATTTCAGCATTTAATTTGTACCTGTAGTGCTTTAAGGCAACTCGCTAGAAAAACTTTGAACAGAATGAGAAAATAAAGATAAGAAATGCTCGTGGTGGTTAGTGTTTCAGAGATAAATTACACAACCGAAACAAGATTTTTATGAACATGACGTAAAGCAACAAACGCTTACGATTATTCATGCTATCTGTTGCCTGAACTATTGTTACCGAGTCTAAATGTTGGTCATGATCAGACATCCCCTCAGCATTTACAAATAATCCAGAATCCTACAGCTCCTCTTTTAACTGGGACAAGGAAGTATGAACACATAAAGCCAGGTTCACTATCTCTTCAATGCTTTCGTGTCCATTTAAATATTGATTTTAAAATTTTATTCCTCCAAGACGCATCCGATCTATGGCATCTCTATAACATCCACACACCATTAAAAGGACTCGAGGTTAACCAGCCCGTTTCTCCTAGACCAGACATCTGCAACCTGCAGCTCCACAGCTACACATGGCTCTTTGACCTCTCCTCTGTGGCTAACAAACCAAAAAAGAAATGTTTTTGATAATGGACGATGTAGGAAATTGACGTTTTATGAGATTTCTCATAAAATCTGCATGATACCTAGAACATTATAAACTATGCTCTTTTTCATTATCCATATTTACAGAAAAGGCTCACCTCATTCTATTTTTTTGTAGTAGAGAATTCATTTTGTTCTAAAATTTAAAAATATAAATACATCTTAAACTTTATTAGTTGTCATAATAAAGTATTTTATGTAGTACATATTAATAAAATAATTTTTAGCTGTGCTCATTTGTAATGGCAGGGCCAAAATGGCTCTTTGTGTGGAAAAGATCGTTTACCAATACTTCTAGTACAGGGGTTATCAATCGTAAAATGTAGGGATGATCAAGCATTTGCTGTGGCTGATTAGAGAATAGCTCAATGTCCACATATCAGCACTGCTCATTTACAATTGAGTCATTAAAATTTTGTTAACCCTCCACAGTTACCAATTCAGTGACTTTCTTGCTATATTTAGTGACATTTCAGACAAAGAAAATGGTATCGGCCAAAATTGGAATCAGCAGGTCAGGCTTTGTAAAGATTGGTAATCGGTGATCGGCCAGAAAACTGCAATCGGTGCACCCCTAATGTGAAGCTAATGCTTGCTGCTACTAGCTTAAATGCTAAGTACGGTAGAAGTTGAGACCGAGATAACTCAAATAATTACAAACTACTTCCTGCAACAAAATGTGGTGTATATTGTAGACAATATGCTTCTAAGCATAAAATATCTTACAAGCTGTGCGCCGTCCAACCAAAAGGCTGAAGACAATGCATAGAAGTGCATTGCTAAACACGTGCTAACGCCGTAACTTCCGGTTTCCAAAAATAGACATACATTGTTGTTTCATGTTGTGGATGCTAGACAGCTACATAACCCATGGTGAAGCATGAACAGTTGTCATTATTGAATTTTATTCAACACACAATTAGAGTAAAACTACAAAAGAAAAACACAGCATATCAGGATACGTAAATAACATGCGAAGCTAATGCATGTTACCGCTAGCCTAAATGTTAAGTCTACCAATACCTCAGATGCACGTAAACAAACAACTTAAATTACTATAAACTACGAAGAATTGCAATATAGTTAGGTGTATAGTATGGCAACATGCTGTTACATATTAAATGAACATTTTTGCTAACTTACAAGCTGTAAAGATTGGTAATCGGCAAACGAAAACGATGCAAATAATCCATAGTAGCGCATTGATAAGCAGGAAGTGTTAACGTCTTGACTTCCGGTTTTCAAAAATAAAACCGAACATACAACTTCAACCACATAAAATATTGTATTAATTAAACCACAATGGTCCTTAAGTAGCCAGAACATATGGCATATATTTCTTTTATCTCATTTACTGTTTAATTCTACATTTGCTTGGTGAAAACATGACTCAATTCAATCAATTTTGTTTTTGAATTTGTAATATTAATACATTTGACACTTCAATGCTATAGAGACAGGTTCTGAGTTTGTAGATTAACATGTTTTAGTGAAAAATTTGTAAATCAAGTTGGACACCAACTTCCCAACTGGAA
The DNA here is from genome assembly GCF_904066995.2 of Poecilia reticulata. Taxonomy (NCBI): domain Eukaryota; kingdom Metazoa; phylum Chordata; class Actinopteri; order Cyprinodontiformes; family Poeciliidae; genus Poecilia; species Poecilia reticulata. Next base: position 16,220,441 of record NC_088848.1, read on the forward strand.
GGTGGAGGGAGGTGGTAGTGTCATGTGGTGAGGGGGTTTTGCAGTATAGGGACTCGTCCGCATCATTAGAAAAGAGGATGATGTTACATCCTCCTTTGTGGAAGTATGTAGGAATAAATGCTTCTTTATGTATCACATGCTGTGCTAAGGTGGACATTAGAACAAACATCTCAAGATATCAGTCAGTAACTGAAAGCTAAGACACCTTTGGATCTTCCAAATGGACGACAACCCTAACCATACTGAAAATAGTTACAAAGAGGCTCAAGGACAACAAAGTCAATGTTTTGAAGTGGCCTCACAACAACCTGATCTCAGTCCTACCATTAGGTGGAGATGAGAAGGTAAGCCGTCAAGAGGAAGGGACTGACATTTCAGCAAAATGTTCTTCACAAGCGTCTCACAATAAACAAAATATTTGTCTAATTTAATGTCAATGTGGGGGAGTGTCCTAGGTTTGGGTTATATGGGGTTTTTTAAAATTACTTGGTTTCATATGGATCCAACTTATGCTCCGGTATGTATCCTGATTTGACTCCTGCCTAAAATTTGTAAACATACCATTAACACAAAGTCTTAATTTCACTCAGAAAAGCAACAATGATTCACAGGAACCTTTCATTTTATTCAAAGCTTAATTATGTTATTTTAATTGTGAAATTTCCGTAAATAGAAAAGTGCCCAATGCATGAAATCCAACTAATAGAATTAATCCACTTTGCAGTATTTAAACATACAGTTCATCCCAAATTATTCATAGTAAAAGCAACTAGATTCAAAGCAATCTTTTAATTTTAACAACATGTTTTTTCTGACTTAAAGTAATATTAACATTTTGGATTGGACCAGCACAAAGTCCTCAATTGAATCTGATTGAGCGTTTGTAGAGAGAGCTAAAGATTAGAATGATGCCAAGCAGGTCCTCTCTTCTGACCCAAAAACTAAAGCTAATCACCATAAATAAATATCAGAAAGCAGTGGAGACATGCACCAATTATAAGAAGGATTTGACTGCTGCAAGGCCGGTAGGTCAATTTTAGTAAAATTGGGGCTTTATATTATATGTTGCAGTTTTATTTAGTGCTTGAAATATTCTATTCCTGAAACAACCTTTGGATTGAATATCTTCCTCAAGTAAATAAATATTTTTTAAAGGATGTTTCATAACAATTTTCATTTATTTAATTAAGATTTTATAGGTTTCAATGTAACTTCAGGTAGATGATTACTCAAGAACTATGTTATTTTTCACTTATACACGATACAGAGATCATTTGAAAGCTATTTAATTCGTTTTGTTTGTTTGTTTTTTGTTGCGTTTTTTTTTTTTAATAAATGCTGGAAGAAGAAAAAAATCCAGAACATCGTCCAGAAATGATGCATCGATAAATAATTATCTAGGATAGTGCTTAGTAAAAAACGAATGGCTGATTTGCAGATGGTCTAAAATACATGTTGGATATTTAAGCTTTATACCAACCAGATAACCACAAAGCTACGACAAGCTAACAGTAAAATAAAACACCGACATTCATCCAAGACATGGTGATAATCCAGTTACGCTGAAATAACTGGGATCATGAATGATAACAAAAAGATTGACTCGGTTATTGACGCAACATCATGAATAGTTTGCATCTCTATTCCAGTTTGACAACCTTAAAGCTACTGTAAGCTAACAGTAGAAAGCTCCTGATGAAACAGCTGCTTCTTACCTGCGGATTCGTTTCTGCAAACATCCTGCGGCTGGTGATCTCCAAGCTGTTTCATCCGCACTTTGTTCTCTAACGCCAGACTTTCAATGCTGCTCTTATTAGCATAAACCACTTCCTTCATGCTGTCTTTTTTCCTTACAAAAGGCTCGGCGATTCGGGCCTCCACCGAACCCAGCACCGACTCGATCCAGACACAACATCCGCTCACATTATTTCAGTCAGACTGAACCTCTGGAAGTTGTGCAGGAGACCGATTTAAACATCAACAGACACGGTTCCATCAAACGCCTTTTTTTTTTTTATGACGGATAATTGTTTAATTGTTCTGTTTTTTGAACAGGCATCCACCCAGACAACTTTTTTCTCGTGTTACCATGGTAATCACATTCTTCTCCGTCTCCCAGACACCGCATTGACTTATTACAAACGACACGTCTGCGCCTCCACCATATTATGAGTGGCAAGATACACAACCAATTCAACGCAAGTATGATTTGCTCATATCAGCCACTTAAGGTATCCGTCAGTGGTCGTTTCGAGGGGGGTTCTTCCTATAATAATTCCTTCAGAATTAACCTAATTCGTCGGCATATTAGGGTCACTGGAGACAGGAAAATAAGAGTGCATTTCCAGCAGAGGACATTCTGATATTAATCTCAGAAATTTTCCAGAAAAATCTTGGACATTTCTGAGTTTCAAAAGTCAAAAATATTACGCTTTTGAAACTCAGAAATGCCCTTATTTTTTCTAGAACATTTCTGAGATTTTCACTATTTTTTTGGCAGAAATGTACTCCCTTTTGTTTTATCCACAATGGCCTTAATATGCCGTTGTACTTTCTCTTCTATATACAGTGTTTATAAAAATATTGACTCCCCCTGGATGCTTTGCACATTTTATTGCTTTTAAAAATCAATCATCAATCATGATCCAAAAAATCTGCCTGACCAACATTTGGTGGTCAAAGCGAAAAACGATTTCTACGAAATAACAAAACTCAGTATATAAGTAGCTTTATGTCAAATACTTCTTTATTCCTGAATAAGGAAGTATGTAGGAATAAATGCTTCTTTATGTATCACATGTTGTGCTAAGGTGGACATTAGAAAATTCATTGCTCTCCACTGGAGACCACACTGACCACGTACGAAGGGTGAACTTACCGTCAAATTCTATTGTTTTGCTGCAAAATCTGGAAAGAATTGTGGATTTTGCCACAAAACTAATTCATTTTCTTCCCAAATGTGTCATTTTGTTTCAGTTCACATTGGAACTACATTTATTAAAAGGGAATTTGTAATCACCAACAATTCATAGCCTTTGACCATAACCACAAACCTTTAATAAGAATGTTTCAGAAACCCTGGTCTAAAATAAAATGACAAATAATGCTCTTCCCATGCTTTATGTTGCAGTTTGTCTTACTTTTTCACAAAGACGAGTTAAATATTACTTCATACCTATTGCACAGACACTGCGTCCTAATGTCATCGTCAAAGTAACTAATCTCTGTGTCAAAAATAGAGGAGCACATCCTAATTCCACAGTCTAATTTCTGTTGAAGACAATGAGTTGACAAATACAAATGTATATTGCAGAAAGTATTTATTTAGTGTTTTTAACCACTCTGTTATTGTCATGCAACACAAATTGCTTACATGATTAACCAAAGCAGAAATTAGTCAACAGACCCCAAGACTTAGAGCTGAAGAACATCTGTCAAACTCAAGCTGACAGATGAAAATCAAATTCTCCCAACATATATACAGAACATATGTAAACACAATATTCCGCCCAAATGAGTTAGAATTGAAGAAAAAACCAATTCATATTAACCCACTTATGGGTGTTTGTAGTGATGCCATTGGTCATTAATCTGTAACATCCCTTATACTACTATACCGGCTAAACATAATATCCAAACTAATCAACATAACACTTCACTTCTTAAGAAACTATTAGATACCTTTTCAGTTAATTTTCAATAAACCTTTTGGATTTATTGATTTTAAGATGATGTATATTTGGCCTAATTTCCATCAGTCTTACAGACACAGTTACCTACCTTACAAGTCTACACATTGCATTCACACAAACTCATTAGCCTAGGTGTAATGTCATATGCCGGTCTAAACTTCCCTGTTGGGTGAATTCCTGCCCACAGACGGCACAGCCAAATGGTTTTTCTCCTGTATGAACTATAATGTGTGAATCTAAATGCGTTTTTCTGGTAAATCTTTTACCACAGAAATCGCAGCTATAAGGTTTCTCGCCTGTGTGGACCGCCATGTGCGTTTCAAGGTATGTCTTACGGTTAAATCTTTTGCCGCAAACTTCACAGCCAAAAGGCCTTTCCTCAGTGTGGGACGTCATGTGAGTCCTGAGGTGTGTTTTCCGTTTGTAACATTTACCACAGATCTCACAGCTGTGTGGTTTCTCTCCGGTGTGGACCGACTCGTGCGCCTTAAGGCTTTTCTTACAAGTGAACTTTTTCCCACAAAGATCACAGTCAAACAGACGCTCTCCTGTGTGAATTATCATGTGTGTCTTCAGGTTGTGCTGAAACCGTGATCTTTTCCCACAAATATCACAAACATAGGGCTTCTCCCCCGTGTGGATTCTCATGTGCGTCTTCAGATTATGCTGGTGCTTGAATCGTTTCCCACAAACTTCGCAGCAAAAAGGCATCTCTCCTGTGTGAACTCTCATGTGTTTCTTCACGTCATGCTGGTGCTTGAATCTTTTACCGCATACTTCACAACCAAACGGCTGCTCTCCTGTGTGCACTCTGATGTGAGACGTAAGGCTGAAATGATCTCTGAAAGTTTTGCCACATATCTCGCAGCTGAAGTTTTTCTTGCCTGTGTGGACTTTGGCCTGTGAATCTGCATTTTTCTTCACTTCGGAGCATTTCTGAATAACTGAACAGTCTGAAGAATTTTTTTCTGTGTTGCGTCTCATGTGTCTCCTTAGAGACTGCTCGTCCAGAAACTGTTTACCGCACTCAGAGCAGCTGAAGACCTTTCTGGAAGCATTACAGCCTGCATCGCTATTCATGCCTGCCTCAGCTAACTGGCCTCCCTTCCATCGATTTTCAGTCCCCGCTATAGGTCCATGCCAGTTATTATAACAGTGATTATCCTCATTTTCGCTGGCTTCATTGTCTAGGGAGTCTGCAGCCCTTCTGTGTTTATTTATTTTGAAATTATTTGGATCGGTCTTCGAGATAAGTTCCAGTCGTCCCCAGTCCTCTCCATCAGTTTCTGTTTTAATCCATTTAAAGGAGCTGCTGGTTGGAGATTCCATCTCTCTGGTGTTGGTTTGGCTCTGATGAAGCTGTGAAGACTCGGGTTCCTCTTCATCATCTTCGTTCTTCACTACAACATTAATTGGGAATTTTCCGTATTCAGCTTCATCTCCTCCAAGCAGCTCGTCTCCTTCCTGACTGATCCAAAGTTCCTCCTCCTCCTCCTTTATGTAGAATGGCATTGCATCCTGTTGGCCCAGACTTACTTTCCAAGAAATCTCGTTTTTCTTCCCCCAAAGATGCTGATTTTCTGAAAACACACACACACAAAAAAAACATTAAATAACTGTGACTTTACATACAGTATGTTACAGCTGAATATAGTACACAATTTAGGTGTAGGGATGCAAACAATGGTTAATGGTTTAAGGTTAAAATTAGTTCCAATCAATTAACTAATAACATCCGCTTAGGCCTTCTTTTAGTGTTGTGGTTTGGTCCCCGTCCAGAAGATGACGACGCTAGTCATCCATAAGTAGAGCCAGTTGTAAGAGAAACAAATATGACTGAAGCCGCATGACTGAACAGAAAAGCGAAACAGTCCAAACAGAGGCTGGTGCGGGATGCAAAATGTACTTTATGTAGTTCTGTTTAGCAATATAGTTAGATTGCAATATAATACAAGTTCAAGCAGTTTCTTCCACTTCGTTGACACTGAGGGGAAAGTAAAGTCTGCCATCCTGAATTAATGGTTTCACATACATTATTCTTTTCATCTTTTGTATTTCTATACAGCAACCAGAGGTTCCTATTTTGTTATATTTAAACATGTCTGATTAATAATGTGAGAAAACAAAACTTTTTTTAATGAAAAATGAGCCCTGTAATGGAAAGAAAGCCAACCTCGTTGATAAAAGGGAAAAAAGTTAAAAAAAGAAAAAAAAACATCACTTATTTAATAATGACTATAGGAGTTCATATCATGTTATCTGAAATCCTTACACTGCAAATCTCATCTGTTTTGTATCTTATTTGAGAAAGAAGAAAAGAATAATATTTTAAATTTACTTATGTTTTGGTATTACTTTCAAATTAGGGGAAATAAAAAACCTGCCAGAGCTAAAGGGTTTATTTCAAGGGAAAAGCATTAATTATTATTATTATTATTATTATTATTATATGCTAAAGAAAATACCTAGCTAGTTATCAGGCCAAATGTAAGTTTTGGTAAATAAAAGCACCCCTTACACAAAGAAACTCAGATACTATTCATCTACACTCCCTGCATAGTTTGAGCAATTTGTCCAAAATAAATTTCATCCACACCATGGCTCCACTGATTGGATAATAAATAAAAGTCTAGATTTGCTTCAGAACTCAAACATGCCTTGCAGTTAAAGTGTTTAAAGACTGAACATTCTTTAAACACTTAAAGACGGTTCTAAGCATGGACCTTACCACAGGGGCCGCGTTTCATTGACTAATGCCTATTTTACGTCACAGCGCAGCTACCACATGCGTGACCGTCTCACAAACACAAGCTACAGTAGTAAACACATGCTAATGTACATTGTGGACTAGCAGACCGACAAAGTTTTTGAGTCAGGACTCGAAAAAGAATGGTTCTCTACCGTCAGTGGGGTATCTGTACAGGCGATGTTAGGTATCCTGATCATATTTGTGGAACTAAAATTCACAGATTTCCAAAATCTGAAACGGAAAGCCTTGCTTGGATTAAAGCTTGTGCACAACCGGATTTGCAGCTCAACCGTCGTAGGATCAATAAGAACAAAGGACTGTGTGCTGCTGGTGTAAGTATGAGTGTTTTGTGTTTAGTGAATGAAAAAAGAAAGTCAATAATAAACACATCCATTATGAAAACCTTTTAGCCAAGTACAGCATAATGGCAGAACCGATACAACTTGAAGCCTGTCTGTTACAGTCTTACGTTAGCTGAACAGATCAATATGCAATGTGTACCGTATCTGACATTAAAGATTTTATCTTACCTGAAAAAGCTTTTTACTAAACTGTAATTGTGTTAGCCACGCTAGCATCAGGCGTAGGGACACTCAAACATTTGCCAACAACAGAAATCACTGGTCTCAAAAGTAACCCTCAAAACCACGAATGCCCGACTTACCGAGCCTTGCAAGAACAATAGGCATCAGTGATCTTGTCCACAGCTATATTTATACTAAGGGTGTGAAGATCTGCTTTTTTCCTCATCGACCGGTAGCATTTAGCTGTGACGCGCACAATTTTGGAGGCATCGCGTGGCTCAAACACCTTGATGTCGTCCAAAAAAGATGACATGAACTTGTTGGTTCCCCTGTCCATTGTTGAGGCCGATATATTGTGAAAATCCGGCAGAAATGCTAAACTAATCGACTCAGAAATACTCTGCGGAGAGACAGTCGAAATGAAAGACGCCATGTTTACATAGAAACTAAGCACTCCGAGGCTTTGTTTGTGAGACATGCAGCCACGTGGGATTTTAGAGGGCGTTTCTGGGCAGAGCTTGGTAAGGTCCATTTCAAGCTGGGTTGCAATTAACAGGTCCTTTCTATGTCCTGCATAGAAAGGACTTAGCTTATGCAAGGTTTCATTAGTAAGCCCAGTGGATGAGCATCTGTAAGATTTTTTTTAATAATCTGCTAAACGCACCTTTTGAAGTTAGAGACATTTAACATTCCAGTGACAAAATATTTGAATAAAGTTTTTGTTTAACATTCTGGAGCCACATTTGATTAACACTGCAGCTACATGCTAATCTGCAAACTTTTCCTAGACGACCAGATAAAAAAAAAAAAAAAAAAAAGAAAGACTCGAGAAGAACAAATGGGCCATGTTGAACAAAAAATACTTCAAGATGCTAGTGCAACGCTTGGTCGTATTACACAATCAGTTTCCTGCTGGAGCAGATGTTGCCTGTTGCGGTGTGCCTGTCTGACCCAGAGGTTACCCAGCTCAAAGCATTCCTTGACCTCAAAGCTGAACAAGGGGATCTCCAGCAAGCTCTTAAACTATTTCAATACGTTACTGTTACTGGGGAAGAGGGCGTCATGTTTCTCTCTACCACCATTCATTAAAGGATGGAGGAGCTCCACAGAAACTCCTGCCGTTGACCAATGTTCAGCAGCTTCTCACAAAGGTGGGAGGTTGAGAAAACCTACAAAAATGATCCTGCAAACAAAACTTAATTGTAGCTTATTTGGACTCTAGGTTTCACAAACTTGTGTTTTTATCTTTGGATAAAGCCTGAAAAGCCAAAGAAGTGGCTCTCAGAGAAAAGACAAAGAGAAGCTGCGTCCAATAAAATAAAGGAATAACGATCAAAAAAGTAAAACAGTCGATATACAGTCAAGGTATATATATATATATAAAAAGAAAAACCTCTTTACATCAACAGGTTTCTATCTTTAGTTCATATTTTCTCTCAGTCCTACTTCATCCTTGTTTAACAAAACATGGTTTGATATAAAGTGGTATGCGTCATACACCAACCTAAACACACTGTGTGTAACAATATTGTCCGGAAATTAGAACGTTAATTTAGATATTCTCATTAGCTCCCCCTGTTGGACTGAATTGTTTATACAATTGTAGAGCTCTTAGTGCAAAGTGGATTTAAAACATTTGTATTCATATGGAGAGACCTGTAAAGCTCACCTGAAATGTTGCGTTTTTGTAAAGTTCAGCTTAAATTTTAATCACTTTAGAACCTAGAACAGATAATATTTATCTTTCAAAAGTAACCCTTTTGAAAGATAAATCCAGGACAGCAACTCAAACTGTTTTCCAAAAAAAAAGGCAATACCATGACAGTTGATACTGCCAAAACCAAGTCTTGAGTTGATAGCCTGGCACTTTTAAATGCTTCCTAATTTAATGAAAAAAGACAAGCAGATTAAGTGATGGTTCCTCTGTATTTCATACAAACAAACCATCTGTGGCAAAGATGCACAAATATGGGATTTTCAATTATTTAAAAAGCATTCTTTAAAGTCATAAAAGTGAATTAAGAATAGTTGAGGAAGAGCTGTAGAGCTGTGCAAAGATGCTGTGAATTATACTTTGAATTTGGTTTAAAGAAGAGGAACCATAATCCAGAATCATTTGTTTAAGGTGTCTTAAAATAGTTTTGGAACAAAACTATTGTTCGTTTCAAGATGAACGGACAAAGATAAATAGAAAAATATCCTAACAAGATTTAAAAAAAAACACACATATATATATATATATATATACATATACATATATACACACGTGTGCATATTTTTTAAATCAGAGGATATAACCAAAACTAAAACTATAAAGCACTGTTGAACCATATGTAATCTAAAAATCTGTTAACAGAGCTGAAAAGAAACATGTACCCTAAAAATCTGACACAGAATGGTCTGGTCTGTAAAAACCCATTATTTCTTATCAGATAGAAAACTCTGGAGGTCATGAAGTGTTTTTCATTCATATTTATTTTATGCTTTCTTTAGAGGTATTTTGTTAATTGGCAAATGTTTATTTAAACTCACAGTTTTGCATCCTTGTTTTACCAGTGCTTTGAACAGTATGAGTATGCTAGTGACTGAAGGCTGCTTCAACAATACAATTAGTATCTTAGGACTGTGCACTTTTAATCCTTCAATAGGCAGTTTAAGCCTTAAAGAAAGAAATGTTATTAACCACGTTAATCTATTTTCACGTCAGTTTCGGCTACAATTTACAAACGTTAGATTGCGGCAAAATATATTTTATCTTCATAGTTATAATGAATGCAAATCGATTAGGCTGCAAAAACATTTGGGAGGGAGAAAAATGACTCTGTTTCAGATGTACAAAAACACAGATTGGGCTTTTATCTGCTCCACCACAGGAGACGAGAGCTACAGCTAGCTAACAGCATTAAATCAGAGCTGCTTCTTACCAGCGGTTTGATTTCTACCAACATCCTGCTGCTGATGGACGCCGTGGTATTTCTTCTGCACTTTGTCCTCTAAAGGCAGACTTTCAGATCTGTTCTGATGAGCATATTCCACTTCCTTCATTGTGTTTTTTGTTCTAACTGGCGCTGAGCTCGTCGAACTGGGCCTCCTCCGAACACAGAACCGAATCGATGCCAACAATACCCGCTCACCATTCAATCAGATGAAAGCGCCAGATTTACCTTATGGGCCTAATATATATGGTAGCGTCCCTTCAGTCCCTTTAAATAACTTTTTGATAAATATTTCTTAACGGTTCATTTGTTTTAAACAGGCACCTGCACAGACGCCTTTATTCTCCGTCACTATAGTAACCATATTCTTCATGGCTTTCACATACACCGTGAGTTTCCCTTTTTCAAAATTTTGTTAAATACATAAATTTTACACTTATAATCATCGAGTTTCGAAACAAAACGCGGGACGCCTGAGTCTTTTCATCTCACTGAAATGACACGTCGTCGTGTCAGCCATATTGGGAAGGGAAACAGTGCCCCGTTTATGCATTGAAACGCAGCAGAGCGGCGTTTAAACAAGGTTAAAATATTTTTGCATTCGTATATTGAAAACACATGTCTTTTAAACAGAAAATTTATTTTTGTAACTTGCCATTAAACCAAAAAATGACCGAAATGCTTGCGAGATGGTCTTCGGTGTTGGCATTAGTGTTTAGCAACAAGAGCTTTATGTCAGAACAAATGGTTTCATATTAAAGAGTTTAAGAGAGACTTTTAAACAATACTTGTGGATGTATGTTAAGGCAACACCTCAAACACATTCCTTGTTTTATATCACGTAAATATAATCTTCAAAATAGCAGGAAGAGAACTATGGACCTTTAAAAGTGTGGAGGTGCCACATTAATCTTTTCAAATTATATTAAGCATAAATACCATACCATCAAGCTGTTCAGGAAGGACAATTTTGTGTCCCAGAGATTAGCCAGTTTCACTGTGAAGCTGGTTAGACACAGTCATTATTCATAGTTAAATTATTCAATTTCTTCTTACATGGGCTCAAAAACCAAAGCAAGAAGCCATTACTCTAAAAGCAACATCAAAAGCCAGATTGCAGTTCACTCACCAAATTCAGGGACAAAAGACCTAATGGAAGCGTTTGGTCATAATGACCATTATTACTTTTGGATAAAGGAGGCAGAAGCTCGTAAATCTGAGAGCATTATTTCAACTGTGACATTAGGGGGTGGCAACATCATGTGCGGGTGTTTTGTTGCAGGAGGCTCTGGTACGCTTAAAAAAAAAACCTGCATCATGAGGAAATAGCATTATGGAGCAAGCAAGTACATGATGTGGAAATAGAAAAGCAACATCATAAGAGGCAGTAAGTTACAGCTTGGATACAAATGGCTCTTCCAATAGACAGTACCGCTAATGACGCCACCAAATTAGTTAGAAAGTGGATCACGGACAGCATAGTCAATGTTTTGGAGCAGTCATCACAAAGCACTAATCTCAGCCCATAGAAAGATGAGAGTTGAAAAGGTTCATGTATACAAGCCTGTTAAACCTCATTATTAGATTAGTTATGATTTCATCTGGGCTATTTTATGAATTCATCCGATGCTGATAATAGAATTGAAGAAAATGTTAACTGCTCGTGGTGTGCAAAAATAGTTTTCTGTGTTTTGTTTTTTTTACAATAAACCTTTACAAATAGACTTAATCTGCATCTGATCACTCAATAAGCTCAAAGCAATATGAATTGTTGGCACAAAATCTGAAGCTGCAAAGCTAATGTTTCACAGTTAAAACATTTACCCATGACGGTACCCAAGTTGCATCTATTCTACCATTATACAGACATTATACAGAAAGCAAAATTATTTCATCCAAAGAGTATATTAAAAAAAATTTTTTTTTAAGAAAAACAAAGTTTATTTAAGTCAAATACAACTTATTTATATGCTTTAGACATCCATATACTGACATTTTTTCATAAACGCCCTTGGTCATATTCTGCTTCTCTGCTTTATATTTAAAAGGTATGTGAAAATAACTCAGGAATACACATACATACAAGTGACTGTTAGGCTCAGTCATTTTTACAACTGGATAATCAGTTGGTCATGATCTGCCGAACTATATTAGTGCGTAAACTTATTAGTCAGAAACTTAAATCCACCAAAATAGAAAAAAAAGTATGTCTCCTTACTCCAACTTACTTTCAGTCTTAGAGTCTTTAAATGCTAAATTCATGTTCTTTAACCAATAATTTTGGTTTCAATTTCTGATTTGATTTGTCAAGTAGGTGTGCTGGTGGTCATTTAGCAAAGTATTGCTTCATTGGCAAGATTAAAGAGCTTTGAGAACCAAATACCTCAAAGTGATAGCTATCAATTATTTCTATATTCCAACTCATCATGCATGGCACGCTACCAAAGATGAGATACAAATTGTACAAAAAAAAACAAATTTGCTTGAAACAGGAGCAACATCAACAATGAGCATGGTTTACTTAGTGTTTCTAAACAGTACCAACCAAGGGTAAATGCTTCGTAGCTCAGCTGCTCCATCCTCTCACACAGAATTATAACACTCATACTTGTAGTAATTAAAGTCAAAATCTCCAAAAAAGGCATACAATAAGACAAGTCACTTCTGTCATGGAGATGAAGAAATTATCTTTAGGTTTTACCTCCAGATTTTTTCTTTAAATGTGCTTTTATCCCAAGTGTAATGTCATGTGTCTGTTTAAACTTCCCTGCTGGGAGAATTCTTGCCCACACACGGCGCAGCCAAAAGGTTTTTCTCCCGTGTGAACCGTAATGTGGGAATCAAGATGCGTTTTCCGGGTGAACCTTTTACCACAGAAGTCACAGCTGTAAGGCTTCTCGCCTGTGTGGACCGCCATGTGCGTCCCGAGATGCGTTTTACGATTGAACCTCTTACCGCAGACGTCACAACCAAAAGGCTTTTCTTCATTGTGGACGGTCATGTGAGTCCGAAGGTGCGTTTTTCGCTTATAGCTTTTACCGCAGATATCGCAAGCAAATGGTTTTTCGCCCGTGTGAACCGTCATGTGCGCCCTGAGACTCGTTTTACGGTTGAACTTTTTGCCACAGAGATCACAACCGAAGGGCCGTTCCCCTCTGTGGACTATCATGTGCGTCTTCAGGTTGTTCTGGTGTCTCGCTCTTTTGCCACAGATGTCGCACACAAAAGGCTTCTCCCCAGTGTGGATTCTCATGTGCGTCTTCAGATTGTGCTGATGCTTAAACCTTTTACCGCAAACTTCGCAGCTGAACGGCATCTCTCCCGTGTGGATTCTCATATGTATCTTCAGGTTGTGCTCATGCTTGAAGCACTTGGCACAAATTTCGCAGCCAAAGGGCTTTTCCTCAGAGTGGACTCTCATGTGAGATTTCAGGCTGAAATGATCTCTGAAAGTTTTTCCGCACATGTCGCAGCTGAAGTTTTTCTTCCCCGTGTGGACTTTGGTCTTTGAATCTGCACTTTGCTTCACTTCGGAACATTTCAGATTAACCGAACAGTTGGAGCTTTTTTCTATGTTGCGTCTCATGTGTCTCTTCAGAGACTGCCTGTACAGAAACTGTTTACCACACTCTGGGCAGCTGAACGGCTTTTTAACAGCACTACATCTGTTATCGCTGCCTGCTCTCAACTCTGTTGCTCTGCTTCCCTTACAGCCGGAGTCAGTCTCTGACAAAGGTTCCTGCCAATCGTCTTCTTCACTGAATTCAGTCTCAGGGGTGTCTAAACCCTCCGCGCCACTCTTTGGTCTTGGAGCACGTGGTTTCCTAACCAGTTCCAGCCGTCCCCAGTCCTCTCCATCACTTTCCTTTTTGATCCATTTAAAGCTGCTGGTTGGACGCTCAACCTCTCTGGCGTTAGTTTGGCTTTGATGAAGCTGTGAAGTCTGAGGTTCCTCTTCCTCATCTTCAGTCTTCACAATAACAGTTAATGGGAGTCGGCTGTACTCATTTTCGTCCAACCCATAATGATACCCCCCCTCTTGACTGATCCAGAGTTCTTCCTCTTCCTCTTTTACGTGAACAGGTTCTGGGTTCTGCTGATCCGTACTGGGGCTCCAGGGAACCTTCTCTTTCATCACCTCCAAGGGCCGAACATCTGCTGGACACACAGAGAAATGCAAGGAAAAGTTTAACAAATACACTTGCAGAAACGCGAGTCAAAAATGCTACGGTTCAGTGACACTGCTCAGGTGATGATAGAAGTTTTTACTCCAGGGATCGCTCTCAAAGAATTGTTCAAGAATACAGCACAAAAATTAAAACCTTGGACAAAGTTTTTAATGACATTAAAAGAATATAATCAAATTGAAGCTGTCTTTTCTTCTCTTCGTGTACAAAGATAAACCTCTTCATAAATTACTGCTTAAAAAGTGAATGTGGAAGAAGCAAAGCTAAACACTTTAAGCACATGTGAAATTAAATGTCAAATAAAAGTCACCTTGTGGCGCACACAAGACATTCTGGGGATTGTAGTAATATTAAAAAGGCTTAGTAATAAACAAGTCATTTAGTAACATTAAAAGCTACTGCAGCGCATGTTGTTTTTCTTCCTTTTAATAATTTACATTTTTATTTTATAGTTAAAAGGTACCATTCTTTAATGTCCTGTATGCCTCTTCTGTCTACAACAAAATGTCCGCATGACTTACATTTGCAAAGTTGGGCCTGGATAAACCGCAGGACTTCCTAAACCATATACTTTGCAAAAAGATGTTTAGAGAAAACCACACAGGGCTTATCGGCAAAAAAAGCCTCATGTCAAAGTCAACCACAGTCAGACAGTTAACGTGGAGAAATACTGGGTACTTAAGACAACAGACTCTTTTGACATGTTAACATTGTAGGCAAGAAAGCCCACAAACGTATACATTTTTATGCATTTTAACAGAAACATGCACAAGATGAAGAGCTGCATGTTACAAGCTCTCCGTTTCTTTGGACTGCTCAGCAACAACTTAACTTCAACTGCAAGCCTCCTAGACCTTACAGTTCGCTTAAACACTAGTTAACACACTATCTGCTTCTTATTTTTCCTTTAAACTGTTCTACATTTTGTCCTAGAGTGCCCAGACTGTGGACCAAACTCCACAGTTTAGTCCACAGAATCTCATCTTGAGGTCTTTATGAATTGAATTAGCTAGTTAACCGTGAGACCCGTTTGTTGTTTTTCTTTTGCCCGGTCTGGGGGATTGCACCCAAAACCATCACACAGCCTCCATCAAAATTTTCCATGTGTGCAGCCCACATGCTCACCTCTGCTTAACCCACAAATGTTTTTTTTTTCTTGTAAATGTGGCACCATGTCAGGAGAAATTGTTTTTTGGTTGTTTTTTTTTCACGGTCAGATGCTTTTAAGCAGAAGCCTTGATTTTCTTTCACTGTTTAAATTCCTCAGATGCAAAAGAATTTACATCTAAATTCACAAGCGTGCATAGCAGTAATAGTTTTGGTCAACTCTGGGTTTCTTTTGGACTCTCTCGTCTCTCACGTCGTCAAGGAGGAATTTGGCCCAATTCTCCTTTAGTTTATTGAGGTTTGCAGACCTCAATAGCAAACTACACATTGGTTTCTGCACAGCTCACTTTGGTCCCACCACGGCATTTTAATCAGGTTGAGGTCTGGACTTTGAGTGGGCTATTGCACCACACTCGGTCTTTTTATTTTCAGCCACTTTTGGAGCTTTGCCTTGACCCAGTTTCATGCGAGCTTCAGCTGTGGAACAGATGGATTCACATTTTGACTTCGTAGCCATTGTGCGGCAGATTTTCAGCTGTGTTTGGGATCACTGTCCTCTTGGACTACCCGATTTGGGCCAAGCTTCAGCAAACAATTAGAACCTACTGCTTTACACTGCAGAATGATTGAAACCTATAACCCTTTCCAGATTGTACTACAGCAACAACAGCTTTTCTACAAAGAGATCCAAGCAAAGCCTGTAAACCTGTGTTTTATGCTAGTATTGGATGTTTTTAAATCAGTAAATCTGCAGCTGCCAGATACACAGACACCTCTTTGATATCCATTTTGCGGGTTGCAGTTTTGAAAATTTCTAATAATAATCACGAGGAGTGCACAAAATCGGATTTTGAGTTGATCATGCTCTTTAAAAAGATTCCAATTTTGGCAGAATTTAAAACAAGGTCTCCAATAACACAGAAAAAAAGGTTGTTGGATTTGTCACTAACTGCTTTAAAAAAAATAAAAAGAAAGTCGCTAAAGAGCTCTGAAAAGTAACTAAATACAGCGACAATTACCAAGTTGGAAACATTGGGATGACTGTTGTTTCATACAGAAGTGAGCTGGTGGGCAGGTCTATCAGCCCTCTCACACAGCAGAGCAAAAGGTGACAATGGTTGATTTTTAGACATTTGCAGATTGCTGGATAAGACCAGTCTCATCTAAGAAATAGCCAATTGTTTATTACCTAATAATTATATCCATTTTCTTCATGCATCATTATTCTGCACCAGAAGAAGGCAGACTCAGTAAATCTAGATGTAAATAGTAGCCAATAATGAAAATTATGACATTATTAAAGATGAATGTGTCACACATCATTTCAACAATATGAAAGATCAGGCAAAAAAAAATAAAAAATAATATATATATATATATATAACAAACACTAACTCGTATTTCAGAAAAAAATAAAGCAGAATTGAAAAAAAAAATAAAAAAATCAACCTGACTAGTATAAATCAAATTATTGGGCATTTATCCTGACCACTGAAAATGCCCAGCATTTATAGATTTTTTGAATGTCTTGTGGCAATATGTAAATACGCAGCATGGCAAACCCTAAAACTCCCCAAAAAATATTCTAAAAACATCTGGATTTAACTACACAAATAGGCATAAGACTCCTATTAGATAATTACTGAATGGGTGGAGGGCTGCACATTGGCGCAGTCGGTAGAGCTGTTGCCTTGCAGCAAGAAGGTTCTGGGTTCGATTCCCGGCCCCGGTCTTTCTGCATGGAGTTTGCATGTTTTCTCTGTGCATGCGTGGGTTTTCTCCGGGTACTCCGGTTTCCTCCCACAGTCCAAAAACATGACTGTCAGGCTAATTGGTCTGTCTAAATTGCCCCTAGGTGTGTGTGTGTGCATGGTTGTTTGTCCTGTGAGTCTCTGTGTTGCCCTGCAACAGACTGGCGACCTGTTCAGGGTGACCCCGCCTCTCGCCCGGAACGTTAGCTGGAGATGGGCAACAGCACCTCTCCCGACCCCACTGAGGGACAAGGGTGTCAAGAAAATGGATGGATGAATGGGTGGATATGTTTCAGCTGTCAACAAGTTATTTAACCCCAAATGATGCAATGAGAAGCTTCTCATTTCTTAAAACAATCATGTGGAAAGACATCCTGCGGTCATGGTGTTGGTCAAATTATTGCCATGCATAAACTGAGTTTAAAAAAAACTGAGTTAAGAACTGTCCAACACATTACTAAAAACTGTAAGGTTAGTGGGGAATCATGGTCTTCAAGTAAGAAATGTATCCTGAATGATTGTGATCACCGAAACGTTTGGCGACACCAAACAAAAAAACAAAAAAATTCAAACTCAGGGCCATGTGTCCAAAAAAATTCAAACTCAGGGCCATGTGTAGTAATGAAAATAAGAGTATTTACACACACACAATGTGAAGGCAACTCAAGGGATTGGATCTGAACAGCTGTGTAGTTATAAGAAAACCACAAATCAGTGAGACTAGCTTAAGAAAATGGCTGAAGGAAGAAGAATAAAGATTGAACTCGGGAGCAATGGAAAAAGGCCACCTGGTCCGATTAATCCAGATTTACCCTGTTCCTGAGTGATTGGTGCATCAGGCTAAGAGGAGAGGCAGATGAAGTATGCTCCCATCATGCCTCGTGTCCTACTGTACGATCCTGCTGGGTCAGTGCGATGATCTGCGTTTGCTGGATGGCACTGCCATATTCCAAGAGTACAAAGAAAGAATTTATTGCACTAAAGTTGCGAAAGAATGGTTCAGAGAGCATGAGACGATATTGTCACACATGGATCGGACCCCACACAGTCTGAACCTTAAACCCATTGAAAATCTTTGGGATGTGCTGGAGAAGGATTTGCACAGTGGTCACTCTCTACAAGATCTCAGTGAATAATTGATGCAGCACTGCATGGAAGTAAATCTTGTGGCATTGCAGAAGCATATCGAAACAATAAGCAAATGCATGCTGTAGCCAAAGCTAAAGCCAGCCCAACAAAATATTAGTTTAAGATTTAGAAATCGTGCCTCAATTTACAATGCTAGTCCACAACAGGTTTAAATGTAAACAAATACAGATTGCCACATAATTTCAGTTTTTAAGATCTGGTTTCACTTTTAATCTTCACCTATGCTATTCAGATGACTCAAGTGAAATTGTTTTGACAGTCTAAAACGTCAGTACACCTCCTGATGATCAGTTAATCAATGCATTTGATTAGCATCACCTGGCTGCTACTTATGGTCAGTGTCCAATCAGTTAGAATAGATTTTGATTTTTCATTTTATTTCTACATTTTGCTTCATGCGTTTCTAATTCAATGGCACTGTTGGACGTTGCGTTCGGTTAAATCTAGATGTGTTATGTTTGTTGAATGTTTATGACGTAATTGGTTAACATTTTAAAACCCTGTTAACCTGGTCAATATAACAGACGAGTTTAGGTTCAAACCGCTGTGTGTGCGTTCATTGCTCCATTTGTTCATTTCAGTCAACACTAGCAGAGCCGAGTGGTTTTCATGAAAATGCTCGGAGCTCCACTTTAACGCATTCATACTCGGAGCAACAGCAAGCTAACAGCAGAACCTCCTGGTGAAATCAGAGCTTCTTCTTACCAGCTGTTTGGGGTCTACCAACATCCTGCGGCTGGTGGACACCGAGCCGTTTCATCTGCACTTTCTCCTCCAAAGACAGACTTTCAGTGTTCTGATGGACATTATCCACTTCCTTCATGGTGTCAGTTTTCTGTAAAACGAACCGGAGGCTCGTTTCACACGAACCAGGCCGAACACTAACATTCCTGCCAGGTTGGATCCATGGAGCTGTTACAGGAGCTGGAAACATTCTCCGACAGGGCCTCGGACTCTTTCTTTGTGTTGGCGTTTTCTACCCACCTCATCCCCCCGAGGTTTTAGAGCAGGCATCTCCACAGCCGCCTCATTCTGTGTAACCCTAGTAACCAAAGAGCTCCCCCCGCCGAAGCACAGGTTTCCTTAAAAACAGGACGGCAGTGCAGTTGCCATATTGTGAGTGGCATATTTATCAATTTATATAGCCTAACTCGGTTTAAATCAGGATTTTCCCTATAGGACGACTCAATTTAATGCTAAATTAATGTTGACCAATAGATGGCACATACAGTAATATGTTAATTTTTGAAGTAATAAGTAACAGACAAATATTGAACAAAATCGTAGCGCATACAGTAATATGTAAATTTTTGAAGTAATAAGACAAATATTGAACAAAATCTTCTAGTCAAAATAGAAATGCCTTAATTTTCCTTTAGAGATACAATAAAGTTTATTTTCACTATTTTGTTCACTTGAGAGGTGCTGTGAAAGTCTGTTTACTGATTCAAATAATAATAATAATAATAATACATACTACAAAATAATGAATCATCCCCATAGTTATAACTGAAGAGTTAATCAAGGAATTACGTCTAATCTAGCGGATTATTAAACCTGTCATATAGTTACGGTCCAGTACAGTGTTCACATACAGTTGGGTCTGTGAACACTGTTCAAGATGTGAAGGGCTTGACCAGATATGCCAAATGTTAGACGGGATGTGAAACTATAATGACTAATTTTGTGGGTCTGCCTTCATAAATGTACCAAATATTTCAGAAAGCGTAAAATACCGGGAGGAGGATAAGTAAATATAATGATTTACACATGCAATCAAACAAACAATCGTTCAAATTCTATTTGTAGAGGACACTTCAGCAAGAAGGCATTTCAAAGTGCTTTACATCATAAAAACACAATACAAAGTTGTATAACACACTGTTCTTTGCAGTGTGATTTACGAAACATGCCAGAATACATTGCTTGTAAAATATTTGGAATATCTAAAAAAATATATAACATTTAAATGGTAAAAATATAGATTCAAAATATCCTCCAACAGCAACAGGAATTTTGAGCTGCAGGATAATCAAATAATTCCAGGCACCATCTCTTTATAGCAACACACTGTTATGTCTTTGCCGCTCTGCAGGAGTTCATTTTAAAAAGCCAGTAAAGGTGATGCAGATTGTATTTGTCTGCTTTGCTGCATGTTCCACAAATTGTGCGAGCAAAGGATGTCTGTGTGGGACAGCTTAAACCCCCTAAAAGCCGGGAATTTATACGATTAAACCAAAAACAAAAAAACACAATGATTAAACTTAAATATAGTGCTACGTTGCTTAGAAAACTCTCGTGTCATTTATGATCTTGTGACCATAAAGGACACGAAGCTGGATTGTTCTCCAGATCTGCAAATTTCCATCGTAATTTTGGTCCACACACGTCCCTAATGTTTAATGGGAAATAGGGTTACACTGTGAACCGAAAAGCTCACACTCCGGTAGATTCAGTTATGGACCTTAAATGAATTTTGCTCAGGCATCTGCACAACCACACACTGCCATGTGTCTCACTGCTGCCGTCTGCTGGAGTAATTTGGTTAAGACAACATTCAGATGTTTTTAAAGTGGAAGTTGAATATATTAGTCAGTTATTTCAGGAAGGAAAACTCACTTATACCTTTACTCAGGTATAAGTGAGTCAAGTGTAAATTAAGTGTAAATTCCTTGCACTTTAAATTCCTTATATAGGAATCTAAAGTGAATTTCTTACAGAGAGTAAAATATTTGAGCCATTTATTTCTTGTAATTGTGATGAGCTTACAGATCATGAAAAAACAAAATTCAGTGTCTCAGAAAATTGCAAAGAAGTTCAGTTTTAAAGGTTCATGGTGCCTCATATGACATGGTGCCTCACTCATGTGAGGCACCATGCCTCACTCATGTGAGTGAGCATATTTAACTCCAAATATGTTTGACATAAAATAAACTTTGTCAAACATAAAGTTTCAGTGTGAAATCTCTACTTAAAGTGAATTCTTTTATTATGCATCTTTACTCCTTCCGCTCGTGCAAACGTCTTTGAACATAGATTGCAGCTAAACGGTTTCTCTCTGATATGAATAACCATGTGTCGTTTTACTTGATAATTTTCAAGAAACTTTTTTCCACATTCCTTACAAGAAAACTTTTTGATTTGAGAAACAGGTTTCTTCTTTCCCTCATGGACCAGGACATGTCTTTGAAAGTGAGATTTCCGAGCAAACTTTTTATCACATTTATCACATGACAGGAGTTTCTCTCCAGTGTGAAGTCTATCATGCCAAATCAGACTTTGTTTCCGAGTAAAACTGGCACCACAGTACCCACAGACAAACGGTTTTACATCAAAGTGGGTTATCATGTGGCCTTTTAGATCACTCTTAAGTCTGAAACATCTGCCACAGTTGCTGCATGCAAATGGTTTTTCTCCCTTATGGATGGTCATGTGGTTCTTCAGACCTCCATTTGAAGTAAACTTTTTATGACACAGCTCACACTGAAATGGTTTCTCTCCTGAGTGGCTTGTTATGTGCATTTTAAGGCTACACTTATGGCTAAATGTTTTGCCACATTTATCACAGGCAAAGGGTCTTTCTCCTGTGTGGAGTGTCAGGTGATATTTAAAATGTTCTTGAGAGTGAAAGCTTTTACCACAATCTTTGCAAACAACTAAGTTTTCACCACGATGGATTCTCATATGACATTTAAGACTGTACAGTTTCTGAAATGTTTTACCACAATCATCACAAGAAAAGGATTTTCTGCCTGGTTCGAGTCCCATCTGTGCATCACCATTTTGCTTCCCTCTAGAGTGATTCTTCTTAACCGAACAGCTGAAAGACTTTTCTCCTGAATGACCTGCCATATGTTTCTGGAACATCTGCTTCCTCACAAACTGTTTACCACAGTCAGGGCAGCTGAAGGTCTTTTTGGCAGCTTTACGTCCCACTTTGCTGTTTACACCAGACTGACGTGTTCTGGGCTCCCTCCAATCTTCATCACTGTCTTCATTTTCAGATTCAGAACCTGATAGATTATCATCTTCGCTCTCATCACTGTCTTCATTTTCAGATCCAGAACCTGATAGATTATCATCTTCGCTCTCATCACTGTCTTCATTTTCAGATCCAGAACCTGACAGATTATCATCTTCACTCTCATCACTGTCTTCAGTCTCAGAAGAGGATGAATGCCTTTCTTCAATATTTGGCTGTAAATTTTGATTTGGATCCAGCTCTCTGTTGGGTTCTGGTCCTCCACTGATCTCCCTATCAGGTTCTGTTTTCATCTGTTCAGCTGAGCTGCTGGTTGGAGCTTCTGTCTCTCTGCTGTCTTCACTTTCGACGTGATGAACCTCTGACAATCCAGGTTTCTCTTCATCTTCTTTCTTCACAGTAAGCTGCCCTGCATCCTGACTGATCCACTGTTTCTCCTCTTCCTTCTTCACCTGGGAACATGTGAGGTTCTGCTGGTCCAAACTGGAACTGCTCAGATCAGGAACCTCTTCTTTAACCACCAGCAGCTGCTGTTCTCCTGCAGGACACACATAAACATCTTGGTTAAATCTTACACCAAAGTCTGTTTATTGTGAATATAACTGTCTAGTAGACACTTATTTGAAATGTATTGCGTACTCATAATTGATGACTAAAGTATTAATAGATGCCAAAATATAAAAGGAAGTGTAAGTACCACTAAAATGATCTATGACTTGAAAAAAAACTCTAGATTTATTTTAAAAAGTTAAGATATTGTGGTTTTAGCTGTTGCCTTGCAGCAAGAAGGTTCTGGGTTTGATTCCCGGCCCTGGTCTTTCTGCATGGAGTTTGCATGTTCTCCTTGTGCATGGTGGGTTTTCTCCAGGTACTCCGGTTTCCTCCCACAGTCCAAAAACATGACTGTCAGGTTAATTGGCCTCTCCAAATTGCCCCTAGGTGTGAGTGTGTGTGCATGATTGTTTGTCCTGTGTGTCTCTGTGTTGCTCTGCGACAGACTGGCGACCTGTCCAGGGTGACCCCGCCTCTCGCCCGGAACGTTAGCTGGAGATGGGCAACAGCAACCCTCCCGTCCCCACTTAGGGACAAGGGTGCAAGAAAATGGATGGATAGATGGATGGTTTTAATTTGCTTGGTTCACATTTTGACATTAGCATAAAATGCATTTCTTTTTCACAACGGATTATTTTTTTATTGTACCGTTGGCATGAAATTTGTGTTAACTAGGAATACACTACGGTATATGGTAGAAGATATAGAAACGATGGCCGACGATAGAGAGACGATGGAGCCTATTGTGAGATTTGTTGATGATATAATGGCTGACATCTAAACCGAGCAAGGAGAAGCAGCACAGCTGTGAGTGCAAGGGAAAAAGAGCTCTTTAAAAATGCAGGTTCAAAAATGACCTAAAATAAAAGTTTCAACACATACAAATATATACATTCTTCTCTATTAATATACACAGAAATTAAAGGTTGGGTTTATTCCCAGCATTAAATAAACACAGAGGGATGTAACAGAGGTGGGTAGAGTGGCCAAGTAACAGCATTACTTCAATATACTTTTACTCAAGCAAAAGTATAAAGTAGCATTTCAAGAAATAACTCAAGAATAAAAAGTAAAAAAAAAAAGGTTTTTGGTAAAAGGGTTACTCAAGTACTGAGTAAATGTTCATAAAATCTGGTTTAATTATGTTTTTATCAAAAAGAAATGTACTGTGTCAAATCTCCTGAGTCTCTCTGACCTGGAAAATCAGGAAGGAATTCAGATCTGGAGAGATGTGGAGAAATAACTTGAAATGTTCCAGCTGGACAATTCCTGGAAACTCCCCTAAGCGCAAGCCAAAATTTGTGCGTCAACCAAACAACGAACCGAACTATTTGAGAACTATATATAGACATGTTTGAGTCTATGAGTCCTCTGTGAAATTTATTTGAATTTGGAAGTTGTGTAAAATGGAGGTGCGCTAAGAACCTTCCAAAGTTGGCCAGAATATAGCAGACAGAAACAGATTCCGGTGTGATGATTTGTTGTTGATATTAGCCACTTTTCACTCCACATTCCAAGGCACTTCCTATTGCCAAGTCTCAGCGACAAAGTGGTAAAGACATAGTTTGTTCAAACCATTCTGTTTCCGAGAAATAATAATCGTTCGCAGAAGTACATTGACTCTTTTCCTCAAATCAAATTTCGAGGATATGAACAAACTCAGTTTTTCCAGAGTTTTCACTAACCCGCTTTCTGAAACGGGGTTTCTGATAACATCCAGGCGTTTGTGTCTATAGTTGGAACTCTCGGTACATATTAGGAGCATCAACATGTTTACTTCATGCTTTGACTGGTTCTAATGATAAGAAT
This sequence comes from Poecilia reticulata, assembly GCF_904066995.2. Lineage (NCBI taxonomy): Eukaryota > Metazoa > Chordata > Actinopteri > Cyprinodontiformes > Poeciliidae > Poecilia > Poecilia reticulata. Next base: position 16,244,879 of record NC_088848.1, read on the forward strand.
TATTTCATAATGACAAGATTAAGTGATTTACCTTCACTCTTTTTCTTCATAGAGTCATCGAAGCTGGATTGTTCTCCAAATCTGCAACTTTCCATCGTAATTTTGGTCCACACACGCCCCCGATGTTCTGACTTTCATGGAAAATAGGGTTACGTTGTGAATCGAAAAGCTCCGGTAGATTTAAGATAGTTATGGACCTTAGAAGGATTTTGATCAGGCGTCTGCACAGCCACACACTGCTGCCATCTGCTGGAGTCAGTTGGTTAATACAACATTCAGATGTTTTGAAACGAGGCTGGATTGAAAACGGAGATATACAGGTACATGTAAAAAGAAGCGGAATTTCTTAAAGAAGTTCAATATATTAGTCAGTTATTTCAGGAAGGTAAGCTCACTTATATAGAGTACTTACAGTCAGAGACTGAAATATTTCAACCATTTATTTCTTGTAATTGTGATGAGCTTAAAAATCACAAAAACCCCAAATTTAGTGTTTCAGAAAATTAGAAAATCGCAAGGTAGTTCAACATTAAAAATTCCTGGCGTCTCACATGAACTCCAAATATCCACTAAGGTTTTTTGAGCCTCTAAATGGTCTCTCAGTTTGGATTAGTGAACTACACATTCACGGGGAAGTCTGCTGACCGGACAGACGTTCAGAAAACAAACACTGAAACCGTCCACAAGGAGCCTAATCCTCAGAATGTCATTGCCGAAGAAGCTGGTTATTTTCACGGAGTGCTGTGTCCAAGCATAGAAAGAATTAAGCTTTATGGGAAATGGTCTCCATTTAGTGCAAGAAAAATTAACAAGACAAAATATGTTTGACACAAAATAAATTTTAAAAATTGGGGAGTTTATTTAATTCTTTTACACATTTTTGTCACATTTTGTCCTTCAGACGCTTTACAGAAACAATAAATTGATCATTTTCTGCTTTTATTCAAAAATAGCAAGAATACACAAAAGACCAAATTAAACATAAAGTCCACTGCCTGATTTGGGCAGAAATATGCGCCCCCACCATGAGCCTTGTTCATCTTCCGGCCTTCCACTCGTGCAAACTTCTTCAAACAAAGGTCACAGGTAAATGTTTTCTTTCCAGTGTGAATAACCAAGCAATTTTTTTGCATACCACCTTCTTCACCATTCTTTGCAAGCAAAGTTCCCCTTTCCAGTCACCACTTTCTCCTCTTTCGCATGAACCCGCATATGTCTGAGAAGATAATAGTTCCGAGCAAACTTTTTATCACATTTATCACATGACAGAAGATTCTCCCCAGTGTGGAGTCTGACATGCCGCAGCATACTTCTTTTGTGAGTAAATTTGGCGCCACAATAATCACAGCTAAATGGTTTCAGTCCTGTGTGAATCACCATGTGGCTTTTCACATGTGCCTCCTGGAGAAACCTCTTCCCACATTCCTCACAAGAAAAGTTCCCCTTCCCGGTCACCGCTTTTTCCCGTTTCAGATGAACTCGCATATGTCTTAGAAGGTAATACTTCCCGACAAACTTTTTATCACATTTATCACATGACAATAGGTTCTTCCCAGTGTGGAGTCTAACATGCTGGAGAAGACTTCTTTTGTGAGAAAAACTAGTGCCACAATAACCACAGCCAAACGATTTTACGTCTAAGTGGGTTGTCATGTGGCCTTTTAGATCACTCTTAAGTCTGAAGCATCTGCCACAGTCGCTGCACGCAAATGGTTTTACTCCTTTATGGATGGTCATGTGGGTCTTCAGGCCTCCATTTGAGACTAACTTTTTGTCACACAACTCGCACTGAAATGGTTTCTCTCCTGTGTGGCATGTCATGTGATTTTTAAGGGTATGCTCCTGGCTAAATCTTTTACCACATTTATCACAGGCAAAGGGTTTTTCTCCAGTGTGCAGTCTCTGGTGAGATTTAAAATGATCCCGGGAGTGAAAGATTTTACCACAATCTTTGCAAACAACTGATTTTTCACCACAATGGATTCTGATATGACATTTAAGAGCAGTTAGTTTCTTAAAGGTTTCACCACAATTGTCACAAGTAAAGTATTTCCTTCCTGGTTTGAGTTTCGACTGTGAATCCCCGTTCCGCTTCCCTCTAGAGTGATTCTTCTCAACCGAACTGCTGGAAGACTTTTCTCCTGAATGACCTGCCATATGTTTCTGGAACATCTGCTTCCTCACAAACTGTTTACCACAGTCAGGGCAGATGAAGGCCTTCTTGGCAGCTTTACGTCCCACTTTGCTGTTTACACCAGACTGACGTGTTCTGGGTTCCCTCCAATCTTCATCACTGTCTTCATTTTCAGATCCACAACCTAACAGGTTGTCATCTTCACTGTCAACACTGACTTCAGTCTCAGAAGAGGCTGAATAACTTTCAATATTTGGCTGTAAATTAGTACTTGGATCCAGCTCTCTGTTGGGTTCTGGTCCTCCACTGATCTCTCCATCAGGTTCTGTCTTCATTTGTTCAGCTGAACTACTGGTTGGAGTTTCTGTCTCTCTGCTGTCTTCACGTTTGATGTGATTAACTTCTGACAATTGAGGCTTCTCTTCTTCTTCATTCTTCACAGTAAGCTGCTCTACCTCCTGACTGATCCACTGTTCCTCTTCTTCATTTTTCACTTGAGAACAGGTGAGGTTCTGCTGGTCCAAACTGGAAATGCTCTGATCAGGAACCTCTTCTTTAACCACCAGCAGCTGCTGGTCTTCTGTAGGAAACACATGAACATAGGCCTGAAGTTATTGTGATAAATGATAATATTGGTGTTTTGAGATCATTTTCATGTAATATACCGGTAATGTCATAATAACACAAGACCACATTAATAAACTTTAAATTCTATTGAATATTTAACACTCAAACTGGACGACATGTTAAATCCTCAAACAACAAATAAAATGGATTATGAAGTTTTAATTTATTATGTGATTATTTATTGCAAAAGTCCTACATGGACATCTTGGCTAAATTTTACACTAAGGAGTGTTTAATCTCCCACAGTTGCCGATTTCCTGCAGCAAACACGTGAAATAAATGAATCCTGTAATATATATAGGATATAATGTAAACAACACTGTCAGAGATGCAATAAGTTTATAGTAGGTGTGTGAATGAGCTAATCATATGACTGTTGATTGCAGGCATCCACATTGTTAGCAAAAACAGAGGGCCCTTGTTCTATCAGATCATCATACACCGTCAGAATAGCATACATGCAGTGAGTACGCATGCCTGCGCATTAAGAAGTCCGACCTTCCGAAGAGTTAGTTCAGCATACACGACAAGTTACGATGAAAATAAGTCAACAAATTGTTTTCAATGATAACTAGATAGATATACATGCATTGTCGCGGTTTCAAAGTGTATTTAAAGCAAGGACTAGCTAAAGCTGCAGTCAACTACAAAACACGCCCGTGTAAAACTCACCCACCTGTTGCTTGATGATGGTCTGACTAGTTAACCACTAAGTCAGGATGTCATACAGCTGTTAATAACAAAGTGTATGACGATCTTCTTCATGATTCTATGTTGCTGATTAAATAAAACCATATAGTAATGACAGCGCTTACTTGTCTGACAGATGTAGCCGTCAGTTGGTGGTAAACGTATGATGATCTGACATAACACCCCAAAACCAGATTTTGCTAAGGGCCCCATGGAGGCTTGGGTCGGCCCTGTATATTGTCACAACATATTAACAGTTTCAACAAATATGTAAATGATTTTTTTTTTTAAATAAAAGTCCATATTGCAGGTTTATATGTCATATTTTACATTAACATGCAGTTAAATAGAATAACAAGTCTACACTGCCATCTTTTCAGGAAGCCTAACTGTGACCAGCGAGCTTCCATCATTTTATTGCAGCAATTAAAACTTCTAAATAAGCACAAGTGGGACAACAGTGCATGGTGGCTGACTGATCTCTGTCAACCTATTAGTGACCATGACACACACACTAAGTTTAAAAAAACATTGATTGTCTCTGCGAATTAAAAAAACACAGAACTGTGTAAGAAAAAAATCCGCACAAGATCAGCTTTTTTTTTGTTTTGTTTGTTTGACCAGGAGCAGTAGATTAAAATTAAAGTAAACCTTGACGGGATTACGCAGACAAATCGATCATTAGTGCAGCGAAGACTGCGTGGTACCTGCCTCCATGGCTGCACCTCACACAGGGCAACGAGACCTGTTCTGCCCCAGTTCACATCTAGCCGTTTATGTCTAGAGTAGGAACTCAGCTCTTTCCCTTTTTCTTCATTCTTCCATAGGTTCTCATGACCATAACTATTTCATAATGATCAGATTAAGTGTTTTACCTTCACTTTCTTCCTTCACAGAGTCAACAAAGCTGGATTGTTCTCCAGATCTGCAACTTTCCATTGTAACCTTGGTCCTCTTGCGCCCCTAATGTTCTGGCTTTAAAAGGAAAATAGGGTTACACTGTGAAAGGAAAAGCTCACGCTCAGATTCAAATTGTTATGGACCTCAGATGGATTTTGGTCAGGCATCTGTAAGCCACACGCAGCCATCTGTCTCACTGCTGCCATCTGCTGGAGTCAGTTGGCTCCTACAACATTAAAATGTTCAAAAAATAAATAAGTCAGAGTGAAAATGGAGGGATACGTATTAATAGGTATAGAATAAAAATAAAATACCTTTAAGTTAAATGTATTACTCGGTTATTTAAGGAATAAATTCCACACAAGATGAAATACATCACCAATTTATTTTTTTGTACTTGTGATGATTATTCAGTGTCGGTCGTAAATAGAAATATATCGCACAGTCACAAAATAAGGTTACAGAGAATTGTGTTGGACTTCTTCTTTAACCAAATAGTAACCAGCATGCCATGCACATATTGTTTTCTGGAGGATAATTATGATGTGCCCTGGAAAAGCTAAGACAAGTCTTAATGTTCTTTTAGTTCAGTGGTGGTTTTCAATTTGGAACTCCATGGTCATTTATGCTAGTCTCTTTCTTATGCTGGAGGTATGACCTGTTACTTTAACTGAGGCAAGTGAAGCCTGCAGATCTTTGCATGTCGCTATGGGGTCTTTTGGGACCTCTTGGATGAGTTGTTATTGCACTCTTAGGGTAATTTTGGTCAGTCGTCCTGGGAAGGTTCCCCACTGTCCCATGCTTTCACAATTTGTGGATAAAGGCTCTCCCTGTGGTTTGATCAAGTCCCATAGCTTTAGAATTAGAAAACACTGAAGTGTGACGAAAAATGAAATCAGGAAGGGGAAAATCTAAACCAAAATATTAGCATTAATCCTAATTAAAGGGAAACAGAATGCAAGCTCCTGTAGCATTTTTGGAGAAAATCTTTCCAAATAAACTGAAATGTCTATTCACTGTGAATTCGCCGTTTGTGATTCTTCAGATTCTCAGCTCTAGTAAACCTCTTCAAACAAATATTGCGTCTAAATGGATCCTTTCCTGTGTGAATAACCATATGTCTTTCAACAAGACATTTCTTCACAAACATTCTTCCACATTTTTCACAAGCAAAGCAACCCTTTCCAGACCACGCATTCTCTAGTTTTGCATGAAATCGCATGTGTTTCTGAAGGTGAGCCTTCCGAGTAAACTTTTTATCACATTTATCACATGGCAGCAGATTCTCCCCAGTGTGGAGTCTAACATGTAGGTGCAGACTTGCTTTGCGAGTAAATCTGCCACCACAATACCCACAAATGAATGGTTTTAGATCTAAGTGGGATATCATGTGGCTTTTTAGTTCACCTGTACTTCTAAAGCATTTGCCACAGTCGCTGCATGCAAATGGTTTTTCTCCCTTATGGATGGTCATGTGCATTTTAAGGGATGTCTTCCGGCTAAACCTTTTATCACACTGATCACAGGCAAATGGTTTTTCTTCACTGTGGCAGACCAGATGACGTTGAAGACCAAACTTCTGTCTAAATGTTTTGCCACATTTATCACAGGCAAAAGGTCTTTCTCCTGTGTGGAGTGTCCAGTGACTTTTTAATTGAGCCTGACAACGAAAACTTTTACCACAGTCTTTACAAACAACAAATTTTTTACCAGAATGGATTCTCTTAATATGAGATTTAAGAGCAGTTTGCTTCTGAAAAGTTTTGCCACAATCGTCACAAGAAAAGGATTTCCTTCCCATCTGTTCATCACCGTTTTGCTTCCCTCTAGAGTGATTCTTGTCAACCGAACAGCTGGAAGACTTTTCTCCTGAATGACCTGCCATATGTTTCTGGAACATCTGCTTCCTCACAAACTGTTTACCACAGTCAGGGCAGCTGAAGGCCTTCTTGGCAGCTCTACGTCCCACTTTGCTGTTTACACCAGACTGACGTGTTCTGGGCTCCCTCCAATCTTCATCACTGTCTACATTTTCAGATACACAATGTGATAGCTTATCATCTTCGCTCTCATAACTAACTTCAGTCTCAGAAGAGGATGAATGCCTTTCTTCAATATTTGGCTGTAAATTTTGATTTGGATCCAGCTCTCTGTTGGGTTCTGGTCCTCCACTGATCTCCCTATCAGGTTCTGTTTTTATCTGTTCAGCTGAGCTGCTGTTTGGAGCTTCTGTCTCTCTGCTGTCTTCACTTTTGATGTCATGAGCCTCTGACAATTTAGGTTTCTCTTCTTTCTCTTCTTCTTTCTTCACAGTAAGCTGTCCTACATCCTGACTGATCCACTGTTCCTCCTCTTCCTTTTTCACCTGGAAACATGTGAAGTTCTGCTGGTCCAAACTGGAACTGCTGAGATCAGGAACCGCTTCTTTAACCACCAGCAGCTGCTGCTCGTCTGTAGGAAACACATGAACATAGGCTTGAAGTTATTGCAAGAAATGATAATAATTGTTGTTTTGAGATCATGTTCAAGTAATATACTTGTAATGGCATAATAACACAAGACCACATTAATAAACTTTAAATTCTATTGAATATTTAACACTGGATCTGGACGACATGTTAAATGCTCAAACAACAAATAAAATTGATTATGAAGTTTTAATTTATCATTTTGCAATAAATGATTTTTTTTATTGCAACAGGCCTACATGGACATCTTCACATTAACTGTTTATTGTGACTCTGCTTCGGAAATCTACAGGATTTGTTGTCCACGATGAGCGGAATAAACACAGCTAAGAAGTTGGTGGAAAAAATAATTAGCTCCCGTGTTATTGAGAAAGAGCAGATTATTTCAGTGCTAAAATATTTGATTCTCTTCAGGTAACTTTGGCAATTAAGTAGTAAATGTTTACAGATTGCCAGTGATAGCTGTGTGATTATCACTGGCAGTGTCTGAAGATGATGGGGTAACAAACGTTACAAGGTGTGAGCTTCAGGCTGAAATACTGTGTTCCTCTTTGATGTTTCTGCAAGCCTTTAATTAAATTCTTGTAGAAGAGAGAAACTATGTTCACACATCTCAGAATGATAGAATTATATTTTAAGGCATTTAATGCAAATGCTAGGACTTATTATTCTGGACCTATAAACGCCATTAATAATGAAAAAAAGAAGTAGAAATATTGTTCATCCAGTAAACTGTCATATTTTACATTAGAACAGGATTTTTATTTATTTATTTTTTATGTTTTAAGGAAGTCTAATTTTACTTGTCCTGCCATCATCTGGCTATGAGCAATTAAAAATTCTAAACACGCACAATTGTGTTGGAAAACAGAGTTTGGTGACTGATTCTTATTTGTCAGGCGGAAGTGGTCCCTCGGCAGCACTTGCGTTTCTCGGCATAACACCGCCTCTGGTTGCAGTGCGCGCTCCCGACACAGGGTCAACACAAGGGAACAGAATTTCACACAAGACCTCTTTCTGTGGTTTTACAATATCCTGTTCATTTTTACGCAAGGTTTTAATAATTTTGGCGATATCTAGGTGTTTGTGTCTATAGTGGTAGTAGCTCTCAGTATACATGCTTGGCGCAGGATTACCCTAATAAACTCTTTCCTGTTTACCTCGTGCTTCCATCAATTCTAATGATCAGTTATTTGAAAATGATCAAATGAAGTGATGTACCTTCATTCTCTTCCTTCACAGAGTCAACGAAGCTGCATTGTTCTCCAGTTCTGCAACTTTCCATCGTAATCTTCATCTTAATGTTTTGGCTTTTCAGGAGAATAGGGTTACACTGTGAATCGAAGAACTTACTCAAAAGAAATCCGGTAAATTCAAGTTGTTCTTCTTGCAGATGGCAAGAAAACTTAAAGTGGGCATTGCCGCCACCTACTGGTTCGGAGTGTGGGTCTTCAAAGTATTATGTACACATAAAAATCAAAAACCTGTATGTAATCAAATTCCAATAATCAATGTTGATTTCTTTAACAAGCAAATGATAACAAATACAAGTTCTTTTTTAGTGTTGCTATTACACTAAACTGTTTATTTTTCCAAACTCTCTCTTTATAAATCTTTATGACAGTCTAATATAACATGTTCTAAAATTTCTTCCATTCCACGTTACATTTCCCTGTATTATGCTTTTTTATTGTAAAAGTATAATTGTAAGTCCTGCATATCCAAGTCTTAATCTTATTAGCCTCTCATCCTTTGTATTTTTTTCTCCCAGTTCTAATTTCACCTACTGCCTTTTGGATTTTATTAAAAATGTTGTAAAACCATTTATTTTCATCTCACCTTATTTCCAATTATTTCATTGGATTTTGTTTAATGACACTCTTTCTCTCTGATTTGCTTGTTTTAATTCTTTTACATTTTTTGTAACATTTTTGTGCTGCATACACCTTATTGAGACAATAAATTCATTATTTCTGCACTTGTTAAAAATAGAAATAATACATGATATAAAGAAAATCCACTTAAAAGCCACTTCATGACTTACCCACAATGAGCTGCCAAAATCATTTTATCGCAGAACAGAGGCAGTTTTCCCCATTATTTGCTAATACCAGACACTGCTCTGGTGTCTGGTATTAGCAGACACCAGAGCTGCTAATACCAGCAGCTCTTGTCAAATAGACATGATCTCTTTGACAAGAGATCATGTCAAACTCAAAATACTAAAACTAATCTTGATCAAATGGAAGCAAAATAATCTGAACTGCAGTGGCGTTTGTACAGAAAGTCTTTCCAAGCGAATTCTCCGTATGAATTCTGTTTACTGTGAATCCTCAGTTTATGATTCCTCAGTTTCCGCTCATGTAAACAACTTCAAACACAGATCGCATCTAAATGGTTTTCTTCCTGTGTGAAAAACACACATGAAAGGAGATCTGTCCTTCTTCCACATTCCTCACAAGCAAAGTTTCCCTTCCCGTCCACCACTTTACCCTCCTTCTGATGAATCTGCATGTTTTAGAAGGCGACTCTTAAAGACAAACTTTTCATCACATTGATCACATGACAGCTGATTATCCGCAGTATGGAGTCTAACATGCAGGAATTAACTTTGTTTCCGAGTAAAAGTGGCACCACAATACCCACAGACAGACGGTTTTACATTTGAGTGGGTTATCATGTGGCTTTTAAGAACATCCTTAAGTCTGAAACATCTGCCACAGTTGCTGCATGCTAATGGTTTTTCTTCTTTTATTCGATACACCGAATAAAAAACAGAATATCTTGAAGTTAAATATGTTAGTCACTTATTTCAAGAATGAAAATCACATATTAAATAAATTCCACACATGAAAAACAGCACACCTTTATTTTATGTATTTGTGATGATTATGGCTTACAGCTCAGAAAAACCTCAAATTCAGTGTCAGTCGTAAATGAAAATATATCGTAGAGTGACATAATAAGGTCACAGAGAACTGTGCTGCACTTCTTCTTTAACCAAATAGTAACCCACAACCCAAACAATCAATCAAATCAATCAAATTTTATTTGTATAGAACATTTCAGCATCAAGGCATTTCAAAGTGCTTTACATAATTAAAATAAAAACAGCGTGTGACATTGAATAAACAGTGAGAAAGAGATTTAGAAAAGAAAGATATTAAAAAAGATAAAAACATTCAAACCCACACCCCTTTTAGGACTTCAGTTAAACATCGTTTAACTGGGACTCAAACCCTCTGGGACTTTAGTCAAAAACACTGTTTGACAAGGACTCCAACCTCTAGGATTTTAGTTGAACACCGTCAACTGAGACTCTAAACCCCGTAGAACTTTAGTTAAACGTCGTTTAACTGGGACGTTTTCCGGGGGGCTTTACATCATTAAAACGTAAACAGTGAGAAAGAGAAATAAAAATAAATTATTAAATAGATAAAAAGATAAAAAGATGAAAAACATCAAAGACATCAAAACCCGCACTCTAATCCTAATTTAGCCATAATCAACTCTAAACAGGTGGGTTTTAAGTTGAGATTTAAAGGTGCCCAGTGTTTCAGCTGTTTTACAGTTTTCTGGAAGTTTGTTCCAAATCTGTGGTGCATAGAAACTGAATGCTGCTTCTCCTCGTTTGGTTCTGGTTCTGGGGATGCAGAGCAGACCAGAACCAGAAGATCTGAGGGGTCTAGACGGTTGGTACAACAATAACAGATCTTTAAGTTATTGTAGTGCTAAACCGTTCAGTGATTTATAAACTAACAACAGTATTTTAAAGTCTCTTCTTTGAGCTACAGGGAGCCAGTGTAGGGACTTTAAAACTGGTGTTACGTGCTCTATCTTCCTGGTTTTAGTGAGAACACGAGCAGCAGCGTTCTGGATCAGCTGCAGCTGTTTGATTGGTCAGACCTGTGAAGACGCTGTTGCAGTAATCAATGCGGCTAAAGATAAACGCATGGATGAGTTTCTCTAGATCGTGCTGAGACATAAGTCCTCTAATCCTGGAGATGTTCTTCAGGTGATAGAAGGCCAACTTTGTGACTGTCTTAATGTGGCTCTGAAGGTTCAGGTCAGAGTCCATCACTACTCCCAGGTTTCAGGTCTGATTGCTGGTTTTCATTCCATGCCCTCATTGTTTTCCGACTGCTCGCATTCATCCTCGTGCTGATCTCTCCATCATGACAATACATAGATAAGAATTGGCCCATTGTTGCCACAGCAATGTATGTGTTGACTGCCAACATCTTCTTAGCTGCTGCATATACTTTGGTGGGAGGAAAATCCTAGGGTGGAATCATCATTTTTTTTATATATTTGTTAGTAAAAGGAGACAAAATGCAAACTTCTGTGGCATTTTGACAGAAAATCTTTCCAAATGAACTGTAATATCTATTCATTGTGAATTTTCAGTTTGTGATTCTTCATATTCTCACCTCTCGTAAACGTCTTCAAGCAAATATTGCATTTAAATTGTTTCTTTCCTGTGTGAATAACCATATGTCTTTCAACATGACACCTCTTCACAAACCTTCTTCCACATTCTTCACAAGCAAAGTTTCCCTTTCCAGGCACCACATTTGCATGAAATCGCATATGTGCTACAAGGTGACACTTCCGAGCAAACTTTTTATCACATTTATCACATGACAGCAGATTCTCCCCAGTGTGGAGTCTAACATGCAGACGCAGACTTGCTTTGCGAGTAAATCTGCCACCACAATACCCACAAATAAATGGTTTTACATCCAAGTGGGTTAGCATGTGGGCTTTTAGATCACTCTTAAGTCTGAAGCATCTGCCACAGTCGCTGCATGCAAATGGTTTTTTTCCCTTATGGATGGTCATGTGCAATTTAAGGTATGTCTTCCGGCTAAACCTTTTATCACATTTTTTACAGGCAAATGGTTTTTCTTCACTGTGGCACACCATGTGAGTTTGAAGGCTAGACTTTTGGCTAAATGTTTTGCCACATTTATCACAGGCAAATGGTCTTTCTCCTGTGTGGAGTCTCTGGTGATTTTTTAATTGAGCCTGATAGTGAAAGCTTTTACCACAGTCTTCACAAACTAATTTTTTAACACGATGGATTCTCTTAATGTGAGATTTAAGAGTAACATGCTTCTTAAAGGTTTTACCACTATCGTCACAAGAAAAGGATTTCCTTCCCATCTGTTCATCACCGTTTTGCTTCCCTCTACAGTGATTCTTCTTAACCGAACAGTTGGAAGACTTTTCTCCTGAATGACCTACCATATGTTTCTGGAACATCTGCTTCCTCACAAACTGTTTACCACAGTCAGGGCAGCTGAAGGCCTTCTTGGCAGCTCTACGTCCCACTTTGCTGTTTACACCAGACTGACGTGTTCTTTGTTCCCTCCGATCTTCATCACTGTCTTCATTTTCAGATCCAGAACCTGATAGATTATCATCTACGCTCTCATCACTGCCTTCATTTTCAGATCCAGAACCTGGTAGATTATCATCTACGCTCTCATCACTGACTTCAGTCTCAGAAGAGGATGAATTCCTTTCTTCAATATTTGTCTGTAAATTAGGATTGGGATTCGGCTCCCTGTTGGGTTCTGGTCCTCCACTGATCTCTCCATCAGGTTCTGTTTTCATCTGTTCAGCTGAACTACTGGTTGGAGCTTCTGTCTCTGTGCTGTCTTCACGTTTGATGTGATGAACCTCTGACAACTGAGGTTTTTCTTCGTCTTCATTCTTCTCAGAATGACAGATCCACTGTTCCTCCTCTTCCTTCTTCACCTGGGAACATGTGAGGTTCTGCTGGTCCAAACTGGAACTGCTCAGTTCAGGAACCTCTTCTTTAACCATCAGCTGCTGCTCGTCTGTAGGAAACACATCAACATATGTCTGTCAAGATGACAAATTTTGCTTGAAGATAAATTGTCCAAGTAGTTATTGTGATAAATCATAATATTGCTGTTTTGAGACCATTTTCAGGTGATATAATGGTAATGTTATAATAATGCAAGACCACATTAGTAAACTTTAAATTCTATTGAATATTTAACACTGGAACTGGAAGACATGTTAAATACTCAAACAACAAATGAAATTATGAAGTTTTAATGTATTATGTGACTATTTATTGTTTATTGCAACAGGGCTACATGGACATCTTGGCTATATTTTACACCAAGGACTGTTTATTGTGAGGGTTATAAGTAATGTGTTGTTGAAGAGTGAGCTGTTTCCCATCAGTTTAGCAGCCAAATCCCTTCCCCTCCATACCTTGCCCTTTAGGTATAATGATAGCTTTATATACCTTTGAATTCAAATAACATATAAAATTGAAGATCTTTTTAAGGCCACCTTTTCTCCCCTGCTACTGAAAATGAAATTAGATTTAGAGCGTAGGTCCTTGCTTGGTTCGTCATTAACTGCGTCAAAATGAATGCTCTTCCACATTTTTTATATTTATTTCAGTATGTTCCAATCTTCCTTGCTAATTTCTTCTTTAAGCAGTTATATGGTCTTATTTCTGACTTTCCTTGGAAAGGGAAGGCACCGAGGCTGTCAGGGCAATACTGTGCAGCCCCTCCCCACCGTGATATGAAAGTATAATATTAGTGCGGCCCACATGATGAGCGGACCTCTGAAGGAAGTCCCGCCTGCCGTTCCTCGTCATGGCTGACATTCTGTGCTAGGCTAAGCCTCACTGACTTCATGCTGGCTAAAGACTTCTGTGAAACGTAGAACAAGAGCGATGCCAAGTGGAATAAACTTATTCCACACTGCAGCCTGAAGTGACCCAATTCCGATTTGTTTTTTGACGTAATGCGACCTGTATCTGTTCTTTTCATGACAGTCTAAGCATGTTGATGACATTTGAGGATATTTTTTTTATGTTTTTTGTGGAATCCTTTATGTAGCCCAGCCTCACCCAGCCTCTGCTTCCAACGGCCCCCGGGTAAATTGAGTTTGAGACCCCTGATCTAACAGGTCCAGAGAATTTCTAAACTCCTTGAGTCTTATTCTTATTAGAATAAGACTCAAGGAATCTTATTCTAATAAGAATAATAAGAACAAGCTGATGTCGAGACTCATCTAGCCACTTACATGCAAGTGTCATACCCTTTTTCAGTTAGTGAAGCAATCAGCTGCCTAACTCCAAAAACTGCACCTGTTGACGGCAGCTCTCTCTCATCTTAGAATTTTGATGCATCTTTATTAAGCAAGCTTTCAGGCAGGGTTAAGTAACATATCAAATTTAATAATCAATGATTTCAGATTCAAAATAAAACTCAAAATCACATGTACTCCATCTACTACCTTTCCTTATTCTGTGTTGCTAATCACTGCAGAGTCTTCCTCTGGATGGATGTGAGATGTATCTTGTTGTCCTCTGAACTGTTCAGCTTATCTGCTGTGTAATTCTAGTCCATCGACCAAGTCAGTTGCAGCAAGTAGAGATCTCTATAGGGGAGTTGAGGACGGGAGTCTAATCAGGAACCAGGTGCAAAGGCTGTTGGCTTCTCCCCTTTCCAGCTGTGCAGTCTTTATATTTCTGTGGCTCCAGGGCGCGGTTCTCTGTAGGTCTTCTGTCTGCATCACAAGTTGACTTCAACTGCTCCATTAGGTACGAAGCATTTTCTTCCTCTTTTCAGGCTCTCAACGGTACTGGTCAACACCCTTAGTGACTTACTTCTCCCTTTTTTGTTTACTCTGTGGCCATTTGGAGTTAATGCTCCAAATTCCTCTTGCTCAAGTTTTAAGTTCTGCTTTTTTGTACTTCCTTCTTCGTTCACTTCCAATTTCCTGCGTTCTGTCTTGACCCTAACTGACCTTTGGCCTACTTACAGCACTAAGGTTACTATGTAATACACTTTATTCTTATACTTTATGAATAGTTCATAATCATCACAATTCTTAAAACATAATCAACATTAAATCACAACATGCAAGATTATAAATATCTCTTAGGCTCTTCTTAGGGAAGGGAACGACTGTTTTGCATGCTTAAAACAGAATTATGACTTTCCTAAAGGAGGAAGCTTTAGTGTAAAACAATTGAAACAGGTGCAAACACAGCTTGATGAAAAATGGATAGAAAAAAAAGCGGGCCGCACTGACAATGTGGGTGCCCTTTCCCCTTTAAGACAAAGGGACACTTCACCCCCTTTTCCTACACCCCAGGTGGAGATCCAGGCTCTCCAGGCAGATCTGGATTTGGACTCCCGTCCCCCGGTTCGAAGAGCCACCCCAACGCCCCACAAGACCCTGGAAAGACAGCACCGCCTCCTCCCAGGGAGAAAAGCAGCAAAGCTTTGTCATCAGCCCGATTCAAGACCGCCCTGCAGTCTACGTCCACTCCCAGCAGAGAGCAGAAACATGGATGCTCAACTAAACAGAAAAAACGTTTGCCACAAAACTGAAGACCCTGTGCAATGAAATGTGTCCCACTGTGCTGAAATACGACGCATGGCTACAAAAATCAAACCCAGCGATCTTGCCTGCCTGGCTGGACATCCCAATGTCCGTCTCAGAAATGTGGACCATAACAATGAGGGCTCCAAAGTTGACCCCAATGCCCCTTATCATCTGGCCTTTGAGGTGCTGTGCATCGGACTACAAAAACAATTTCCACAGCGCACTGTCAACACCATCCTGCAGACAATAAAACAACGCCCTGATGAAGCAGCTGAAGATGTCCTTCACTGCATGGAAGAAGCATTTAGCAAACACTCTGGTTTGTCATGAGGCTGACTTATCTGAAACGTTATGTGCTGCACAGCGACGGTGTCGTGCAGGACAGAAAGAAGAAAAGGGCAGACAAAGGAGACACTGAATTGCACCTGACTGCCTTGACCCTGTACTCTGGGACCCGACACTACATTCCACATTGCAGCAGACGAAGAGGCCGTGTTTTACAACTGCGGGCTACCTGGACACTGTCCCAAAAATCATGAAGCTTCAAGTCAGGGGGACGGACCAAGTCTTGATGATAGACCGGGGGAGGGAACCTCCAATCCAGTCTCTGACCCATTTCTGGAGAGCACTGACAAAGGGCGTGAGTTTCCTTAATATTTATCACAAATGTCAGGCTGAAGTGAACATGACAAAAGTTGGGAAAAGATTGATTCTCTTGACGATTAAAAAACACAAAACTCTGCAGGACCCCACAGAAGACCATTTTTGTTTATTTTAGGGGTTTTGTTATTGTGCAAACCAGAGCTTTCAGTGGAAAAACAAAAGTTCCAGGTCCTTTTAATGCCATACAAATATGAGACAGAAACATGGATTATATCTTTAAATAGACCTGTCTATTGATTTAAAGATTAATAGTTTTACTGGACAGAAATTACAAAAACAAATCTGGTTCTTAATCAAGTCCTAATGAGTCAAATTGAAAGTGTCATGGAGTCATCAGCCTCATGACATTAACACTGACATGAAAAATAATATTGAAGAATATAACAAATCTAATTAAAAACATAAATAAGTGATATGTTATTTACTGTTATGGTCTGTAAGATACATTTATTCTCAGTACTAGATATGGTCTCAACAAACCCATGGCACTTCAATATTATTTTACCTTTTATCTGGAATATAGTGTCTGTTTATTCTTGCCATACAGTCTCTGTATTTATTATTGCTCAAAAGGTCTTGCTATACCAGTTTATTCATCTGTATTTACTTTAGTTTTTTAGTTTATTCTTGCATTTTGTTCTTCATTCATTTCCATTTAGTTTCCTTTGATTAGTATAATCCTCTCTTGGTTTATTGCTATGTCCACTTTAGTTTCTTTCCTGTTGCTAGATTTATTTTATCGTTTATTGACCATCAGTAATTTTCACTCATCACCTGCTGCGCCGCCTAATCATCATGTTTTACATCATGTGTTGATTTTTCACTGTTCAGCATCGGATTCTCTGTTTTTATGCCACAATTCACATCTAGTTCATCGCTCCGTTTTATGTCCCGCTTCACCTGTTTCAGTTTTGCGCAATGTGCGCGTCGTTTTTTTTGTTTTTTTTTAACCCCCTAAGGTATACGGCGGTCGGGAAACGTATCGATGCGGAAAAGGCAGACTGACATAAACCTTTTAAAACAACAGAAACAATTTACAAATTTAAAAGTGTTGTGGTATCGTTGTTCTATCATACCCGTTTCATACCGGACCACTTACAGCTCCGGTGTTAACGCTATAAAATGAACGCTCTCTATCGTGGTATCACTCATGGAGGGATTTCTTTATTTAAATTGGTTCATTTTTCAGAGGGATACACAGTGAGGGTGTTGTGATTTTAGCAATTACATGTTTATAAGAGCGATTTTCTGTTGTCCTTCCATGGAAGCGGGCAGTATCCAGACGGACAATAAAACACTTTTTAATACAAGTTGCTGCTTTGACATGATCACAGAACTGCCAAAACATATGTACAAAAATCCTCAATAAAACATAAAATATTAGAAAATCAGACATCAGACAAAGTGAATCTCAGCAACGTCATCAGCCGGTGTAACCCTGAACTGATGCGGTGAAGCTACTACTAGCAGGAGCGGAGCTGCGCCAAGAAGCTACAAACACTGAATATAAGGAGAGCTGCCATCGATACAGTTGCAGCCAGGCATGATTTAATGTTACGAAATACAGTTTTAGCAAGTTGCTCAAAGTCTAAACTGGTATCGTTGTGATTGTAAGGTGTAAAGTTTACCTTCGACCAAACGCCCCCCAAAGGCATCCCAGCGCCCCCTTTTGGAAAAATTTCCGCCAACTTCCTGTCCCCTTTCCTCTAGACATGCCCAGCGCCACTTGTTTTTAATTCCTTTCTCAAGTAAACGTGTTTCTTTACCGGGTGAGACAAACTCCATCTTCTTTCATATCGCATTTGATTTAATCGCCGAACCGATCGCACGCGCTTCTTTTCTACAAACCGTTTTACAATCATTGGTCAAGAACACGGGAGCTAGAATTCTGATTGGCAGACATCTTTGTCTATTTATCTACAGTTTGGTTGAGGCGGACCGTGGGCGGGGCGGAGCGGCAAGAAGACGCAGGGGGAACCGTATCTGATGGGGAAACGCGGAAATCCGGCCCCCGGCCGGAGCTCTTTAAGCCCTGTATTGTTTTTTAGCAGCAGCTGTCGATTAAACTGACGGGCACCGTCTTGACGTGAGTCGTTTACCGAATCGGAAACCAACTTCAGCTTCGTGATCTTAAGCACAGTAAAAATGGCCGGATCCGCGCCTCTCTGTTTGCTGTGCGCGCTCCCGACACAGGGTAAACGGATTTTCACTGGTGGACAGAATTTCGCACAAGGCCTCTTTCTGTGGTTTTACAACACCCTGTCCGTTTTTACGCAAGGTTTAAGACTTTTTGGCGATGTGTAGGAATTTGTGTCGATGAAACGTTGTAACTCTATACGTCTTTGGCGCACGATTGCCCTAATAAACTCTTTACTGTTTACCTCGTGCTTCGATCGATTCTAATGATCATAATTATTAGTGACCAAATTAAGTGATTTACCTTCACTCTCTTCCTTCACAGAGTCAACGAAGCTGCATTGTTCTTCAGATCTGCAACTTTCCATTGTAATCTTGGTACCTGATGTTCTGGCTTTAATTGAGAATAGGGTTAGAATAGTGATGTGCAGCTCCACACAATTTCGAGCCAAATGAAGCGGAAGTATCGTGCTGCGGAAGAGGATTGGGGCCACTGGAAAAAAGAAAAAAACAATCTGACTTTAATCTCAGAATTCTGACTTTAATCTCAGAATTCTGACTTTTTTCTCAGAATTCTGACTTTAATCCCAGAATTCTGAGAACTGTTATATTATTTTTTTTCAAGTGGCCCCAATCCTCTTCCGTAATCGTGCAGTCTTTTGATCGCCTTGTCCAAAATTACGTGCCCCTCCCATAGGCGTAGGAAGAGGGAGGGGATGTCCCCCCCAATGTTGGAGAGAGCCACATTTGTCCCCCCCCGCCCCCCCAATAATTTCACCGCAGTTGCGAAGAATTTTAAAATCTTCTACTCGCATGCTTTTATTTTGAAGGCGCAAAACAGCGCATTCAGCAGAGCGCTTCCTCCCCCTCCCCCCTCTGAACGGCTCAGAGTTAAAGGCAGCAGCAGACGGAGTCAGAGAAACTCCGTTTGAATGAGACAAACTGTCTGTCAGGAATGTTGCCATGAATATCGCTCGTTTATAACATCTTGTTGTCAGTTTACTTTCATATATAGAACTAAATCTTTTTGGTTAAGCCGTTTTAATTCTGGAATAGTCATATGTCCAAAATTTTACTGCTAACTTTGTTTAAAAGTTAGCTAGTCTAGTCACAATGATTTAGAATGAGACTGAAATAGCAACCAAATTAGCCTTTTTATTATTTAAAGTGAGCAACGCCTGATCATACTGACCACTTAACATGTATTTATATTATATTATATTATATTATATTATATTATATTATATAGATATTTAGGAGAACAGCAGTGCTAGAATGATGTTGAAGTAAGGCGAAGAAGCTCTGGAGAGGTCTTCATTTAGTTTATTGAAATATGTATTAACTGTTTTTCATTTTTAAATAAACTAGACTATTTTATTATGAGAGGAGCAGGTCAGGGAAGACATAGGAGAGCCAGGTGGAGTTTCAGAGTGTGAAGATATAAAAATTATATTAATTTCAATAAAAACCAGGAAGGAGAAAGGGTGAAGACTGATGTCAGATTGATTTCTTTCAACGTTTCAATATTTTTATTATTATTTCCACACTATAATGGTAATGGTTAGGAGACAATAAGAAAAGTGCTTGAGGAGAGGTTTAAAAATAAATTAATGAAACTTTTTGCTACACAATAAATAGAGTTGAGATGTATAATAATGTATACATCTGAAAATGAAGTTGTTTAAATTCTCATTCTGTATGATAAAAACATACTTTTTATATTTAGTTCACATTCTGACACTGTACTGTAGTGTCTGTTGTGAATCCATGCAGGAACATCAGGCTGCAGAGAGTCAGAGGGAGGCAGAGACAGAAACACAAATCCGTAGATATTTTAGTTAAATGTTTGCGGCTGAAAATGACAGGGAAAAAAACATTTGGGCTTTTTGCTTCAGTGTTTTTTATGGCTCATGTTTGGTAAGTTACTGAAGGGCTGGAAAGTGAGACTGAGTTAACAGTGGGGAGTTAAGGTGTCTGTTAGACGTGAAAAGTATCATTTTTATTTATTTTGTAGATCAAACTGTTGCACTGATGTAGAGAGTTGTTCAAGAAGAACAAAACTTGTTTTTCGGATTTTATTTTTGTTGGTCAAACTGCTGTATTGAGTTTAAAACTGCTGAGTCCTATTTTATGAGCTGTTTTCTACTTTGGTTTTAGAAAGAGGTTGAACCAATTCAATTACCAGTCAATTTATAACAGTGCATTTTGACCAACAATTAAATGTCTTTTGACCAATAAGATATATCAGAATCTGGTAGCCTGCCTGTGCTACCAGAGTATGTAGCTTGCTAGTTGTGAGGCAAATTCTAAAGTGAGTGTTCATCCTGGAATGACAGTCATTATACTGTTAACTTTAATCTGATTATTGGATTGTAAATAGTAACATGTTAGAATATCGTATTTTCCGCACTATAAGGCGCACCTAAAAACCTTAAATTTCTTCAAAAGCTGACAGTGCGCCTTATAATCCGGTGCGCCTTATATATGGACCAATATTGAGCCACAACAGGTCTGGCAACTACGGTAAGCAGCCGACGACTTCATTTTCGCCCGTAGAAGAAGAAGCGCGTGGTACATGCTGGAATAGTTGTCAGAACGCTGGTTTGTTAATAAAGTTTGACTGACCTATCTAGTCTGCAGGTCATTTAGCACCACGTTCTGCACAAACATGCTGTGCGCGAACGGAGAAGGGTGACCATCGTCCGGCCACGCCCCGGCCCAGTCACGGAAGGCTCACTCTAAGTTCTTCTTTTAGTTTTACTAATATACTAAACTTTTCCTTACTTTTACAAACCCTCTCTTTATAAATCTTTATGACAGTCTAATGTTTTGTGGTTTCTTCCATTACATTTCCCTGTATTTTGCTTTTACATTTTAAAAATATAGTTTTAAATCCTGCATATTCAAGTCTTAATCTTATTAGCCTCTCATCCTTTGTATTTTTGCTCCCAGTTCTAATTTTACCCACTGCCTTTTGGATTTTATAAAACTATTTATTTTTCATCTCACCTTATTTCCAATTATTTCTTTGGATTTAGTTTAATGACATTTTCCCTCTGATTTGCTTGTTTTTACTATGAAGCTGCAGATGGTATTTTGACTCTTCTTTTTTTGCCATGTTATGCACTCTCATTTCATTTTACTCAAATAAAATAACATTTGTGCTGGTACCCACACAAATGCCATTGTTAAACCCAATATTATGTATCCCAAATAAAGTATGTAGTATGTCTAATAAAATATCGGTCCTACTCTATGAATTATTGTTTTAAACTCAATAATGCAGTTGCAATATATATTTTTCAATTGTTTACTTGTGCTCTGCTAATTTCATGCTCTAAACACAACGTTAGAACATCGGTATTCCTCTCCTTTCAAAAACCATGATTAATATATTATTAATCATTTTTCTGTTAAATTACATATACTTGATGTTAAAGCAATTAGCATGTAGTTTTCCGGTTTTGTTGTGATTCACATTATGGACCGCAGAAGGATTTTGATCAGGCATCTTCACAGCCACACGCTGCCTTGTGTCTCACTGCTGCCATCTGATGGACATATTAGGATCCTACAACATTCAGATTTTCTTAACCCTCCTGTTTTGTTGCGGGTCAAATTAACCCGTTTTGAAAAAATATATATTTTCTGTTCCAGTGGGCAAACTCTACCCACACTGAGTGGAAACTCGGCACAAGTGGGTGGAAAACATAAATACTCTCTGCATGACTCATTTGTCTTGATTTTAATCAGCGGGTCACTTTGACCCAGAAAAGAATATGTGTCTCAAGTTCCTTATAAACTTCACCCCTTGAAAACAAAAATTTAAAATGTAATATAAAAAAATCTACAAGAAGCCAATTTCAAGGATATTTATAGTTTTTTTGTGTCTAGGTTTTTTCAGTGGACGTAAAAAATTTAAATTACATTCATCATCCAAATGAGTAAATTGTCGTCATTAATCCTTCATTTGTGAGAAATAAAAAAACCCCATCTTTGCACAAATATTGATTGAAATTGTTAGTATTGGAGTTAAATCAGATACAAAAATGTTTTGGAGGCCAAATTGACAAAGGAACATTATTGCTGTACCTCAGAAACGAACATAACAGGAGTTATAGGGGACTGGACTAAAAACTGAGACATATGTACAGCTACATCTAGAAAATGTTAAAATATCATTCAGGAATTGAATATCTTTTGACTGTTTTTTCAGAGAGTGAAACTTTCATTATCTAGATTTCTTACACAGGGTGAAGTATTTCAATCCTTTATTTCTTGTAATCGTTACATTTATGGCTTACAGATCATGAAAACACTAAACTCAGTGTCTCCGAAAAGTAGAAAAACATTTCAATGTTGAAAATTTGTTGTGTCACTCTAATCACTGAATTAACTTGACAACCATCCACAAAGGTTTCCTGAGCCTCTGAATGGATTCTCAGTCTGGGTCAGTGAGCTACACAATCACAGGGAGGACTGCTGATTGAGCAGATGTTCAGAAAAACAAACATTGAAACCATCCACAGGGAGGGTAAACCACAAAAAGTCACTGCTAAATAAGCTGTTTGTTCTGAGTGTTGTATCCAAGCATATTTATATAAAATTGATTGTAAAGAAGATCTGGTTTGAAAATATGCACTGGTAACTGATAACTGTTGAATGGATTTTTTATTTTATTTGATTTTTTTTTACATAAAATCCATTCAATAATTGATTTGTAAGCCTTGAGTCAGCACATCAAGATCCACTACGGACACATTGACAACTTTTCACAGAAGATTGTGTATAAAACAGAATTTTTATCTTTGTTACTGTGTGTGTTTGACCTCAGTTGTGTTTTTCCATACATGAGCCAAGAGGCCAAAGATGCTCAACTGTTATCAACAAAAATATCAACTCTTCTGGTATCCATCCTTACATCATGTCAGTCAGACACTTTACTGCCCATGACCTCTATTTAGAACAAAAAAATACATAAATGTAAAAATAAGGCAATTATTCTACATTTCTTGTAACATTTTGTGCTTCATACACCATACTGAAACAATAAATTCATTTTTGTATACACTTGTTAAAAATAGAAATAATACAAAATATAAATGAACACAATAAAATTAAAATTCATTAGATGCTTGGCCAGAGATATTGGGACAATGAGCTGCCAAAATCATTTTATCACAGAACTAAGGCCGTTTTCCCCATTATTTTTTAATTCCAGACACTGCTCTGCTTACGATGAAGCAAAGAGATCATGTCAAACTCAAAATGTTAAAGCTAATCTTGGTCAAAAGGAAGCAAAATAATCTGAACTGCCGTGGTATTTGTACAGAAAGTCTTTCCAAACGAATTCTCAGTATGAAATCTCTGTTTACTGTGGATCCTCAGTTTGTGATTCCTCAGATTTTCCGCTCGTGTAAACAACTTCAAACACAGATCGCAACTAAATGGTTTCTCTCCTGTGTGCATAAGCATGTGACTTTTTAAATACCGCTTCTGGACAAACCTTCTTCCACATTCCTCACAAGCAAAGTTTCCCTTCCCGGCCACCACTTTCTCCTCTTTCTGATGAATCTGCATATGTTTAACAAGGCGACTCTTAAGGACAAACTTTTTGTCGCATTGATCACATGACAACTGATTCTCCCCAGTGTGGAGTCTAACATGCAGGAGTAAACTTTGTTTCCGTGTAAAAGTGGCGCCACAATACCCACAGACAAACGGTTTTAAATTTGAGTGGGTTATCATGTGGCTTTTTAGAACATCCTTAAGTCTGAAACATCTGCCACAGTCGGGGCACCTAAATGGTTTTTCCCCTTTATGGATTGTCATGTGGGCCGTCAGAGATCCATTTGAGGTAAACTTCTTATCGCATATCTCACATTGAAATGGTTTCTCTCCTGTGTGGCAAGTCATGTGAACTTGAAGGCCAGGCTTCCGGGTAAACCTTTTACCACATTTATCACAGACAAAGGGTCTTTCTCCCGTGTGGGGTCTATGGTGAGTTTTCAAATGACACCGACTGTGAAAGATTTTACCGCAATCTTCACAAACAATTGATTTTTCACAGCGATAGATTCTCACATGACATTTAAGAGCACCTAGTTTCTGAAATGTTTTACCACAATCATCACAAGAAAAGGATTTTCTGCCTGGTTCGAGTCCCATCTTCGTATCACCATTTTGCTTCCCTCTAGAGTGATTCTTCTCAACCGAGCAGCTGGAAGACTTTTCTCCTGAATGACCTGCCATATGTTTCTGGAACATCTGCTTCCTCACAAACTGTTTAAAGTGGTCAGTGCAGTTTAAGGTTTTTTCGGCAGCTTTACGTCCCACTTTGCTGTTTACACCAGACTGACATGTTCTGGGTTCCCTCCAATCTTCATCACTGTCTTCATTTTCAGATCCAGATCCTGATAGATTATCATCTTCGCTTTCATCACTGTCTTCAGTCTCAAAAGAGGCTGAATAACTTTCTTTAATATTTGGCTGTAAATAAGTACTTGGATCTGACTCTCTGTCAGGTTCTGGTCCTCCACTGATCTCTCCATCAGGTTCTGTTTTCACCTTTGCAGCTGAGCTGCTGGTTGAAGCTTCTGTCTCTCTGCTGTCTTCACTTTTGATGCGATGAACTTTTGACAATTGAGGTTTCTCTTCTTCCTCATTCTTCACAGTAAGCTGCCCTACATCCTGACTGATCCACTGTTCCTCCTCTTCCTTCTTCACCTGGAAACATGTGAAGTTCTGCTCGTCCAAACTGGAACTGCTGAGATCAGGAACCTCTTCTTTAACCACCCACAGTTGCTGACTTCCTGCAGCAAACACATAGACCTCTTGGTTAGATTTTCTACCAATGTCTGTTTATTGTGGAAAAACAAAAAAAGTGTTATGGTAAAATTGTTGTGCCTACAAAACATGCAAAAGCATGAAAATATGCTGATAAATCTGTAACATTTAACCTCCACAAACTATTGGATCAATGAGTAGAAAGATGGACAATTTAACATAGTAAACTGGCTCATATTTTTCAGCAACTTGTAAAACCACTTGAAATTTAAAACCAGAATAACTTTACTGTGTCCACGTTAGAAGCAAAAGTCTTAATTTCATTTTGAACTGAACTTGCTTTTTTAGAAATAAAGGGTAAACACAGACATACACAGCATAAGACAAACAACCTTTTCTCCCGGACTGAAGTTTGTTTAAAACCAGTAAAGGAGGTCTGAGGTTCTGCTGGTCCAAACTGGAACTGCTCAGATCAGGAACCTCTTCTTTAATCACCAACGGCTGCTGCTCTTCTGCAGGAAACACAAAAACATATTGTTTACATTTCACATTTCAAGATCTGTGTATTGTGGAAAGTACTTTTTTCAATTTTGATGTTTAGGGGATTAGTGAGCTTGACCACAGCTCAGTGTTAGAGCAACTCCCAGCTCTAACACTCTCTCTTTCTCTCTCTTCCTTGTTGTCATTTCAGCTGCTCTCTCTTGTCCCTTTACCCCTTTGGACATCTCTTCCACATGATAACTCAGGGCTAACAGGAAAAACATATTTGTAGGCACGGAAAGCTATTCAGGAAGAAACTATAGATCTGTTCCTTTTAATCTTTTCTATCTGTCATCACAGCTGCATCTGTGTCTCTTGTGTCTTTTGGTTCCATGGGCTAATCTTTTGTTGTTCTCATCCTTCTCAGTTGCATCTCCCTCCATTGTAACAAATTTGTCAAAAAGGGAAGAAAAAAAAATTATTACTCACATGACCTCTGTCTTTGCTGAGCCAGCATCAGAGATAATTAAAACTAATTCCGTTTCTCCATTTTGTTGCCTCTTTCAATATGATTGGGTATTGAGGCACCATTAGGATCATTAATCCTAATGGTGCCTCATTCTTGTCTCTTGCCTCAGTCTCCTTTTTTCCCCTTCTGTGCTTAATCTCTTCCCTGAATAATTGATGCTATCAAAATTGGCAATATAGAACTAAAGGTTTTAAGTAATTAATGTGTACCACCTCCAACAAAAAACTTCCCAATTTGATTTTTCAGAAGCTTAAAAAAATAGTTATACGATGTTCAAGGTGTGCCTGTAAAAATTCATCACACTGCTAAAGGCAGCTGGAGTGGCTTCTTGAAACCAAATACCCAGGGTATGTCCAAACTTATGCTGCATTCAAGTTACCTGGGAAGTGGGAACTCGGAGGTGGCTTTTACGTCAGACACAAGGTAACCGCAATCTTGTTAAGAAGTCGGAATTTCAACATGGCGACGCCCATGAACGTCTGTTTGCAATAGCTGTTACAAACACTACTTTTAATTTGTCCAGCTTACAGTTGCAGGCGGTACATGCAACATTGATTTTAGACGCACGTCTACATGTGTATCTCGTCAAATAAGCACGTTTCCACCACAGCTTACTGTTGTTGATGCGAGGACCGGCCATATTGAAACGAGAAATCAACCACACAAATAGTAACTGTGGGTAGTGGGAGTCGATCCCAGTTTCTCCGTGGAAAATCCGACCTCCGAGGGCGACTGGGAAGTCGGACTTTCCCAGTTCCGAGTACAACTGGAACGCAGCATTACCCCCGAAGTTTCTTGAAGCGTTCACAGATTCCGCTTCCTGAAACAGACCCCTGGCGACATCTGGCTGTTTAGGTCTATCGTTGTAGGTCTCAGTATACATATTTGACGCCAGAGCACCCACCCCAATAAGCAGCTATTTCCTGTTTACTTCATGCTTCCATCGATGCTAATGATCAAATCTAAATATAATGCTTAGATTTAGTGATTTACCTTCACTCTCTTCCTTTACAGAGTCAACGTAGCTACATTGTTTTCCAGACCTGCAGCTTTCCATCGTAACACTGGTCCTCTCACGCCTCTAATGTTCTTGCTGTGATGGAAAACTGTATTAGACTGAGAATCGAAAGGCTCACACATAAGAAAGACACCGACATCCGGTAGATTCAAAATGCTCTTCTGCTTTTTCTTTTTTTTTTTTTTCGGCGGTTGGCAAGAAACCCGAAGATGTGCCTTACCGCCACCTACTGGTATGAAGTGTGAATCACTTGTATAATTTCTACATATTTTTTTCTCTTTAAAAAACAACTGTTGTATATGTTTGCAGTTAATTTTGAGTGTATCTGAACTTTTACTTAATTTTTTCAGACTATATTCTCATATCTTCTCTCTTATATTTATAACCGTCTACTATAACTCGTTCTTTGGTTTCATCCATTCCACATTGATCACATTTCCCTGTATTATGATTTTGTATTTTAAGAAGTGTATAATTCCTTCATGTCCAAGTCTTACTCTTGTTATGAAATTTCCCTCCTTTTTATTTCATCTATTTTTTTAATCCTATAAAACCATCTTCATTTTCTTTCTCCATGCCACCTCTGACATTCTTTCATATGATTTTGTTTAATGAGACTCTACCCTAGATTTTCTTGTTTTTACTATAAAGCTGGTGGATTTTTGTATTTTCCTTTTGCTGTCTTGTCTGCCAACACCCACACAAATTTTATCGTTAACACCGGATATTTTGTAATCTAAATAAAATATGTAGTATTTCTAATAAAATATGCCTATCTGAATGATTGTCAACTCAATAGTACAGCACTTTAATCCAAACAAAAATGTTAATGATTTTATGTCTGCCACCCACCGCACAGCTAACAATACTGACAAAAGTTCTCCTGTACAGGAGAAACCAGCACCATAAATATTACTGAAACAGTAAATTGATCACTTTCTGCACTTATTCAAAAACTGGAAGAATACATAATACAAATGAGCAATATAAATTTAAATTCCCTGCCTGTTTTGGGCAGAAATATGCAGCAGCAGATGCTCCGTCTTCCCAAGACGGTCTCACAAAGAGGATGGTCAGGGTTGTCCATAATTTAATAGATTCCATTTAAATTAAACGTAATGTGGAGATGACAGAAATATTAAAAACTGTTAATTACCAAAGCACTCAGAATAATTTACCGATTAAACGACAGGGTTTACATATTTTAGCGACAGTACATAAAGCATTCAATGCGACGGTTCGCCTAAAAGTATTTAGCAACAAATACATTATTTAACCTCCTGGAGGTCAAATAATCCGTTACTGTAGAACAATCTCTCCCCCATCAGTGATTGCAGCTTGGAAAAAAAGCCACTGAATGTTTCTTTCACAACTTTGATCCTCCCAGGATTATTCAGCCTCCATCATCATTTACTTGACACGGTTTGGATCCTAATAATCTAACGGGAAATTTTCTGTAGACACAAAAATCTCTCCCAGAAGATATGCTCCATCTCTGCGCATCAGAGAAACGTCAACACGGCCGCCATATTGGGAAGGGAAACTGCTGTCACTGAAGTATTTGTCCCCTCCCGGTTTTACATCTGTGGTTTGAGAGACATTTTAAAACAAAAGTTAATTTGGTGTGGAAACAGTACGTCAGCTTGACTTACCGAAGAGAAAACATGGTTGGCAACTCAAGCTCACACATTTGTGCACCAATTTCCCCAAATTGATGCCTTGTACCAAATCTCTAAATTTCAGGTTGGCTTTGAACTAATCTGAAGCTCGTACAGGAAACTGGTACAGACCAATTAAAATGTCAGCTGGAATTTTACCCAACTTGTCATAATGGTTGAAATCGGGCCACAATTTTCTCATTGCCTGACCATGTAGAAACCTCATCTCAGGTTTCTGAAACCACGTTTAACTCGACTCCTAGTCGAGTTAAACGTGTATGCATGAGATACCATGCATACAAAAAATAAACCCACGAAACTTAAGAAAAAAAATTGGTCACAACCAAAAACTTGATAAATTTAAGTCTTAAGGTTTATGCTTAAATTTCACCAAACAGAGCAAGAGAAAAATAAGAGGCGAGATCAAGTTTTATTTTCAAAGTCATCTTCCAGAGTCAATTCTGTAGTTTCTTGCAGGAAACGGAAGTTAGTATCACATTAGGATGTCAAGTAATCCACTGCAGCAAGTCTGTACCTCAGATCTTCTGGTGCTCTTTAGACCCACTGCCTGGGTGCTGTGGGGTTCCAGGTACAGGGATGTGGTCAAATGTATCCTGGGTGTATTTGGAGTCAGATGGGAAGTCTCTTGCTTGCTGGTAGTCGCCGTCTGTGTGGACGATGAGGGATGAAGGGTTCACAGGGCGGGATGCAGCCATTCCCTGAGGAATCTGAGGAGCGCTCCAGTGAGCCTGGAGGAGAGGACGACTACTGTGGGGGTCCAGGCTCAGCATGTCAGCGATCATCTGAAAAATATGTGCATCCTGTGCAGGTGAACAGTCCACATCAGAACCAGCATCAACAACAGAGGAGACACCAACAGCAGACCTAAAGCCAGCACTGGACCCAGCACCACCAGAGCCAAAATCAACTGAAACACCACTAGTAGTAGAGCCAGCTTGGGGGACTCTTTGATCTGCGGTGAGGGAAAAAAAATAAAATAAAAAAATTAATTCAGATAACAGTTATTCAGCTGGAGGCGTTCACAAGAAAAAAAAAATGCATCGTTACCTTTCCTGACAGGAACACAGGCTCCAACACTGAACAACAATAGGCAAATCCAGGAATTCCTGTTCAAACATGAAAGTTCAGTGAAGACAGAGAAACGTTAACAAGAGGTCATATAGAGGAAAACATACCTAAAAACACACTGCTGCGGCATGTTGCTCTCTGCAAAGAGCAGACAAAGCTTTGTGTTGTAACTACTCTGCTGCTGCAGCTGAGTTTATATTAGGGGCTCAGCTGCTTTCATCATTCTGATCATGCTCACCTGGAGCCCTGCAGATCCACGACTTCTGCTCAGTTTAATTAGTGCTGTTTATGGGAAACACTTAAGATCTACAAACCTGTATTTGATCGATCATAGATGCTTATAAAAATGTCTTTTCTCCAATTGTGACACAAACAACTTGAAACCACAGAAAGGTTTTTACATTAAACACTAAGTCTACCATTAAAAGTGAGTTAATTTACATTGCATAGCTTTTGTGTACTTGTGCAGCTCATTTTTCTAAGGCAGAGAGAAAAAAAAAGCAATTTCCACTTGCAGATGCCTTTATTGCAAGCAAAAACCTCCATGTTCTGACAAAATATATTTTACAAATTAAAGTCCAACCATATGGTCTTGACTCATTCATTCCAGTGACTGAAGTGGTTTTCTAGATGTCTTCCTTTCCAGTGACATTTTTCTATTTATTCTGCAAGGTCCAGACATGGCTTCTACATCATTTAACGTCTCTAGGACTTTTAGCAGGAAAACACCTATTTGCTTTACTTTTCAATGTTCGGCCTTTAGTGTCATCTTTTAACTATGATGTCGAGTCAAACAAATATTTGTGTATACAGTCAAAACCATACATACACCGAATAAAAAGACAGATACATTTTATTGGCAGTGAAAGAGAAAGGGAAAATTAAAAACCCACAGAAAAAACATGGGAGTCCTACTGATCTGAAGAAACTGATGAAACTGCTTGGTATTCCATAGATTAAATACACACGAGAGGTCAGGAATAATTCAGTCAAGATGTAAATTTAATTTAACTCCACTGGAGTGTATAGTGAAACAAGTCCAACAGATCCAAGCTCAACAGTAAGTCAGCTCAAAGATAAGGTGCACCGCAGCAACGGTTCTGATGCTTTCTTGCTAGAGATGTTCAAGAAAAATATTGTTGAATTTAGGGAGATTTAAGGCAGCATTAATGCCTTGGAACGCATGAAGAGGAGCAATTAAAGGAATTAAGAGAAGCATTGTTCCTGTGATCAAGACAAGA
This sequence comes from Poecilia reticulata, assembly GCF_904066995.2. NCBI lineage: Eukaryota > Metazoa > Chordata > Actinopteri > Cyprinodontiformes > Poeciliidae > Poecilia > Poecilia reticulata. Next base: position 16,275,689 of record NC_088848.1, read on the forward strand.
AGAATGCTGCAGAAAACATTTTGGTAACCTGCAAGGAACCTACAAACTCACAATCACAAATACAGAAAAACCCAGAAAGATTGGAAGGATCTATCATTGTTTCTTTGGATAGCATTTTTATTAGTTGAGTGATTCATTAATATAACACTGGAAATAAACAATATTGCATTTGGGTGTAAATTTAATTAGGTTTGACGTTTCACATTTTAACACAGAAAACCTAAAGCTTAGAGTCTTTGTAATGGAAAACAGAGTAACATCTAATGATCCTTCATTGACTTCAGTTGTGATTTTCACAGAAACCTCACAAAGGAAGGCATCTATGTGTGATGCAAAAATCACTCTAAGACAAATAATTAGAAGTCTGTGAGTTTGTCCAACCCCATTCCCACCTTCTATTAATCTAACATGTTTGGATGTGAGCTCTGTTGGGTAGAGTGAACTGATTATTGACCTATATGTGAAAACAAGTATTCAACTTATACAACACTATGCACAAGTCAAATGAGTGAAATATATGTATATGCATCAACACATTTCTTGTTGGTTAATCGTCACAGGCCTGTAAGTTGAGATGGTTAAATATTTCAGATTGCAACTGTAGGTACATTTTCTTAGGAAATTTAAAATTAAAGGTCTAACACTGCCCTGTGTGAAACAAATTCACCGTATACAGTCCAGCATTTTTATGACATTAAAAGTTTCCAAGTATATTTTTTGTATACCTATTGAAATAAAACTGAAATCCAGAGTACTGTCAGTTTTAATAAAAGGAAAGGTAAAGAGCCCTGGAAGGCGAGGGGGGTTGTTCATCTGTTTGAATGCAGAACTCCATCTCACATGAAGTAAATTGATAATGTGATCTTTTGCTATTAAGCTAGATGAGAAATATGACTACATTCTAATAAAAGCCCAACAACACACTTTAAACATGCTGGTCATGAACGTGATGATTTCTCTAACTGGATGCACGCGTGTTTCTTCATGTTTGAGATTCGAACAAATCTTTTGCCACAATTGTTGCACCTATAGGGTTTTTCTCCTTCGTGGGAACTCATGTGTGCTCTAAGCTCCGCTGTCGTACCACATCTTTGACCACAAACATCACAGCCAAACTGCTTTTCCCCCGGGTGGACGCTCATGTGTCGACTGAGAGTTGAGTTCTGAGTAAACCTTTTGCCACAAACACTGCAGCCAAACAGCTTCTCTCCTGTGTGGACATTCGTATGCCTCCTCAGAGTTGAGTTCTGAGTAAATCTTTTACCGCAAATATCGCAAGCAAATGGTTTCTCTCCAGTGTGGGTGCTCATGTGTGCCAGAAGATTTGCAGATTTGGTAAAGATTTTACCACAAACTTCACAGTCAGTTGGTTTGATGTGAGTGTTCATATGCTCCTCAAGATTTTCGGTTGTAGTAAATCTTTGACCACACACTTCACAATTGTATGGTCTTTCCCCTGTGTGGACGTCCATGTGTCTCCTAAGAATAGAGCTTTGAGTGAATCTTTTATCACAAATATGACAGCTAAATGGTTTCTTTCCTGTGTGGAGTGTTATATGTGCCCGGAGATTTGCTCTTTTGTTAAATCTTTTTCCGCAGACGTCACAGCTGAATGGTTTCTCTCCGGTATGGACACTCAGATGTGCTCTAAGATTTGAGGTTGTTGCGAGTCTTTTACCACAAATGTAGCAGCTAAGTCGCCTCTCTCCTGTGTGGACAGTCATGTGTGTTTTGAGTGCTGAACTCTGGCTAAATCTTTTACCACAAATATCGCAGACAAACGGCTTCTCGCCTGTGTGCACCAGCCTGTGCCGCAGGAGATTTGCATTCTGGGTAAATCGCTTCCCACAGTCGTCACAGCCATACGGTTTCTCCCCTGTATGCACTCGTAAATGTGTTTTGAGATTGAACTTTGAATCAAACTGCTTATTACACACAGAACAGCTGAAGGTGATTTTCACAGAGTTCCCTCCTGCACCATATTTTCCCCCTGACACTGGTGCACATGGGTTATAGTTTCCATCTTCAGTTTCAAGTTCAGAATCAGAAGATTTCTGCCAGTACTCATCATCACTGGCTTCGGTTTTAGTAGAGTTGGATGAGTCTAAAGCCTTCTCATCCGTCTTTGGCTGCACACGACCAGGTTGATCTGGATCTGTTGAGAGTTCTGGTCCCTCACAGTCCTCTTCATCACTTTCTGTTTTTATCTGTTCGACTGATCTTCTGGTGGGAAGTTCTGGTTCTCTGCTCTCTTCAGTTTTGACCTGAGGACGTTCTGAGAACTGAGCTTTTTCTTCTTCACCTTCACTTTTCACAGTAACCACCATAAGGGGGAATTCATTGGTATCCGTCTCCAGTCCCTCATTAAGCTGCTTCTCCCCCTGACTGATCCTGAGTTCCTCGTTTTCCTCTTTTATCTGAGTCAGCTCTGAACTGCATTGGTCCAAATTAGTGTTCCAGGAAACCTCTTCTTTGATTACAATTTGCTGCTGATCGTCTTCAAGTAACACTAAAACAGACAAACAGCAGAGGGAAAAAGATTAGCTGACATCAAACTACCTTAACATTTAACTTTACTATATGTGAAATAATACTGTCAACAGCCGTATTCCAGATTGTGTAAATTTGACACACTTTTTCAAAACAGTCATTGGATTGTGGTGGCCTCAGAGCGTTGGGGGACGAGGCATCATTTCATAGACATGGAGCGTCTTTATTGTAGCACAGATCTAAACCTCTCTTATGTTCATGCACATCAGATAAAATACACCATATAGACACAAGATCTTTTCTTGTAGCTGCTTTAGAATTGCTTAGCTAAGAGATGTTATTCAGATTTATTCTTCTGTTTGATATAAAAAGTCTAAGCCTCAGATTAACAAACCATTGATGGGATGACAGAGACACCTGAAGGGAATAACTGAGTCTGATCTGTGTGTGTCCGAGTATAACTTGATATAGCTACTCAACTCCTCACTGAAGAGATGTTACATGGGGATCTTAAGATTCATGAGGCCACTGACTGCTACAATGTTATAATAGTGCAGAAAATATAACGTCTTTATAGAAAAGATTGTTGTCTGCTTATGAAGCGCTTAATAGATTGTGCTGCAGTTATTAGACCAGGCAATACATAAAGATGCATGATGAGGATTAATGAAATTCTGAGCTACAGAGTAATAAACAAACTGTGATGTCAGCAAGGACTTGCAGCATCATTAAAACTACTTAATTACCACTTACTGAGATCTTTGTTGTCTTGTGTTTCCTCCTCTAGTTTTGATGTGGATGCTGCAGGAGGTTCCAAGCTGAATCCTCGAGCTTCATTTGCTTCAAGCTTCATCATTTCAGACATCCTCGCTCCACTTGTGATTCTTCTTTTGTTGTTGATAAAAGATATTTATAAAATTAAGACTTTAGAGCATCCAGCATGAATCCACTTCTGCTGCTTTAGGAAGGATGCCTGGAACTGTAAAAACACAAGTTAAGTTCATGTTGGTTCTTTCCACTCCCAATATGGCGGACGCTTTGACGTACTGGACCAGCGTACAGCTCGTCCAAGCGGGAGTTTAGTTACTTTCATGTTATGTTTTACTTACAAGATCAACTGATTTACATTGAACTAAACTTTTTAATTAAAGCTATAGTAAAAATGTATCTTAAGTAGAAAGAAGACCATACCGCCAACGACTAATTAATTTTAGATGTAATTTTGATCAGGCATCGCTTTTTACACACCTATGCATTTTTTTGGTTCATCTAAATTCACAAACAGAAAAATCACAACGATTGGAAAACCGCTCAGCTCCATCTACTTCCATCAGGTAGCTATGATAATCTGCATCTGTATGCATTCTTCAGGAAAGAAGGTCACACCGTATTTACCTGCGCTTTCTCGCTTAATCTCTCCGTTCAATCCATCAAATGAAGATTATGGGTTCTTCCGGATTTATTTAGCCTCCATCGTCCTTTGTTAATCAGGTTGTGACCAGGGATCTCCCTGCTATGCCATTAATTTTGTCTTAAACTTCTTATATCGTTCATCATAAACTAATCTGTAAAAGCATCCTAACCACCTCCTCCAAAAGCACTAGCTTCGTCAGTACTACCATTATTTTGTTCCTCCGTTCTTTTCAACAAAGCATCCAATTAAAAGTTCCTACCCCTGAAATTCTAAGAGTGTCTTGCAATATTATTCATAACCTTTTTCTTATTTTGTCATGTTGCAACCTTAAATGTTAATGTAAAATAAATAAATAAACAAATAAATAAAAAAACAAAAAAATTTTGGACAGAAAAATAGTTTGGATTTATTGAAAAATTTATACATTTATGAAAACAAGTTTCTTTGCAAACTGAGGCTGGCATTTTTAAAAAATATATATTTTTATGTACCTGAAGCTGTCGCTGTTTCGATTTATGTCTGATTATTTTTGTTTCGCGGTCACTCGTTTTTTTTTTTAAATTGTGCTACTATTACTCGTGCACAACCTATCATTGTTGCTTAACATTAGATGTATCGGTAAGCAGTTTATTAAAACAGCTTAGACCTGGGATTGTTTTGATATTGGTCAGACTCTCCGATAAACATTAACATCGTCTAACAGCAGCAAAATCCTACAGATGACACTAACGTTGTTCTCTTGCGCATACATTTTTGTGCTTGTTGCGATTATTTTAACAACAGATCGTTTGCGGTCTAGATCAATCAGGTAAACACACACACACACACACACACACACACACACACACACACACACACACACACACACACACACACACACACACACACACACACACACACACACAAATAAATCAGAAGTACACGGTCTAGCTGTAAAAACGTATTTCCAGCAGCAGATGTCACGTGTTTCCGGTAGAGCTTTTTCCAGCTGCACGCTCCTGGGTGAAACTCGGAGATTTTTTTTGTTTTTTGTCTCTTCTGCCGCTGCTTGAAGTCTTTAATAAGCCAAAACTGTGTCAAATGGAGGAAGAGGTCAGATGAATAAACCCAGACGGAGTGTTAATCTTTGTTGGAGCTGCGAAGAGGGATAGAGAGAAAAAAATAAAGGTAAATAAATAAAGGTAAATACTATGTGGCCTTCTTTCCCCGCTGTATTCACTGATGAAGCACAAATTGTTTTGTCTGACAGATAATTTATCCCGCTAATGAAATCGCCAGGAGCTTTAAGTGGACACGCAGAGTCACTGACGCAAACATGCTTCTCTTCGTGTCGGTATAATCATTAGCAGGATCGTTAGTCTGACATGTCCACTGCAAAAACTGAAATTATCTTCGATTTCCAGCGTAACAGTCCTGAGAGATGTTCTACCACGCACCTTTAATAACGACAAGCTGCACATCTTTGGAAAAGTGATCTGCAAAATAAGCATGTGTCCAGTGAAATGCATCAAGGTTTCTGTCATAGTAGATGAAGCCGTTTAGCACCAAAAGATCAAAAACTGTCACGGAAAGGAAATATAGTTTCTAGCTGATGGGAAATATGACAAATAAAATCAAAGAGATCGAGCCAGAACAGTAGTTTCTGCATAAATGTGCAGGTTGTTTCTGTCAATTTTCTATCAAAATTCCACATGAATTAATTCATGCAGTTTTAGAAAATATTTGAATGACCATTTGCTGTCAGTGGCCATGCTAACTAGCCTGAGCATTCATGACAGGCTCTGTTGTGATGAACCAACTGTAGTGTAGCAGAGAGAAAGGGGGAGGGTACGAGCAGCACATACACCAGGAGGATTGACAGTGCTGAGATTCTCCTCCTGGTTCTGATTGATTGCTCCTGACAGAGTATTATATTCGCTTAGATTATAGTGACACAATAGAGAAAAGGCAGATGAGCTTGATTTCCTTTAAGATTATCTATCTTATACTGTCATGACATAATAATTTTAACAAATATGTAAAAAAAAAACATTTTTTATAGAAGTTACACAACCCAGCTTTAAATTCCTAGCCCTAATTGTGATATATACCAACATTTTGTAGATCAGTGATTTGAATGACCATAATATTAATTTCTATTTTTATTCCAGGTTCTAAAATGTTTTTTGGGTTTTTTTGTGAATAACTAATGCATTGCCTGGTGTTTGTGTGGCTGTAGTTTCATATGGCTGCGCTGAGAAATCAGCAGGAAATACTTCCTGAAACTTAAAGCTACAGTTCATCTCTGAGCTGCAAATAAGCATGGAGAGGGCTAAGAGATTCAGCACACGGATGTCCGGAAAGAAAAAACATCAAGAAGTCGACCCAGGGAGGGTTCTTAAGGCTGCAGCGTCCACATCGGAGCCTCAGCAAACACAAACCAACAGAGATCTTAGTAAGAAAATAATTATTGTTTTATCAACCGATTGTCCTATCCATCCGTTTTACCTGACTAAAGCAAAGTGTTTTGAAGCCGTTCTAAGATGTGAATTGTCTAAGATGGACTGAACTCACCCTGGTCAAAGAGGGGAGAGTTTTAGCTTCAGTGGATGTTCTCAGAACTATTATGTGCAGTAAAATTACTTTGATTTGGAAAGCATAGTCATCGGAGCAGCCTGTGATCAACTCGCATGAAATGAAGTCCCGCCTCACACACAACCTAAAGACAAAAATGCATCAGAGAATGTACCTTACACCCTGAATTAAACTTGACCAAATTTATATAGGTTTCACACTGATCCACGAGCAATTACATGCAGTCTGTTGGATAAAGTATATTGTAATTTTAGCATTTTATAGTCACATTTAGTTCTTTAAATCTGTCCTAATCTAGCAACAAGCCATTAACATTTTCTTTGTTTAGAAACTAAAGTAAGGTTTGATATTTGAATGTTGTCTTTGATTATACATGTGTTTCAGGTCTGGTTAGACAACAAGAGGTTCTGCCGAGCTTCAGCAAGCAGAAACAAGAGACTATGGAACTGAAAGACGAAGAAAATGAAGTCAGGATCAACCCCACTGCTGAAACTGTGAGAACTGAAGATGACGAGAAGAAACTTGAGTCTCAACTGCTTAATCAAATCAAAACTGAAGAAGATGTGAAGGCAGAACCTTCAACCAACAGCTCTGCTCGGCAGATAAGAACAGAAGGAGACCTCTGTGGTGGACTGGATCCAGATAATAACTCTGATCCAAATAATAACTTAAAATTAAATTCAAATGAAAATGATTCACCTTCTTCAGAAACTGATGTAAGCAGCAACGAATCTGCCGGTTCTGGATCTGAAACAAAAAGCAAAGCCTCGAAGCAGACCATTGTACTTGAGCCAGGTGATGAGAAAAATGTAGCCTGTAAAGCTGCTACAATATCCTTCAGCTGCTCCGAGTGCGGTAAACAGTATCGCCACAAGTGGTCCCTTAAGAAGCACCTGGGGGTCCACTCCGGTGAAAGGCGTTTTCTCTGTAAAAATTGCTCTGAAACCTTTAGCGAATATGTGCAACTGAGGACACATATGAAAATACATGCAGACGAGAAACCTTTCCTCTGTGATATTTGTGGTAAAAGTTTTCGCAGAATGGGCGATCATAAGGCGCATCTTAGAGTTCATGCTGAAGAAAAGCCACTCGCCTGTAGCAAATGTGGGAAAGGATTTTATTACCAGATGAACCTTAACAAACACATGAAGGTCCACAGAGACAAACCTTTCAGCTGTGATCTGTGTGGTAAAACATTTAATGTTAAATCACGCCTTAGGATGCACATGCAAAACCACACTAAAGACAAACCGTTTAGCTGTGGGGATTGTGGGAAAAGTTTTAATTTTAAGTCACTCCTAAAGACTCATATGATCAGCCATTCTGTAGAGAAGCCTTTTAATTGTGATGTTTGCGGCAAAAGGTTTCGTGCAGAAGAGCACCGTGAGACACACATGAGAATCCACACTGGAGAGAAACTTTTTGACTGCGGTTTTTGTGGTAAAAAGTTTCTCCGCAGCGCAAATCTTAAGACGCACATACGAATCCACACAGGAGAGAAACCGTTTATTTGCGATTTTTGCGGCAAGAGTTTTAGTTCACAAGGGAGCCTTGTAAATCATATGGTGGTCCATGCAGCTGAGAAACCTTTTGCTTGTGATGTTTGTGGGAAAACATTTCGCAGACCAGTAGAGCTTAGAATACACACCAGGGTGCACACGGGCGAGAAGCCGTTTGGATGCGATATCTGTGGAAAGCAGTTCAGTCAAAGCTCACATGCTAAGATACATGTAAGAATGCACACAGGAGAGAAATCGTGTGCTTGTCACGTTTGTGGGAAAGCTTTTTGCGAGCGAGGGTCTCTTTCACAGCATATGAGAGTCCACACAGGAGAAAAACCATTTACCTGCAGTGTCTGTGACATGCATTTTAATCGCAAGTATAAGCTAACAACTCACATGAAAACACATGTAGAAATTCAGTCTGATGCAGGAAAACCTAACCAAACTGGCTCATAATGACAAACTTGTGTTTGTTTCATTTTGTAGCTGTCTGAATGTGGATTTATTTTTATTTTTATTTGGCTCCCATTATGTTTGAAATACTAATGAATTATCATGCCCTCAGGGTATTTTCAATAAATAATTTTTTCAGATGGACAAAAACCTACTTTCCCCTATTAGTAGGTTTTGCCTCAATGCCTCAAGGCATTGCCTCAATGCTGTGCTCAAATATTGGACACCACATTGAAAAATATCCATCACCTGTATATTTAAAACTAAAACAACCAAGACTTCTAATAATATTTAATAATTTATTTATATATTCTGCTGCATGCTGTTTGAGTAGGAATAATCTTTTTTGGATGCTTTCAACAGTGAAATCAAAGGTGTGAAAGATTAGACCTTCTATGATGTTCAGGCTGGAGTCCGAGGCATTTACAGACAGACTGGCAGATGTTCATATTTTCACTGAGAGGTAGTTGACATAATTGGAATTTAAATTGAGTGCTTTGGAGATAAAGTTGGCAGTGAAAGGGCTGAGATGTCTTGGACATGTGAAGAAGTGGGGCAGTGGATATATTGCATAAATGATGTGAAAGGTGAAAACAGTGAGTATGTAAAGGGTTTCTTAAATTATCTTAAAATCTGAAAAAGTATGAATTTACCTATCATTTTCCAGATCAGGATAAATATGAAATGGAAAAATGTTTGAGTTTCCAGGATTCAGTTGTTTTTAGGATTCAGTTCCAGGAAGAATTGGGTTTTATCAATTACCTTATTTTTTTATAAGGCATTATAAATTGTACCTATATTCAAATAAAAGAATATTTCAGACCAGCCAACTTATTTGCATGAGAGATTTTAAACAATTTACTGATTTTGTGATGGGTTGCAAGGATCCCTGTAGATCTCGTTTAATTCAGCCTGATGTTCACTTGTTATAGGTGGCAGAACAATAGAACAAGCTTCCCATTTCTGTCATTGTTTATTTTATCTACAGAAATCTGATCAGTCCTGGGACTGAAAAGCACATTATTTTTAATAACTGCACACAGTATTGTCTGATGTAAATTTGCCTCTAGTCTCTTTTTACCACTGTACCTTTGTGTGAATGTTTTTCCTGATCTCCAACCTGCTGCTGGTACACCGGAATTTTCCCATTGTGTGACAATAAAATATGTGTTCTTTTCAATTTCACCCACATCGTAATTTAATTTAAGTAGTTTGGGATGAAACATACATTTATTTTTCCTATATATGTTGACTAACGCTGTCAAACAGCTCATTTCCCTTCAATCAGCCAATAAAATGATCTGTTTTTGCTGTGGAGGAGCAAAAACTGAGGGACTTGTTCCCTGCTTGACTTCCACCAAAGGGGTAATCTAAAAGTCCACAGAGGGACTTGTTTTCTGCTTGACTTCCAATGATGTTGGACTCTCCAAGTCGCCGGAAGGACCTGACTCCCCCTGGATCTCTGTTGATTCATCTTCCGACTTCAATGGGGCTGTTGCCGTCATCTTCTAAAGGGAAAATGACAGCGTCGTAGTCGGCTTGGATGTTGAGGTCCATCATGTCGACCCATGAAAGCTCTGCTGGAAAAGCTTCATGTTCACGAGCAACCTGTTGTTGCTTCATGTCAATATTAAACTCAAGATGCCTCCTAGATTTACTAAGGACCAGTATTATTTTGCTGCAAGCATCTGTCACTAAATTGTCAATGTCCAATGTTTTGATGCAAGAACAAATTATTTATTACTTTGTTAAAAAACGTTATGGTAAGTTCCACTAAAATGATTGTTTTTTGGCCAATTTAACAAAATAGTAAAAGATTATTAAGGCACATAATAAGGCATACTTTATTAGCATAAAGTAGCAGAGATGTGAACAGTGAAAGTATCACTGAAATATATTTAGACACTATTTATAATGTACTTACAAATATTAGTGACATTTATTTATTTTGTAATTTAGTAAGGCTTACTAAATTACACACACCTTGGAAATATTACCAAAACTTCAGAAAAGCGTTGTTTGTATACATTTGTAATTTTTAAATTGTACATTCAAAATATACATTTATACAAATGAATGCAAAGAGTACTTTTAAAAGGATTATCCAAAGTATCATTTTGGATATTATACTTGTTACGGCTGCAGTGGGTCTTTGCCCTTTTTCCTTGTATGGGTCTGTAGACGGGCCCACTGCAGGCTTATGTTTTGCCCTGATTGGTGCTCTGCTGCTTTAAAGCTGCCATGTGTGCAGCAGACAGGAGGCTTTTCTCTCTTCCTCCTCAGAACCTCATTTGGTTTGGTTTGTATCTTATGGTTCAGTTTTGTTAGGTTTGTTTTGCATTTGCTTATTTCTGGTTATTTATGGGTTTTGCATTAATCTGTTTTGGTTTCTCATTTCAGGCATTCCTTTTTCAGGTTTTATTTCTTTAGTATCATTTAATCAATTAAATGTTTATTTAATCAGAAAATCCTTGTGTGGTCTCCTTTAATGTTACCCCACCAAACAAGCCCGGTGGATGTAACATATCAAAAACTTTGGATATCATACTTAATATCCAAAATTATATTAAGTATTGTAATACTATGCTTAATAATATTACTATGTATAATAGTTCTTAATATATCAACCTCTCGGGTCACCTGATTCTGGACTGCTCTACATGCAGAACCAGAAGCAAACATATAGAAGCAGCATTCAGCTTCTATGCACTACAAATCTAGAACAAATTTCAGAAAAATTGTAAAATAGTTGAAACACTCAATTCCTTTAACACTAAAATGCCACCTGTTTAGAGCTACTTTTGAAACGCTAGAAATTAAAAAATAGTCAATCTAATGTGTAGTGATGGCACTTAATATGTCTCAATTGTTGACTGTTTTATGACTTTGTATTTTTGTGTTTTTATGAGGTAAAGCACTTTGAACCGCTTTGTTGCTGAAATGTGCTTTACAAATAAACTTGACTGATTGACATGTTTCAGTGACGTTTGGTGAAGAGACTCCTGAAAATAAGCAACAGCTTTCTGTGCATTTAAAGAGAAATAACTAAAATCAGAGGATCTGCTGCACTTGTTTAAAAAAATTGTCCAAGGAACAATTATCAGCAAAGTGCAGTTGGTAACGCTGTTGCCTTGTAATATGGTTCTGGGTTTCCAGCCTGGGGTCTTTCTGCATGGAGTTTGCATGTTCTCTTTGTGTATGTGTGGGTTCTCTCCGGGTACTCCGGCTTTCTCCCACAGTACAAAATTCTACAATTGGAATTGGGGACATAAATCTGTTTTCTTTGTCAAGGTCCCGTGTCTCCTGTGTGGTAAGAAAAATGCTGGATCACTGTTATGGTTTCAGTAAAGAAGTCTGAAAATGTTGCTTATTGGTTCCTCTTGGATTATCTGATCATTGCTCATTAAACTTGATGCATATCTGTTGTATTAAATATGACATGCAGGTATTACTTTTGCTTTTCATTTAAATTAAGTGTGCACTCCAACAACTCTAAAACACTCATGCAGACAAGTTGTGACTCATATCCTACAGTAACATGGTGATATTTGATAAATGCTAGATGCAAAAGGCAGCATTACGTTTAACTTGAATTTAGCAAAAAGTAATGAGTGATGCTTCCCTACACACACTACCAGGTTCAATGTATTGCCTCCTCTGGCCAACACTCTCTGCAAGCACATTTTGCATGTGGGGCATCCTTCTTCCATTCTCAGAGGAACCTGAGGAGCGCTCCAGGTAGCCTGGAGGAGAGGACGACTACTGTGAGGGTCAAGGCTCAGCATGTCAGCGATCATCCGAAAAATATCTGCATCCTATGCAGCTGAAGAGCCCACTTTAGAGCCAACACCAACACCAGAGATAAAGATCTTTGTCAGTACAAAAGCAAACGCCTGAAACACAAAGGTTCTTCTTGTTGATTTTTATGGGCGGTCAGCAAAAACTGTTAAGTAGAACACAAAGGTTATCCAGGAGAACTCACTTGAAAACTCCCCGATGTATACTTTACATACTTTTGGGCTCCACTTTTTTTTTTTCTTTAATCCAAGTAAATTTTATTTGGAGTCTTATTTTCTAGGTTCGGGTAAGAAATCAAAATTTCACAAGAGGGATTTGATTCACTTTGGTGTTGCTCTTCAAGTGAGAATGCAAAAATAGCTTCCAAACAACATTTATACACAAGACTGACTTTACCTTGAGATGAAAGCAAAAACAATCTGAGTTCCTTCACTTACAGCAGATACAAAAAGACATTAAATGTCTTCATGTCTGTGACCAAATCTTTCCTGATTCTTGTTTCAAAAATCTTTAGTCCAACCTGACCAAACAAAACAAAAGGTCAATTTACACATTTTCTCTTCAGTCTTATGAACTTAAGTGAAAACCAACCTGGTCTTTATGATTTTCTTGTTCTTCAAAATATTTCCTACAAATGATTCTGCAAAAAAAATGGCTTTGTTTTAATGGGGGGCAAAAAATGCTGCCGTTAAATCCATGTTTTAATTGAATAAACATTTATTCTTAAAAAGGTTAAATAGAGACCACAAAATTCATCGTTGAAGAGTTTTCCCTCCGACACAGAGACGACACGAGAGCAAACACGACACACACAAACCATAACTTTTTAAATAAGAATCTCAGTCCACAGAGAATTTACAAAGATTGCATATTTTAAACAAACAAACAAACAAAATCTCCTGGAAACAGTGCAAATATACCAACACCTGAAAACGACAAATAAAAGAAACCTTCCCTCCGTCCCACAGAACAGAAAACGTTTTGGTTGTCCTGTGGTGTCGCTGCGGGTCTGAGAGCAGCAGGAGTGTCATGAAGACGGATGCTTTCTGGATGGCTACATTTTGAACTGACGCGTAAATCTCTAAGCAATGAAAAGGAGTGAAAACATCACATATCACAACGTTAAAGTGAAGGCAGTGTCAGTGTTTGACTGAGCTCCATGTGAGCAACATTTAAAATGTGAAGTAAAGTCTGTTGATGGAAAAAAAATAAAAAAATCTTCACTTTTGTTCCTGACTGGTCAAATAATACAATAGGTAAAAAATAAAAATAAATTAAAAAGATCTGCTTGAGATAAGAAACAAAACTATTTATTATTCCAGACACTGAAAAATAGGAACAAATCATTGCTGGATGGTTTCACCTGACGACAATCTGACGTTTCGCACTGTTTAGAAAAGGAATCTCCCTTTACCTCACCCTCCTATACCCTGAAAGTCATAAAAAAATTACAATTTCTTGGTAGGTATTGCACCAACGATGCACCTGCTTGTATGAATACAAGTTTCTGCAGGAACATCTGCAGTGACACAGAACCGGTATTTACAGCATCACCAACACAGACAGGAGCAAAGCTGAAGAAATCGAACATCTGGGCGAAGAGAAGTGGCACCAGAGTGAAGAACCGGGACGCGAGGAACGGAACTCCTCAGAGCCGACGCTGAGTTAGCGACGCTCTTCTCAGGCACATTCACAACAAAAATCCCCCCCTCCGCTCCCCAAAAAAAAGACAGAAAACTCAACTGCAGTGCTCCGCGGTTGAGGGTAGAGGGCGCTGTGCTACATGTACTGGTGTGGGTACTGACAACATTCCCTCAGTTTTCTGAGAAGTCAGGAGCTTCAGCGCCCTCCACCCTCCTGGATGAGATTTTACACATGTGCTGCTTTGGTTCGATTAGTTTTAGTTTTCAAAAACGCGACAAATAATAAAACTCGCAAAGGTACGACCCGACGGGCCGCCGTGACCAGAGATGGAAAACGTCCATAACTATCCTCGGAAACCGAATCCCTGTGAAGAACGGAGACAAACGGGACGAAAGGGGAGGAGGCGTGGCGTCGGCAGGCTGAGGAACGCGCTGGTTTGGTGCGATTCCGAGAACGCGGACGAAGGTTTAAAAACGCATGCACACCTCCGAGCTGAGCGGCCACGCCCAACCGGCCAGCCTCTGAGACCTTAACGGGAGCTCGCGGCGAGCGCTCGACGCCGGGCGAGTTCAGAGCTGGTGAACGACACTGTCCACGTGGTTGGCGGAGACGGCGGCGTCCTGCTGCAGCCGCTGCCACTGGAAGGTCGTGCTCAGGGGACCCACTTCGTCCTCGTCGTTTTCCTGCTCCTTGGCAAACTCCAGGAACACCTGAGGAACAGTGTTGGGGTTTTTAAAAATTAGCTCAAGACCTGTAAAGAACCAGACACAAGACCAATGAGGTTTTTATGCCTTCCTTTGCAGAGGGAGAGATCCACAACCTCTAACCCGATCGGGATCAAAGATTGGAGAGCTCTGCTCAACTCTGCTTGGGAATTGGCTCTTATTATGATGACCTTCTTCAGTAGAACAATTCTGAGATAACAGAACAGATGAACCCCTTGAGGAGGAAATTACATTATAGATAAAGAAAGAACCTTAAAGAATAACTGGTGAGAGCCAGTTAGGTAACTGAACACATTTAGATAAAACACTCAAATAAAATGATAAAACAATGATTAGTTTTACCCAACAAACAGAAAGACCAGGAGGGGACACACTGTGAAGGAAGAAAATGATCACGCTGTGGGATCATTCCACCGTTATCTACTTCATGTGGACTGTCGTCTCTAGTTTGGCTCGACTCCTGAGAGCAGCACAGCGTATAGCAGCCAGCTTCAATTTAATTTTATCCAATTAAATTGAAGAAGAACGGTCAAAAATCAGAATGAGTCCAGCAGCTTGCTGAAGGCTACGGAAAACACGCGGCTAAGGTAGAACTTGCTAAGAGGTAAGAAAATTCAAACTTGTGATGAATTAATACACCTTGCTTCGTTTCTCCACCTACCTGCTCCAGAGTCGACTGAGAGAAGTTGTACTCCTCAAAGTTAAAGGTTTGTTTGGCTGAAAACAAATAAAACAAAGAAATGAGACTAAATAGTTTAGAAGTTATGTTCCACATGTTAAAGCATCTTTTTTTTTTTTTTTTTTTACAAACTCACCATTCTCTAACTTGGAGAAAGAGTGAGCCAGCGACTTGACGTCCTCCATGGGGATCTTATAAACCATCAGAGTGGTGAAGCTGCACAGAGCAACAACATACAGCATATTTATGGTTCTTGCTAAAAGAAAGCAAAAATTTGGATATTGTAAATAAAGTTGGATCAGATTTTCTCCGTCTTCATTCGTTAAAGAGCTAAGAGCTGAAACCTAAAGCACAACGAGGGAGAAAAGACGAAAGCAGCAAAGGGAGCCATTTATCTTTCTAGATTCAGCTGCTGATCCTTTGAGCGCACCTCTCCTGTCGGAGGGCGTGAGGAAAGATTCGGAGGATCTCCTTGTGCAGCAGCGCCACCTGCTGGAGTCCCGTCAGTTCCTCTCTCAGTTTCAACTCCAGACTGTAGCCTTGTCCGTATTTTGCCTTCAGATGCTGGATGGAGCCGATGCATCTGATGGGAGAGAGACGGTTAAGCTGCAGGAACTGGAAACCCCATAAAGATCAGATTTATTTAAAAGAGAAAAAAAGGAAGAAGAAAAAAAAAAAAAAGATTCCCAAGGAAGGAAGAACCTCAGCTGGCCAGAAACCATGATGGCGACCCGGTCGCACACAGCCTCTGCCTCCTCCATGTAGTGTGTGGTGAGGATGGCTCCTCGCTGATGGTTCCTGAACGCAACACGCATGGCCCTCCTGCAGGAAGACAAACTGTGAGTTTCACCGGGTTTCCAGAGTCGGCAGCTCTTCCACGTTACGCCGAGAGTCTCACCACATCCGCTGCTTAGACTTGGGATCCATTCCTGACGACGGCTCATCCAGCAGGACGATCTGAGGATTCCCGATCATACTCAGAGCAAAGCACAGCTGGAACCACATGTAAAGGCTCTCAGTTCAAGCAAACAGAAAACGCCAACCGTGCATTCTGGGTGTCTGACCATTTGAAGCCGCGCTCACCTTCCGTTTGAGTCCGGCAGAGAGATTCTTGGCCTGTTTGTTTAAATGTTCTCTCAGCTCCAAAGCGTTCGACACTCTGCAGCGGTTATAAAATAGCATCTAATATTAGAGATTAGTGTGTTTAAAACAACTTCCAAGCTTGAAAATAAAAATATTTAAAAAAAAGAAAAAAAAAAAAGAAAAGGTTTTTGTTTTTCTCTCAATTTTGAAAGATTTGAGTTTACACTGTAAAAACACAAAATATTACCAAGTATTTTTGGTCTATTATCTCATGTGAATATCTCAGCACTCTTCAAATAAGATAAAACTAACTTACAACTAATTTTTCAGCAAGATATAGGAGCTAATAAGTACTGGTTATGGATGACATAATCCCCCTGTAACCAACAAGACATTTTAACTTATAATATGGCAAAAATGTCTTCTTCCACTGGCAAATCTTTAAACTTACAACTAGAACACTAGTTAAGAAAGCATTGACTTAAAACAAACAAACACTGCTTCCTGAAAACTTACTTGTAAGCTAGTTTTGTCCCATTCCAAGTACATTAAGATATTTGCACTATAAACTAGAAGAAAAATATTTAGTAAGATTCTGTGTTTTTGCAGCGCAAAATGCAGCTGAGGACTCACCGCTTGATGATGCCCGGGACCTCCTGGCCCTTCAGGCCCTTGATGGCGGCGTAGAGCTCCAGGTGTTCCTGCAGGGTGATCCGGGGCCACAGAGGGTTCACCTGGGGACAGTAGCCGACGTGTTCCAGAGGGTTTTCCACTGGACGAAACTCGGTGCTGTAGTCTCCCATCAGGATCTGGACCCAAACAGAACACAGATTTACGTAAGGCTGGAAACTGCAATTTCATTACTTACTTGAAATCTTTCGCATGCATTTTGCTTTTAAACTCCAGATTTAACCTGTTTGTACAATGAGTTTTGATGCGTTTATAGTGGAGCTCCCTGCTGTTCTGAGTGGACATTTTCTTTTTATCTCACTGTTTTCATTGCTTTGACAAACAGAAACAGGTTTAAAATGTTAAAACAGAGGCTTGTCGAGTACCTGGCCAGCCGTGGGGTTGGTGTCGCCTGACAGCATGTGCATGACCGTGCTCTTTCCTGATCCGTTGGGGCCCAACAGGCCAAGAACTTCCCCTGAAGAAAACAGCAGGTTATTTCTTGTTCTTCTAAGTGTGGCAGAAAGCGCGGAGGCACAGAAGACGACAAAAAGACTGAGTGTACCTTTGCGAACGCAGAACGAGACGTTCTTTGTGGCTACTTTGGTCCTCTTGGTGAAAGAGAAGCCTTCCTTCCTGCCTTTGTACTGCTTTCTTAGGTTATTAACAACCACAACTGGTTTCTGGAAAAAGAACATTTGTGTTCATGCTGAACTTTTAACCGACCAGAGGGAGAAGATGAAAGACGAACACGCAGCAAACTCGAGCTGCAACGTCAGCAGGTGTTAAAACAGTTTGGTCTCCTAAAACAGCTTTTATTATGAAATTTTGTCACCTCCTCACAAGCCTGACAAGTGAGCGCCTCCTTCACTCTGGCCTTCTCCATCTGAACGTCCTCATCCTCGTTCTGCCCTTCCTCCGGGATCCGCTCCGGTTTGGCCTTCGGCTTGGACGAGATCCTGTCACAGTTCAGCATCTTCAGCATCACGGCTTACTGTTTTCATGGACCGTCAGAGCCCGGTATTAAATTATCGCGCAGGGATCGTCCTTGTAATGTGATCGTCACCTGCAGAGCTGATCGTTCTTCATCGCCCTTCCTCCGTATCGGATCTCCAACCACCGGAGCAGGAAAAGCAGAAGGATGCACTGCAGGTAAGGCTGAAAACAAAAGACGCAAACAGATGGCTTAAAGTAAATAAAATCTTCCCTACATGTTTGTAAATGCCAGAGATAAAAATAATAATAATAATAAAAAAACTAAAACTTACGGCTACGACAGAAATGAGCAGACTTTTCCACAAGAAGTTCTCCTCGTACAGAACAGGAAGGAATGTTGCCTGGGAAAAGGAAAACGGCAGCAGTGATTCGCCAATCTCTAATGCAAACCTAGAATTAGCAAAAATAAAACTACACTAAAGTCAATATATATATTTATATTTTTCTGGTTTAAAAAGATTTCTAAATCTAAATCCTCTTCTGTCGCATTCCGAGTTTAAAATAAACAAGGAAGAAGTTAGAATGAAAAACTGCACCGACATTATGCATTAACCTTGAAAGGTTATGAGTGTAATGTTTGATTATTATAGATCTCGATTCATTTGCCATTTTTGAAGTATTTGTATTTATCACAATCCCCTCGAACACAGTAATGTTAGCCCACATGCAAATTGGTAAAGTTGAATTTTGTGCATTTCAGCATAACTTTTACACAATCCCTAAAATACACAGAGCTGAAAAAGACTTGAAATAGGTCTTAGCCAAGCAGAAGCAGCAGTATTTTTTGTTTATATGCACATATATATAGAAGAAATGCAGTAACATTGAGATGAAGACTTCTGTGTGTTTATGGGACTATTTTAAAACATACTACCATGCAGATTTAAATGAATGCTTCAGGAAATATTGATCTAGATAACTTTTTGATCAGAGCACTCATCAGAGTTTGGTTTTTCCACTCCCACCTTGGTGATGCAGTTGAGGCAACCCATCAGAGGATACAGCGGGTTGAAAAAACACAAGATGTTGTGGAGAGTTCTGGTCAGTTCGAGGTTGTCGTTCACAAACGACAGCTGCACGATGGAGGCCGACACCACACACACCTGAAGCAGAAAAAAAAAAAAAAATATATATATATATATATATATATATATATATTTACAGAAAACTACCAGCAAACACGTTAAACCGCAACTGAAAGAAGCTGTATTGGAGCCAGAGATTTCTTTTAGACTGATGTCTCACCATCATGCAGATGAAAGAGAAGAAGTCTCTGTTGCTCTGCACTCGCGTGAATCCAAAAGAAACGACATACGTGAAGACGATCATGGCCGGGCCGAAGCCGACAGTGCAGAGGACCTAAGAGGAGACGTGAAGGAACGGTGAACAATCCTCGCGCGTCAGAGAGGAAGTGTTTCTGTTGGAAAGAGCAGCACAGACCACGGCGGTGAGGTTGCCGTTTGTCGACAGGTTTCCGGAGTGGAAGCAGAAGAGGATGAGGTTCATGGAGGACAGGATGAGGTAGTAGAAGGGGATGTCCACCGCCGCCTGGCCGCACCAGTAGGCTGACGGCAGCAGGCCAGAGATCCGCAGCGTGGAGCGACATTTTATCTGGAAAGACGAAAAAAAAATAAAAAGAAGTTCAGTACAGATTCATTGGGTAATTTATTATATCAATGCTTTAAAGCTTCAGAAAGAGTGACAAGACAAAAACAACAACAAAAAACCCAAAAACATTTTACTAATGCAAATTACACAACATTAAAAGGTAGGCCTACGTATATATTTATATTTTAAAAAAAATCCAATGGCTCCATGTTGGTCCCAAAAATATGTTATAACCTTAGAATTTTTAAATAGATTAGTATTGTGTACATTAACAAAAATGTTACAATACTAACACTCCACACTTTGTATGGGCATATAAAAAGGTACATGGTTTGTATAACATTTATTACAAAAGCAACCTAAATCTTTGGGATGTTTTTGTAATAAATGTTTTGCAAAAAATCTTTGGGACCTTTGGGACAGATTTTACCCCTCTCTTAAATCTGATCCAGTTATAACGTCTGTTTTTCCTAAAGCCATCCGTCGGCCCATCTTACGACAAATAAAGTAGCGTAGTGTGTTACTTTGTGGTTGTTTCATCCTTTAAATCATGATAACTGCAGGATGCGAGAGGTTACCTCCCGGTCTCGGGTGTGATCCATCGCGAAATATGCCGGCATTCCGACAGCCAGCATTCCCAGCATGATGGCCTCTATGTAGACCAGGGCGTAAGACGTTGCATCCGGGATTTGCTGTGGAATCAAGCAGTGCAAACAGTCATCTACTTAAACCACAGATTGGTAAATGCCGTCTCGACTCTGTGGGAGGCTCACGTAGTCAAAGGGTTTGGTCCAGGTTCGGATCCGCCCCGTTCCGTTCAGACCTCTGAGGAGCGCGTTGCTCAGAATATTGACGGCCATGGGCAAGGAGTGAATTGTGGTGCTGTTGAAAGCGATGGTGTACCTAAAACCCTGACAGAAACGGCAAACGGCGTTGTTAGAGCTCTCAGAAAGAACAAGGCTGGAATAAGTGGCCCTTCAAATAATCAGTCAGCGGACCTCTTTGGACCTGGTGACGTTTATGGCAGCGCTATGCGGAGCCGCATCCATGTAGTCGTTCTGTTTCATCAGTTCCACTTTGATATCCTGTGACTCCAGGTTGCGGATCAAGTCGGAAATATCGGAATCTGTTGGTGAAAGGAAAAAAATTAAAAATCCTTATCCGGCAGTCGGAATATTTCATTTAATTTCATCCTGCAGTTTTACTCACTGGTTGAGTTTTTAACGAGGAGGCTCGTGGCGTATCTGTGAGGCGCTTCGTTCTTTTTCAAAAGGTAAGTGGGGAGGAACTGTCGCTCCTGTGAGTGGATCTGGATGTTTCCTGTCACCAGCGACACGATGAGAACCGAAGAAAGGAAGAGCAGGAACAGCACCAGACTGAAGCGCAAGAGAAGACAACAGTCAGTCTGTCCGTATTTAAAAAGGAGAAAAGCTGCATGTTGTTGACAAGCTATGCTGACACTGGCAAAAGTTCACTTTTAGTCATCCAGCAAAGGTTTTTATTAAAAATTCAAGTTCTGACCTCAGTCCAACACCTACAATTAACATCTATCAGATCTTTTTACATTGAGTTTACTCCTTTTTCCTCCAACCAACTGAGATAGTGACCCTCCGTCTTTTACTGAGGTAAGATGATCCATGCTGAGCCATTTTTTTTAACGTTTCAGTAGGATTCTGAATTGTTTCTCCTCCTTCATAGCAGGATTTCTGCAGGTTTCACCAACTTTAAGATTTATTAAGACCGTTATGAATGGAATTTATCATCTATATTTCCAAAGAAATGTATGAACTTTGTCCAACCAGTTAGTGAAAAATTTGCATTTACCCACAATAGGTGCAAAAAAACTATCTAGCAAGCAAAGGTATATTAGCATTGAGTCAGAACCCTAAAGCTTTTGCCTGACAGAAATTCCAATAAAAACAAAAAAATACACAGAACATACAAGATTAAATAGTCCTGCCAACACAAAGTTTAAGAATTACTATTAAAGTATTTATTTAAACTGAATTTAAGACATTTTAAGGTCTTCTTTTTAGATGCATGAATGTAAGACTTCTTAAGGATGTTTTTTAAGGACACTGTGTTGGTGAGGGACTCACGTGTAAACGAAGGCTTTCCACTCCCTGCGCATGTTGAGCATGTGCAGCCAGGCCACGGCGCTGAACTGCTGCCGCCACAGAGCGTGACCGGTCACCGAATCGGACTTGCTGTCTGAGAAGGTGAGCAGCTGCTGGTCTGTGTCGTCCAGAGACCCGATGTCGCCTTCGTCCTCCGCCTGCTCTCGGTTAAACACGCTGTAGTCTGAGGGAGTTAAAAATCACAAAACAAATCAGGTTTTACCCAAATCCGATTTTGAGGATCGAAATTTCTTATAAAACACACTCACCAGCTTGATCCACCTCAGCTTCCGACTCCAAACGCAGAAAAACATCTTCCAGCGTAGTCATGGAAACACCGTAGTTAATTATCCCCAACTGTGGCTGACAGTCGAGCTCCGAGAACAAGCCTGAGAAGATCGGATCGGGGTTGTTCGCTAAAGAGCCGAGTGGAGGTAGAAACAGAAACCAAAAAATCCAATCCCACCTGAAAACGTGTTCATGCTCTCAAAGGGCAGAGTGAAAGTCAGCTCTGTATCGTGCTGCCGGGACAACTTCGCTTTGGGAACGTGCTGCTTCATCAGTGATGTAACCTTTTCCATGTCACATCCCTCACTGATCGACATTCTGCAGAGGAAGGAAACAACGCATACGGGTTATAACAAGGCGAATGCACAGGGAGAACCTGCAGCTGAATTCAAACCCAGGACTTTCTTGCTGTAAGGTCACAGGCTACAGCTACACCACCGTGTATTTTGCCAGTCTCTTTTTTTTTTCTTTTTTTTTTTAAAAAGGGGCAGAGTGCGGTCCGACTTACCGGAGATGATATCCGACGCCACACTTGATCTTAAGATACAGAGACGAGCCGACGCACTTCAGCTGCCCCTGAGAGATCACAGCTTTACGATCTAGAATAAAACATGACAGTAGGAACTTAAAATAACATGTTTTAAGGAGTTCCATGAACTTATAGTGTATTAAACAAAGTTCTAGAGAAAACACTACATTTCTTTGAGACGTTTTCAACCATCAGCTGAAATTTGATGCCAATATAGTCAAGACCTCTTTCAATTAGAAGAGAAATGAAAAATTCAGTTTTTTTATTGATCTTTTAGGAAGGCAAGTCTAGAATTTTTTAAATATTCACATTTTGTGTACAGGTCCTTGTAACACTGATGCAGAACTTTGAAATTATGGCTAAAGTTTCCAATGGAAACCACACTGTTTAACTTTAAAACAAGCTAGCAGTGACAGTGGTTTTAGTGGTTACAGATGTTGATAAAAACATTGCCACGAAAAAATGACTTAAAATTAAACAAAAACACGTACAGATTGACTAAACTATGATAAAATTTTTTTGAGTCTATATTGCAGTTAATGACAGCTCAATTACTGATAATTACTTCGATGATCGATAAGTCGTGATTAATTCTTTCAGCCCTGTATTGCTTCACAACCTTTAATCTAACAGATTGTAGATTTAAGAAAAGACTACAGCACAGCGCCAAGCAGCTTTGTGTGATTTATTTGTAGTGCCGCTGCTAAATGCATCACTTCCTGAATCCTGTTGGTTGTTCTGACAGGGGCTCTTACTACAGAGTTGAGAAAGGAGAGTCCTTACCAGCGAGGATGTCCGCCTCGTCCATGTAGTGTGTGCTGAGCACAATGACCCTGCCGGCCCGCCGGCTCTTCAGCAGAGACCAGACCTGGTGTCTGGAGCAGGGGTCCATGCCCGCCGTGGGCTCATCCAGGAGAAGAATCTGAAAGAAGAAAGCAAGTGGAAACTATTTGAATAGAGCATGAAAGTGAATGATCAACGCTGAGAGTTTTGGAAGAGACATTAAGAGTTCTCTGATGTGACAGAAGTGCTGGTTAATTTTTTCTATTTTATTATTTAAGTGAGCATGAGATATTTTTTTTAATAAAATCAGAAGGCTATTTTCTTACTGCAAATTTCATTTGAGTGTTTTAAAGGATGGTTGGAGATTTTTCAAGTAAACAGCTAACAGCTTTTTGAGGTCATCGTAAAGAGGTAGCCTTATGTCCATTTGGGTCTAACATCGTAAATTAAGCTCAAATCATCCTGATACCTTAGGGTCGCCGAGGATGGCAATGCCCACAGAGAGTTTTCTCTTCTGGCCTCCACTCAGATTCTTTGCCTGAGCCGTCATGATTTTCTCCAGGTCCAGATCCTTCAGCACTCTGGTGACCTGTCACAGAAACATAATCAGGGAAAAGGATCCAAATTTAGATTTTCTATTGTTTAAAAAGTTTTTATAACAGTTTAATGGTTGCAACATAGGCTTTAAGAATCAAGAGTTCAATAAAATACATTGTTTTTGATCTGAATTAATCAGGAAACAGACACTTGAGTATTTTTTCTTGAATAAAAATATAAACTAAAATAAAAGGGCTATCCAAAATGTCCAAAATAAAATGTAGGACTGACACTTTCAGCCACATGGTAGAAAGCAACATTTTGATCATCCCGGTACCTCAGCATCAACATCTGCAGGTGGGATCCCTTTGATGGCAGCGAATATCCTGAGGTGCTCCTCCACAGTCAGCACATCAAAGATGATGTTGAACTGAGGGCAGATTCCCACCAGCTGCTTCATCTCCGAGCCCTCTGCGATCTCCGCCACGGGAGAGCCGTAGATGGTGGCCGAGCCGTTGGTGGGCGGGCAGATGCCGCACAGGATGTTCATCAGAGTGGATTTTCCGGCGCCGCTGTGCCCCAGCAGAGCTGTGATCTGACCCTCATAGATGTCAAACGTGAAACCTGAGGGCCAGGAGGGAGTAAAAGGAGCAGAGCGTCGGTAAAACCGGTAACCGATCAAACTGTTCTGATGTAAAATCTCCATGCTCACCTCTCAGAGCGTCCACTGTGCTGTCCTTGTCTTTGTACACTTTACAGATGTTGGTGATGCTGAGGAAAAAAAAAAAAGAAGCAGAATCAGAAGAAAGCTTTTTAATGAGCGCTTTCCCTGCATCAGTGAAAAGGGTTTTATGCAACCTTCATGTCGTCACATTTTGTTGCCCTCTTTGTAGCACATGCATGTGCTATTTTTTTAATGAGATCTTTTTGGAAGGTTATTCAAATTGTTTCAAAAACAGCTGGAATTTTGATTTTAAACTGGAATTTTTTTATTTTTATTTTAGAAAACATCTGTTGAATTTACAGAGTTTAAAAGCCTTTTATGACCAGATGATTTCTTGGTCGGGGTTCAATGAATTTACCAAACATTCCTCTGAACGTTTTCTTAAAGTGCATTAAAATGTATTTAAAAATGAACTAAAAATGATAAAAACCAGCAGCAAGCACTTCTATATGATTGCTGCCAATGTATTTCGTTCTTCGTGCCTGATGGAATGAAAAATGTCCAGTTTTTAAAAGCTGCTGCTAACAAACTAGATTCTGCAGAAGCAGCCAGAATGTACTCCATTAAATATCACAGATGGCAAAAAAAAATTGCCAAAAATTAAGAATGTGAAACAGCAAGCAGGAACCATTTAAATGTCTAATATCCAGAATTTTCTAATCTGCTTCCACGTTTTTGTTTTAGCTCAATTTGCTAACAAGGTGACCTGTTTGAGATAATTCACCTTATTTCTGATGTTTTTTCCCTCTACTTAGAAACTACGCAAGAGAACAAGAAAGAAAAAAAAAACACATTGTGGTATTGGGATTTTACCGAATTGCTTCTTTCCCTCTGAACTCGGGGGAAACGGGCTCGACACATTCATCTCCACCAGGAGCGCCGTTCGCCTCAGCATCGTACACTGAGCTCACTTCAACGTAGCGCTTTCTGTGTTTGGACCAATAAGACGGCTTCAGGAAGTACAGCATGGATCGCTTGATTCCAAAGTCACCTGCGTATTAAACAAGGAACTATTATTTGACTATTCACTCATAATCTCACAATGGAAGAGACAAGCTGCACCACTATCATCCATGCTGTACAGCTAAATAAATAACAACGGTCCCAATATTGATCCTTGTAGATCTCTCACAGTTAATACATGATAAAAAAAAAACAATCAGACTATTTCTCTAAATACATCAAAGAACAATTGAACAGAAGAGACTTTATCCTTTGCAGCAGACTGTTTGGTGTGGTTTAAAGGTTTTGTGAGCAACATTGAGGAATTTATAGCATCTAAAGCCTATGTATATATCTATAAATAGCGGGAAAAAAAAAAGAATAAACAACAATTATGTTTTTATTTTTTGCTTTACTCACCAGGCAGCACCTGGTCTAAGTAGAGAGTCAGCAGAAGGTAAAGAATGCAGTCCAGAGCCAGCATGACCAGAGGAACATAGAGCGGATGAGGCCCATTGGTCAAGGAGGAAAACACAGCACCATCTCCCTGTGCTTCCAGGTAAACTACCTAAAGGATGAAAAACTCATTTAAAGTTCAGCCTAACTAAATGCAATATGTTTTTCACGGAAACAGTGAATTACAATGATTGAAATCGCCAAGAGATGGCAGAACTAATTCATCTTTTTATTCATGTGGGGGAAACAGTGTGTCCTTAAGTGGGATTGTGATGAGGGGTGTGTAGCTAACCTGTGCAATCCCAATTGAGAATGCACTGGGAGAGAGCAGGCACAGAAGCCAAACCAGCGGCTGTGGGAAGTCTCTCATCAGCACGGTGAACAGCGACATGCAGCCAAACACCACCGTCAGCATGGAGCCCACGGTGCTGGCAAACTTGGGCTTTTTAAACAGTGGAGTCAACATGAAGGAGAAGAAGATCTGAGAAGGAGAAACAATAATAATAATGGTCTAAATCTTACCTTGGATTATAGTGTAATACACGGGTGTCTAACCCGATTGCAACAGGCTATGTTGGATGAAGGACGCAGAAAGTTGCAGAACAGCGACCGATAAATTAGCACAAATTCCAATTTTGATCAATTCCCCCCCACTCCACTTCTTTTCCTTAAAAAGAAATTACAAATGGCAGAAAATAAAAATTAATTTGTATTTTTTGGTGGGTCTTGAAAGGTCTGAAAACCCAAGGACTGTTTTGGTGAAACCCCCCCCGCCCCTCCAAAAAACCCTGATTGTCCAAAAGTTGAATCTTAAAAAACTGAAAATTCAACAAAATCGATTCATTTCCCCGTCCTATGATAAACACTGCAGGTTCAAGTTTATTACTGTTAAACTGCTGACAGGGAAAAAAATCCCACTCTATGCAGATGACTCACAGATGATATTCCATAGAGGAAGATGAGTGAAAAGACGACAAAAAAGTCACTGTTGGGGAACAGTGCAGTGTACGTGGCGATGATGGCCATCAGAATGGACATGGCGGTCACCAGAGCAGCATACAGAAGGCCCCATGACAACCTGTTGGAGAGAACGAGAACTCATAACACTCAATGTATATGAGAACGGATTATTCTGCGTCAGAAACATACAAACAGATGCCTCACCAGAAGGCCGTGTCGTACAGCCCCATCATGGTCATGGTGTCTTTCAGCCGATGCTCCTTCTCAGCTGCAACGTTGACGATGAGGAAGGTGACGAAGGGTGTGAAGGCCAACACCAGGTAGATGGAGATGAGGGCATGAGGAAACTTGTGCACCTCCACGGAGCCCGGCTGGCCCATCATCACCACCTTTATATCCAGCTCCTTCCGCACTGACCGTCTGGTCTGTACCTACACAAATCAATGACCACAAGCAGTGTGATGAGTAAAAAGAAAAAAAAAGGGTATGTTTGAAAATGAAACCTAGCCTTTCGTGATTTTTAATTTTTTTAAACCAAGAGAAAAAGATGCTTCACTCGACCTCTGGAGGACAACGACGTCCACTACGTCTCACCTCAATGATAGCTGCATCAATCACAGACTGGAGG
This sequence comes from Poecilia reticulata, assembly GCF_904066995.2. Taxonomy (NCBI): domain Eukaryota; kingdom Metazoa; phylum Chordata; class Actinopteri; order Cyprinodontiformes; family Poeciliidae; genus Poecilia; species Poecilia reticulata. The sequence continues at coordinate 16,303,288 of NC_088848.1, forward strand.
CGGGTGAAACCAGAGTACCAATAATTTGCAGCTTTGCATTTCAACATGCTGCTGTAACAGCTGGCTAGAGGGAGAACGACAAAAGAACAAACTTCAGACAAAAAAAAAATCATCTAAATTACTTATGGATGACACTAAAAAAAAAAAAAAAAAAAGCTTTTCACAACGCCGTAACAGCACACATTTTCCTTTCTTGTTGTGGTCCCAACTAAAGAGAGTTATAGGTTGGGTGACCACCCTCAGATGAGATCAAGTAGTGGCTCGTTAGTTATTTACCAATAGACTCCGTGTAATCACTCGGCAGGGGCAGCTTGTTGTGCGGAAAGCGCAGTCTGTAAGACGTGGCGGAGCTGTCCAAGAACACCACGCCGATGAAGCTGGACGATTCGTTCAAGCTGGCGTTCTCCAGTTCCTTCTCACTGGAAAACATCTCCAGGGGGTCCTGCAAGCCTACAAAGACAAACAGTAAGAACCATAACGGTTTGATGATGCCGCTTTATCGTCTGGCCTCCTCCAAATTGCGGACGAAACACATGGAAGACAACGACTTACCTATGACATTGGCCACTTCGTCCATGATGCGACTGGTGATGTTGGTGTTGGGTGTGAAGGCCAAGCTTTTCAGGATCTGGAAGAAATCGTCATTCGGCAGCTCGGCCGTGTTGATGGCGCCATAATAAACATGAGGGTTCAGGGTGCTGATGAGAATAAGGAGACCCAGGAGCAGCAGAGGGAGGATCAGCTCCTGAACACACACACACACACACACACACGGAACCTCCTGTTAATCTATTTAACAAATGAAGCATAAAATTCAACATTTTTCCAAATCATCTCATGTACTTTCCTTAAAGACTCTTCTGATGAGGAAAATCTCTTAAATTTAAAGGTTTGTAACACCTACACCCTAAATACATCAAGTATTACAAAAAAAAAAAAAAAAAAAATCATGCTACATCTGGTTGTGTTTGCAGCGTCCCCTATCAGACAGCAGGAAGTTGTATGTGCAGAGAACCTGAGAGAGGACTGATCATGTACGAGGAGAGAGAGCTCCTTCAAATGGTGTGAAGGGAGCAGGATTTCTTTCTCCTCATCGTTTCAAGCCAACTTGCCACAGCTGGGACTTTAGTTAGGCCGTAGGGTTACCACACGTTCCAGACAGCCCATATCCAACTACACTTTGAAGTACAGCAAGAGCTCCCACATGCTTGGCATCTTTTCAGCACTTAACTGCTGGTTGGGAGCAGGACCGTGGAGGCAAACTGCACCAGTAGAAAGATGACAAGCATGCTGCAATTTCGCAAGCCGCCATGTGTATACTATGTAGTGGAAAACATGCACTACATAGTGCATGTTTTCCATGCACTATGGAAAACAGCAGGAACCACGCGTTTCTGAGACATCATCTTAGAAGCACGTGTGCTGCTTCTGAATTTGCAACGTTCTGCTGCGAGAGTGCAGAATTATGCATAAAGAAGGACAAACAGTCGGTTTCGTGTCACATTACAATCAACCGGTGAGCTACAAGTCTGAAATTTGTTTTGCGCAGACGAGAGCATGCAATGGGAGAAAATTATTATTATTAGATCACTGATGCTGTGGTTGAGTCAGAGTTGCATCTGTTCTGTGGCAGTGACACACATGTTTGGTATACGTGGGGTACATGAGGTACGGAGATCATGCAGCAGGATCTCCAAATGTCCAAATAATTTGCTTTCGGCGATTCAGATATTGCATTAACTCTACTTGCTCGAGTGTTTTACAGGCACTTTATTTTCTTTCAATTGGACTGACAGTTCGGTGGGAAAGACGAATTATGGGTATGTAAAAGATGATTCAGCTCACTAGAGATTAGCGGACTACACAAAACAATATTCTTTCACACAACTAGACTGATTTTAAATCATTGGACAAGTTCCAGATGACAGCAGCAATAATGATTGCCATTCCTGGTAAGAAGTTAAGAGTTTATCTGAGGCAGAGCGTGCAAGTTCAAAGCAGCTATGCTGAGCCATTAAAAATGCATCAATGCAACTTAAAGCCAAATTAAAAATGCATGGCCTAACAAAGAGGAAATGGAAGCAACAAGCAAGTTTTCATTCTCCTTAACGCAGAGTTGGTATTTTGATGCTGGAAGAAAGCAATGTAAAATTTCGCTTCTTCCGTTAGCTGTAGAGTGTTGAGAAAACTCGATGCAAAAAGCAAAGAGAAAAGAAAAAAGCCTGAAGTCACCAGAACAGAACGTGAATACCTGGAGGCTCTGCTGCTTGGTCCTCCATTTGATGAGCAGGTTCTTGTAGAGAAGACTTTGTGTTTGTGGCCAAACTCCTGCGTCTCTTCTAAAAACCGGCTGCATGCTGCCAGCATTCCTCATGTGGATGACGTGCGGACGGGATGTGTCGCTAAGGCTGGCCTCAGCTGCCGCAACGACAAAAGCGAAATAGATTATTAAAACATCCGCACCGAAACGCTACCATCGGTAGCTTCTCTGGACTTGTGAGGAGGAAGCAGTAAATGGAGATGCAGAAGAGGGGAGGTCTCGCTTGGGTTTTTGTTTTTCTCCAAGGCAGGAAGTACAGAGAAAGAAATCACGGTTTAAAGGAACAAGCTTAAGTAACCTTGTTTCTCAGAGTAACAATTCCAAATAAAGGGAAATAAACTGACACTGTAACACAGGCTGCAAAAATGCAATTTAGAAACTCATCCAGTTTTCCAGTTATTTGTCTCAATCTATGACAAAATAAAAACACAGTCCGAGCAGCAATTTGTTCAATGATCCCAGCTGCATTTCAGTTGTTGACAGTTCTTCGATTTTTTTTAATCAAACAGATGCCAGGTTTTTTTTTATTACCGTTACTGAAGCTGCACTTTCAGACCTCAAAATAAAATCATCACTGAAAGCCGCTGAAGTGTGGTCAGAGGAAGCCACCTCAGCAGCTCAACAAGCAGCTTTCAGTGCATTAATACTTGGCATCACCGCCACAACCCAAAGAGCAAATGAGATTCAAATAAACTTCCTGAACTTTACGAGGTCAATAGTGTGTGTTCTGACCCTAAATATTTGAGGAAACTGGACTAGATGAAGACAGAAGAAGAGACAGGAAAAAGATCTCGCGAAACCCGGACACATGATCTGAAGACTTTTCAGCTGAAATGCTCAGTGGTTAGAGATGAACTAATATTGGTTAATATGTATCTATTAAAATGATATATTTTACCTGCAGATGATATTGTCATATGCAAAAGGGTGATAAAGTCAGTCTTGTTTGTGGCTCCTGGGAACCATCTGAAAATATAAAAGGTTTTCTCACTTAATGCTGATTAACAGATGGTTCAACTACAGACCACTTACTTCTGCTGAATTTCCAGTTATGTCAGATCTTTTTTTAAGGTTAATCTTTAAATCTAGTTAACCCAAATTGAGTATCTCAGCAAATTAGAATGCTACTAAACTTTAATTAATTCAACTCAAAAAGTCAAACACATATTCCGTTCACAAACAGCAATATATCTAAAGAGTACATTTAGATATTTTCTCTATAGTTAAAATCCACTCAAAAGAGCCAGGGCCGGGTTTCGTATCCAGCTTTTTACAGTCATCCTCATCCAGGACTGATTTTACTACAGCGTTTTAATTCGTGGCACTTGCCAAATATTAATAATTTTGGTGACTAACTGGCATAGAGTCTAAATTTAACTTTTAGATAGTGAGAAAAAATGTCACTTTACTAGGTGAATGAAAATACATGGTTTCAACTGTAACTAACGTATTCCAAATTTAGGCTTTTAGTCAAACGTTGGATTGCACTTAATTCGTGTTTGAATATCAAACACTTTCAATGACTTCATAAAGAAATCAAGCACCTTCCAAACCTTGAAAACACCTAATTGAAATTCAAGCATTTTTAAGCACCGTACGAACCTTGTACCTCTGAACAAACCAAACACGCTTCCCTCATTCCGTGTTCATAAACAGAGCTAGCGGTTGTTAGCTTCCTGGTAGCCTGCTTTCCTGTCACTGAGCCTGACAGACATTTTAATGAGATAAATTAGAATTTGTTTTATTTTAATATTTGCTACAAATTAGTCCAAATGCAACAACCTGAACAGAATGCCTTGTAAATTAGCAGTCACATGTTAAAGGTTGATCTCTGGAAGCTGAGTAGCAACAAGAGCGAAGCTAGCGAGCTTCACTGCTTGTCATTTATCTAAGAAAAAACAAACATTTCGTTTGAAAAAGACCATGATGTTATATACTCACGTATGAAATACATTAAGGCATATCCTTTTTCAGCTTTTGACAGAACCACCTTACATTAAAATTTTCATTTTATGCCAAGAAAACGCCCCAAAATGCGCCTGTACCGACCGTTTCTAGTTGCTGCTGCCAACTACAACTCCCAAGAAACATTGGCGCTCATCCAATCAGATCTTTCCGAGTAACCGCTAACTGATAACGCTAACATATTTTGGCTCTTTGAGAATTACCTTTTATTTATGTATCTGTCTATTTTTATAAATCATAATTGAACAGAAATAATGTATTTTTTCAACTTTAAAAAGAAAATAACTGAATACAATTAACATGTATAACAATATTTGCTTGACATTTTTAAAAACAGAAGAAAAATATAATAAATAAAATATAAACAAGTACATGTAAAGCACAACTTGACAGAACTACTGTGGCTGCTACACAAAACCTAACATGATCATAATGTATTAATTCAACTACAAAATAAAATACTAATTTCATGCTAATATCTTATTACTATATTAAATCTACCTTAGAAGCTAAATACCAAACAAGTCAACCTACCTATTTTTCTTTAAGGTTTCACTAAATGCAAGTTTTCAGAATGTATTTATTCCTTTAATTTTTTTTTCATAATTTTTTCTACATTCATTCTCTATATTTCTTTTGAAAAATCAGAGATATATAGAAAAGGTCTCACAATTCCATAGGCAAAAATATTACTGAAAATGTCATTTTTATTTCCTTCACCATTTTTAACAGTTGAAAACCCTGAATTTCATTAAACCAGTAGCAGCATATGGAGTAATTCGGAACGTTTCCATGAGACAGAACGGTGTAAATACGTCTTGGATGTGAGGGCTTTGACAGTCTCTGTGGGACCCATTAAGAGTGGCATCTCCTTGTGAAAGACAGATTTTAACACTTTTAACCAGCACGAGTGACAAAATGACAAGCACCAAATCAGATTTACACAACATGTCTGTGTTCGTGTGTGCTGCGGTATCTCTCGATGCGATTTATAACAGGTGATGGTGGGGGTCGCGTGCTGGACAGTTCCTGGATGTCCCTAAATTTCAGGAAATCGTGAAGTGGAGAGGGAATGGCTAGCTGCTGGACTACGTTGGTCCTCATCAGCTGATCTGGCCCCAGCACTTCGCGAACCTTCAGTCGGCAGAGGTGGAAAAGACAGGGAACTGAATCTAAAATGTGGAGAGAAAGGATCCAGCAACTATTAATGTGATGTTACTAAAGTAAAATACCAACTCAAGTAGAAATTTTGTACCAAAATAAGTGTGTGGCTCCCAGGTCTTCTCTGCTTGCCTCTGGTCCAAGATCGTCTTCAGAGAAGGAGAAAGAGTCGACCAGTTTACAAACTCAAGCAGATAGTTGAGCACATCATTGTCTGCCTTCTCCAGCCTGCACAGGACAAAAGATGTGGCGCATCGCTGTTAAATCAAGCTTTCAACAAAGGGACGTTTAAAACAGTAAGAGAGCGTTTACATGTGGGGGTGCAGCAGCAGAGATGGTTCAAGTCCTTTGTTCAGAAGTACGGAAAGCCAACTGGACGCAAAGTCCACTTGGCTCAGTGCTACACAGACCAGCTCCCTCAGCTCCTTCAGCTTTAACATTGTCTTCCCACGATGATGCGGTGCCAAAACGCCCTTGGAAAACGCCTCAGGCCGAGGGATCCACCTGTGGTCCAGAATCAGCTCCAGCAGGTCCGTTCTGTCAGTGCCTAGGGCGTAAGTCCATTCCTCTGCATTCAAAGTTGCTCCTGCACTGAGCAGCAGCTTTACGGACTCACTGAAAAATCAGGGACACATTCATTTTGTTATCTTGATTCGTTCTTCTGCTTTACTGAAAAATCAAGGACTAAGGTCATGAAGGAGAACATAGAACTGATTTATTTTCTAAAGCTTTTATGTTTCAGGACGTAACATTTTTGTTTATAGTAGGCACAAAAAAAAAACAAAAAACTGTATAGGTGCAAATACGAGAACACATTCTGCACAACACAGGACTATTATTCTTTTACAAAACTTCAATGCCAAAAAAACTAACCTGAATGACTGAAGTAAAATAAAGTTCATCTTCTGGTCTAAAAGCTCTGACTTGATCAGTCTTTGACATCGTTATGGAGATAATGACTGGTCTGAACTTTGACTGGACTCCTGCAACACCTTGACTATTTCAGCCATTCTGTTGAAACAACTTCTGTTGTTTTTGGAATCATTGTCATGTTTTATAATTTTACTTTTTCTATATGAATGTATTTGATGAAGCTATTGCTCTCTTAATGAAGTATTGCATTGTTAAAATACAGATTCCATTCAGATTATCTACTATCTGAATGGAAGCTTTCTATAAGACAGTTGGACCTTTTATCCCATTTTTTTAAACATCCTGTAATTGTTCAGTCTCTTTGTGATGGTTCTAAACTAACTCAGTAAAATAAAGTTCATCTCCTCGTCTAAAATAATGATTGGTCTGCCAATTGCCAATGCTAATTAGATTAGATTAGATAAGATTTATTGTCACTGCTCAGTATTTTTAGCAGTACAACGAGGAATTAACTATTAGGAACACTGCAAACTTTTAAATTATGTAATACACCTTTTTTGTCGTCTTTTCTTTCCTTTGCTTTTTTTCCCCTCACCAGTCACGAGAGAGAAAAAGTAAATCTAATAACTTCTGGTGACAATAAGAACAAAATGAAATAAAACAAACAGAGAACATCAAAATTATAAAAAAAAAAACAACAATTCACAATGAATTGAAAGAAAATATAAGTAAAACACTTGGTTAACAACATAAAGACTTAAAATCAAATAACATAATCTAATTTGCTACTGTTCATCTTTTTATCAAATTTTGTGGCCTTCAAGGAAAAGAGGAAAAATGCAAATACGGTGTGTAAATGATCAGATAATTGTGCTTTTAAAGATTAAAAACCAGCCAACACACCTGCACGGTTTGGTGGATGTACGATGTAATGCCAGCGAGAGCGGAGAAGGGAAACCCAGAATGTCTGCGTGGTCCTGAGCGTCTGGGCTGTAACCTTCCTTTAACAGCAGCTGGATGCTGCCGGTCTGGTCGCTGTGGATGGCCACATACAGTGGACTGACATTGCGTTCGCCCCGGTCACACGTCCGGTCAGTGACCTCTATCAGCCTTTGCAGAATACTGGGTTTACGGATTTTGCAAAGGTTAATATAAAGAAGGAGATGGAAAAGAATCTGATTATTTAGGTTTAAACACAGCAATAAAAAAATAAAAAAGAATCAAGGTACAAATTGCACATGATTCAAGAGCAAAGTATTCATTCTTAAAAGCTTAGGAAGGCCCTGATTATTGACTCTTCGTGAAGGCAAGTTGTTAAAGGTACCTTATATGGCCAAACTCAGCAGCAGCATGAATAGGAAACTGAGGCCAGTCTTTGCTGCAGGCTATGTTCGGATCGGCGCCGTGATCCAGCAGGAGATCCACACAAGACTGGTGGCCTTCCTGGGAGGCAATCAGCAGCGGCGTCGCAAGATCAGCTGCCTGTGTGTTCACAGTGGCACCTGAAGAGGAAGTTGAATATGCATTATTTTGTTCCATATTGCTGCCAGGCTTTACTTGAATGTGTTATTTTGACTTTGCTCAAACAACAGTTTCCTTTCTTCCACTATACTTTTAACATGGATATGTGCTGTCTTTTTTTATGAGTTCTCGCCTTTGCGTTCTGTGTAATGTTCAGCGATACTGAACCACTCAGCAGCATGATTGTTACATTTAAACATAGAGCAATAAAATGTTTTTTTTAAATCATTGTAGGAAATAAATGTTCTTTGTTCAGCTGTTGCCTTGAGATGATTTCAGTCAGCTCAGTGAGGTGAAGGCAACGTGAGCTTGAACACATCCCCAATCAAATATACACAAACTGCACGCATTAATGCTCACCAGCATTAATAAGGAGCTCCAGGCACTCCTTCTGTCCGTACTGTGCTGCCAGAAACAGCGGCGAAATCCTGTGGTCATCGTGCGCCTCGAGGTTGCAAACGTCAACAAGAATACGAACGATGTCGCTGTGAGCCTGAGGAGGGAAGGAAAACTCTTCATCAAAAACAGCCGCGGAGAGGATATGACAGGAGATCGGTTCTCAGTGTGAATCTGATGACTTACCTTGTAAACAGCTTGATGTAGACAGGTCCAGCAGGACGCTGTGTGTACCCTGTTGACCTGTGCTCTTTTCCTGACCAGCAGCTTCACGACCTCCGTGTGCCCGTTGTCCACGGCTGGTGGCAAACAGATGATCCACACAGGAGAGGTGTTTGAATGCTCATGTGGCTCGCAGACATATTCAGGCCAAGCTGTGTGTTTAACCGTCTTACCTGCATATAAAGGACAGGACAGGTCATTAGTCAGCTGGTTGAGGTCAGCGTGCGTTTTCAGGAGGAGCCGGACCACCGCCAGGTGTCCTCGCTGCGCTGCCAGGTAACATGCTGACTCCCCCTCGTGAGTCAGCGCATTCACATAATCACGATGACATCTGGAGGACCGTTCTGCACGGAGGTTAGAAGTGAATATTAAAAAGGACATCCTGACAATATCAGGAACAACTTCTTTGTTTGCCATTTGTCAGAGTCTTCACAATGCTCTGAGCTTTAATGGGGTTTTTTGTTGTTGTTTTTTTATAGGTTTAAATATCTAGATATTTAAAAGAACCACATGGCATTAACTTGAGCTAATCCAAGTTTTTAAGCTTCTTTTTCTTTGGAAAAAAAAAAAAGATAACCTAAACTCTTTTAGACATTTTTTGCACATTTAGGTAACTTTTCTTACCACTTACTGCAGACAATATTTCCTCCACACAGTCTTTACTGCCAGCTGCTGCTGCCTCATGCAGAGGGTTCCAGCCGCGGTTATCCCGACTGTCGACGCTGCATCCTCTGTGGATCAGTCTCCTCAGCTGCCTCCTGCAGCCTGAGCGGGCCGCAGCAGCAACACTGGACACGGTGTCTTCATAGCATTCTGTGAAGTCCATCCCCTGACTTTGGGAACAGCAGGTGTTAGGAAGAGAATATAACAGGTACAAGAAAAAAAAAAAGACTATCATTTTAATTATTTTTACTACACTAATTTGTTGAATATGCTAGATAACTGGTGCCTTATTATGTTGCTTGAAATAAGGTACATTTACATCTGCAAGGTGAAATAACAATATATTTAGATTTTTAAAAATTCAAATCAAATCAATGATGAGGGCCTTTCCGTTTTAGCTCTGGTTGTATGTTTAGGATCGTTGTCCCAGTGGGATATGAACATCCGCCCTCCAGTTTCAAATCCTTCACAGGCTCTAAATGGTTTTCATTCATGATTTTCCTGTAATTGACTTACTTCAATTAACTCTGGTCAGCTTCCTGATCCCTGCAGATAACATTACCACTGCATTATAGTGCCATTAGTCATTAACGTGATTTACCCTGGAAATTGTGATAAGCATTGTTAATGGCCCTTCACATCTTGTCCAAGCAATGTAATTGATTTAAGAGTATAAAGTTAAAGGCGGCTAAATAGAAATTGTTGCTACTGAGCTTCTTACAGCTTTGCCTCTGTAACCATGACGATAAAGGGAGGGATGACTCCACTTTAATCTCGCATTGTGACTTGTTTTTCTGTTAAAAAACAAAATGACTGGTATTAAAACATCTTTAATTATCATAAAACACTACAAAATACGACCCCAGCCGTTCGCTATTATTCTGACAGCAAAAGCGTCTCCATAAAAATATACCCACTCCCTGTAAAAACAAACAACAACAGACAGAATACGAGTTTAATCAAATTTAAAGCTGATTTTTTTTTCTCACCAAAACAAATACGTCTAGGAGCCAGTCGACGTTTGATGGCGTCACACCTCAGTAAGCTGTCCGTCGCACGCCGCTACGTCACCAAAGCGTCCGAAGAAGCTGGTCTGATTATTTTTTATTTTTGTTTTATTTCATCGTCGTTTCAGTTTGAGCTGGCGGTCCAGTCACGTTTGTTAAATGTGCGTGAAGACGCGAGGAGAATGAAACAGTGAGAAGAACAGAGGAGCGGTGACCAGCGGCCGTTTTTACGGTAAAAATGTTGATGTTGATGTTAGCAGCTACATGTGGGAGGTTTACATTTTCTATTAAAAAAAATCTGATTGAGAGCTGGTTAAAATCAGCAGTCCGGAGTAAAATCCCAATTACTAACAACCCTTCTTCTATGACATTCTTTATATATATATATATATATATATATATATATATATATATATATATATATATATAACATTTTTTTATTTTTTTCTTGATTAAAACACAGACACAGTTAATAGGAACTTCGCTGGCGTTTCTTAAAAGCAACGGCTTCATTGTCTTTTTTTCTGGCTGATATTTAGATAATGGACTGATTTTTCAATCGGCCAACAACAGGCATTCCCAAGGAGAATAATATATTTGATCTGATTACAAACCATGGTTGATTTTATTTAAAAATAAAATAAAATAAAATCAAAATCAATAAAAATAAAATCAACTATGCGAGCTTAAAGTTAACATTTCTAAATGTTTGGAAAAAACTTTAAATAATCCCAACACTGTCCTCGGTGGAGCCTGACTTGGTTGTAGTTCCTCCATGGTTCTAAATATTTGATCTCCTAAAAACACACCAGCATTAATGATCATCCAGCATTAAGTGCATGAAAAACATTCATGCACTTAATGCTGGATGATCCACAGATTTGGACTGTGGTCGGCAGCTTGGAAGAACCATATCAGAACACCCACAGCCGTGGTTATCTCCCATGTAATAATTAATGTCTCCATTAATTAAAATTAGATTTAGGCTTTTTAAAAACACAGAAGCACTAACCTTACTTCCCTGATTTGTCTGTTTTGTCTTGTTGCTTTGAAGGTAACGACTCCAGCTGCAGCACCATGGTGGACATCGGCGTGAAAAGTGGAGCTGCCTGGGTCTGTCAGACTGAGGGACCTCAGCTGGGTGACATCTTGCTTCCTGTTCATCTGAGCAACAGAGAAGACGACGATGAAGAAGATCTCAGTCATTCTGACAAAGAAACCGATGAGTGAGAATCCCCTCCCACTTTTTTCCTGTCTTAACTTTTAGCTTCTGTGATTTACTGAGCATTGATTAGTGCGTAATCGTTGCTGTGTGCTCTGCAGTGTTGCTCCGGTGCTGTTGGACCAGATGGAGGAAGGTTCGCCTTGTGTCCTGACTCTCAGCTGCTGCACAGCCTCCTCCGCTGCCTTCAGCAGCCTTATGGTGGTCAGCGAGGCTCGAACCATGGAAGTATACAACCAACTGGAGGAGTACTGCGGGACGGTGCGGGGCATAAAGGACGAGAGCATTCAGTCAGACAGGTACGGAAACTTACTGTGGACTAACAGCAGGCAGAGTGAGCAGCTTATCAAAGTATGCAGATATTTGTAGGGGAATTTCAGATTTGACTCTTCTGTCTACACATGCTTTAACTGACTCTGTTTTGTTGCATCGTTTGTTTGTGAAAACTTGTGTTTGTTATTCTTTCGGATAGCCACACTGTAAAATCTGTGTGCGTATTTGACAGGCAGTTAAATGTATACTGAAACAGTAAATTTGTCAAGTGAGATCAGGTGCTTTTGTTTGTTTCTCGCAGTCCAGAAAGAGGTCCTTTCTACAGGAAACAGCTGGTGCTTGACTCTCCATCCTCAGCCTGTGAAGTGAAGGTGAGACATAAACCGGAAAAAAAAAATCCAACGAAAAAAGTCTCATACATTTACATTCAGTGTGATTTGGTACAATTCGGTTCCGTTTCCTCTCAGTTGCTCTCTTTGGCGGGCAGAAGCAGCGTTCTGATTCGTCGCGTCGTGGTGGGCCTGCAGGAGCTGCAGCCCTCTCCAACCCGCGGCCCCGGGATAGACCTGCAGCAGGTGCAGACTCTGGTGGAGGAGATGGGAACTAGCTTGTCTCCTGGAGCGCAGAACCTCCTGGACATGGTGCAGTTCCAGCAGAAGGTAGGAAGAAAGCATTTTAAAATACCTACATTAGAGCTCTGCAGGTGCCGACACATTTCCTGTTTCAAATTGAGCATTCTATGTTTGTTTGTTTTTTTTCTTTTTCCTAGAATCAGACAGGCTCTCTGGGTGGCTTCCTGCCTCTCCTGATGGGTGGTGGAGCTTTCTCTGCGTTGGCCGGAGGAACAACTGCCAGGAATCCGCCTCATCCTGCTGATGCCACGGTATTACAATTATCTGACCCACAGAGACTCTGGGGGGTTACTGTGGCTGCAACTGGGGCTAAATCAGAACAGCACTCACATTTATATTACACTGGATAGTCCAGTAGACTTAGTTCGATTGGGGATGAAAGTTGCAACATTTGTTACATTTTCACCTGGTGCGGTTCGCTTTCACCCTGAACTGTGTCAAACAATCCAAACTGATTGAAAAAACCTGTTCACCAAATAAAGTTGCGTCAGATTTGAGCAGTTGTAGGATTTGTTTTGTCTTTCGTAAAAAAAAAAAACACAAGCCTTTTCTCCTACTAGCGCTAGATTTGTGCGTTTGTTTTGGTTGTATTTACCCACAATGCCCTGCAGTATAGTCTGCTTCTTGCTTTTGAAGCGGTTTCCAGTCTGCTTGGCATTCACAAACGCATTCAAACCGCACTAGAATTGAACCGAGACCTAGGATTTTAGGTGGATGTGAGCTCTCAGTTTTGGTCCGCATCAGAGTTCAATTATGCATTCACACCTCCTCAAATGAGCCGGACTTCCTGCTCCGAGTTCAGTTAAAGCGGACTAAGTAGGGCGGTTGTGAATGCAGCCTTTATCTAAAAAAAAATAAAAATTCAGTTTAGCTCATTTTAAATAACTAAAAACAAACTGAGGAAAGAGCAAAATACATTATCAACTTGTCTGTGAGTTTTTTCTTAACTTTTTTTTTTTTTTTTTAGGAGAAAATGTAATAAACTATTGTGTCAGGAGAAAGTACCTGAGCTACGTTTTCAGCTAGATTTTTATAAAATATTTCAATTCTTTGAATAATACCTTTTTAAAATCTGCTTCAAGCCTCCAGAGCCCATCAGGTCTGCAGACCTGACTCCGTCTCACAACGGAGGGATGTCAGAGGGCTCCACTTCCCCAGACCTTTCACTCTCCGACATCAGCTCCAACAATACCAGTAAGGGTCACCTGTCTTTTTGGCTTATTTCAAATTATCAGTAAATGATTGGAGCACAATTCCAGAATGTATTACTATGCACATACAAAGTACAAGGTGCTATCCCCGCCGTCTACCTCTGTCATTGCAACCTTTTGCATATTCAGCTTCACTCCATCTTGAACCTTCTCCTTTTCAGTAGCTACATCATCTCAAATGGAAACATAATTAAATGAACAAAAATCATAGAAAAATCATTACCAAGAAACTGGGCTATTGTCCAAAGAGTCAGGACAAACGGTATGAATAAACTCATAAAGATGCAAATAAAGGAAAATGGTTTTTTTTACTAAGAGTTCACATAAAGCAGTTATGAATTTAAGTCATTGTTTCTGTAACTTGTCTTGCTTCTGTCCTCTAGTGACACCTTGTGGCCAAAGGGTTTCATCGCCCGAGCCTTTTATTTCCAACACCGTTGTGGATAAAATCTCTTTCATCTGCAGCGAGCAGCGACAATGGGGGGCCAGTGAACCACACCCAGCTGGAGGAAATGATGTCACAATTCCTGAAAGGGCGGAGCCACGGGCAGCCGCTAAGCCCCGAGCTTCTGCCCATGCTCCAGAGCGTCTGCGGACAGGTCACACAGCTTCGCCTGGATAACACCGAGGCAGCGTTTGAGAGGGAGAAGAAGATGAGGAATGGCACCTGGTAGGTGGAGTTTAGAGAGCTCCCTCCCGTCTGCAGGTCTCCATCTTTTAAAATCATCTTCAGGTGATAGAAGGCTGACTTTGTAATTGTGTATATGTGTCTCTGAAGGTTCAGGTCTGAGTCCTTTGCTTCACCCAGATTTCGGGCAGCTAGTTTCTAGCTGTAATAACTGAAGCTGTGTGTTGATTGTAGATCGGTCCTCCTTATTTTGAAAGGTTAAAAACTAGTTTTGTTTCTGTTCATCTGGAGAGCATCCTCCTAATTTATTGTTTTATCGAGTTTGTGAAACGTATAAGTACCACTGGCAGCCAAGCCCTACAGCATGCTGCCACCACCACCATGCTTTCTGATCGGTACAGTGTACTTATAAAGCCTCATCTCGACACCTCCACACATATCTATTATTGTCACTTTGACCAAACAGCTCAATCTTTGTCTAGTTTGAACATCAAACTTTTCTCCAGAAGACATTTGGCTGCGAGTTCTGCACGTTTGCCGAACTTTGCCAGTATGTTCCATTTTAAGGCTCGATTGAGCAAAGATTATTCGTAGGTTGCTCCCAAACGTCCTAACCAACTCCCTTTAATCTGTGGTGAGCTGTTGGACCTAAAATTACGGACTTCAAGTTTTCAAATGACCTCACAACCCCTCCAAAGAATCAATGCTTCTCAGGGCCATAACTAATGTCCTTCTACCTTGTCGTGTGTTTGCAATTAAATCTACTGAATGATTTTTTTTTATTATCCGCATTTAAGTGAGTGTTTGGGAAAGTTTAATATTTTCTCTGTGTTTTACCCAAACCCACAGTTTAGCTGATTCTGTGGGAGATGAAGCAACGCGTTTTCTGACCCCTTCATTCTTTCAGATCAAACAGAAAGTGAAGTAGGAACACAAAGCACTCGGGTTTCGCAGCCACGCTCCAAGACGAAACGGAAGCCAGTTTCTTTCACCAGCCAACAGTTTGGTTTTACATTGGTTCTCTCTGCAGTCTCCTACCTGGTTAGACTTGAAACTGAATACATGGTTCACCAGAAAACTACACGACGGAGTCAGAAGGATTCAGGTTTGGTCAGAAGTGGCTGGTTCGTGGGAAGCCAACACACACAAACAGAGCAGATTCATGAGCGTTGTTGGACGTGTGAATCACAAATGTCTTACAAAACAGCACCAAACTGACTCGGAGTAGTTAGCGCACCAGTCTTCCTGCTCACGCCGGTTTGATTTTAAACATAAGAATCGTTCTGTCTGATGTGGCATCAAAAACCGCAGCTGAATAAATGAGGCTCTTTGTCCAAGCGGAGTGGGCTGAGAGAGGGAGAGAGAGAAGGTCAGCTGGGTCTGACTCCATGTTGAGGAGAGAAACGCAGCTCAACGGTACGTCTTCCCTCGTCAGGCTAATAAACTAAAACTGTTCAGATGTTTAGATTAGTATTCATTTACCGCAAGTGTTTTATAAGTCGATGGCAACAGTACCGTTTCTATAAACTGCTGTTAGACATAAAGCTGCTGTTTTTGCAGGATCTGCTCAGGTGTTTTGAGGAGAGTCTTGTTTTTCATTTGGACGCAGACACTGAGGGCTGTGTGTGCTGAAAGCTCAGTCCCGTCATTAAGTTTTATTGCATACGAAGAGCCGCTTCTAATCCACACATAATGGGAATAAATGGCTTGTTAATTTAGGGCTTTTTTAAATTTATTTGAAATGGCCCATTACCAGGGTAGAGTAATTAAACAATTACAATGGTCTTTAAAAGCACAAGTTTAATTTTTTTTAATGATTTTTATAAAGTCTCCAAATTATACACTGTGATTTAAACATATGCAGTACATCCTCACTGATGTTTGCTGGAATGGCTCTCACCAATTTGCAACTTTTACCATCAGAGAGCTTCAGGTACGATTCTGGTTGGATCTCTGCCTGCTTTTCTAGGCAGGATTGATATAACTCAAACTTGTTGATTTCCTGGCCAATACCAGGAAACCTTCAAATTTTCAATTGTGTTTAGATTTTGTAAGCATATTCCCACACCCTTAATGTTAAAATCAGCTTGTGTTTTGGATGGGTTGTTCCAGTTACATCCAAATTTCAACCTTGTAGCTTTTGATTTTGGGTGAAGATGAAGGTTTTTGGAGATGGTGTGGGTGTTGAGCCTCACTGTGTGGACATTGACACTGGTGTTCAAGCAGTTTGCAGTTCATGGCCGGGTTGATCTGTAGCGGTTCTTAAACATCCCAGCAAATTTCCTTTCAGCATATGGGAAGAATTTGAATCCTTCTCCAGACCTCATTAAAGTGGTAACGAGTCTGAATACCTTGTACCTTCTGTAAAATAGTTTGAACTGATGACCTTGCACTTGATCATAACCACTAACAAGCCTCGTCGAGTTAAAGATGCTGTCTGGAAACATTAGCACCACTTAAGACATTTTGTCAAATATATTTATATATATTTCAACTTGTATGTCTAATTTAGATTGGAACGGTTCAGTTCATTAGTGGGATGCATATGAGACCGCCTCCAACAAACGTATCTCTCCCAGGCCACTGTTGGCGACAAGCATCATGCTCTCTGATCCAAAACATTAAAAACAGAACAAACCTGAGCGAACCGCGTCCTCTTTGCCGTCTCTCTGCAGTGAGTTGGACACGTTCATGGAGCGCCGCCTGGAGGAGATGGAGCGGAGGCTGAAGGAGCACATGGACCGCCGGCTGGACGCTCTGGAGCAAAAGCTGGAAAAGGCCCTGCTGATGGCGGCTCTGAACCACGGAGCTGTGAGCGGACCGCTGGGAGGAACCGCTCCGATCGGGCCTTCGGATCACATCCACCCAACTCCAGCTGCAGACTGAGCTCAGACCAGCTAGTGCACTCACTCGTCATGTAACTGGAGGCCTTACAGCGTTTGTATTAAACCAGACATTGGTGTCAGGAGTTACCAGGGATGGTGACGGAGAGGACAAAAACACCTTTAACCCATAAAACTGTAACAAATTTCACCTGAAATGTCAAAACTAGACACTAAACGGTAAAGTGTTTGCTCTCCAGTCGAATCTGCAGTTTCTGCTTTACTGCCACGCTGCCGGTTTAAAGGTGAAGTTAATGAGACACTATGCTATGGTTGAGCATCCTGAGTGCAACATAGGGCAACAAAGTGTCTGAAAGCAATGCAATAACACTCATTAAACCTCAGTGTTTATGACTAAAATTAATCCAAAATAAAACATCTGAGTTTATTCTTTATTACAGTTTAACAGACCGCAGAGAAGTCTGCAGTAGATTGTGATGTAATGCAAATTTTCCAGCACAGCTGATTGAGGCGTAACACCAGCAGAGGGGTTGTCTTTCCACTGAAAGCATCTCTTTTCGCTTTGAAGCTTGCAGAGTCCATAAGTGAGACGAACAGCCGAGAGGGTTAAACTTCCTGAAATACGAATTGAAAACTCATTTGTAGGTCTGACCTGTTTGAGCCGGTGTGTTCTCTCGATCTTACAGGGGTGAAAGCTGATGATGTAACTTATTTTAATGATCACATTTTAAATGTTTTAAATACTGTACATGTCTGTAAGCTGGTAAGCAGATTTATAACTCGTGGAGTTAAACCGTACTGATGTGAGCCACAAATAAAATGTCTTTAATACCAATGGAGCAGCGTCAATGTTGTGCAGAAAACTTTCAATACAATGGAGGTAAAGTTGAGATGGTGGTGGCAAGGAAAGAAATTAACTATTCAAAATAACGGTACTTGTTCAAAATTAGAGCGGTTTCGGTAAAGCGGCCAGTGGTTGAGGAGCAAAGATACTCTCCTCATGTCTGATGTTGCAGGGATTTTTCTCTTTAGTTCAAGAATTTAGGGAATTGTTTATTCGGCATTAGAAAGTAGTGAAACCAAATCTATTTTAAATGGTTTGCAGTCAGAAATGCAGAAATTTATACAGTTTTTGCTTTTTTGTTGTCACTTGTTTATGTTCTGGATCATGACATTTTAATATCAGACAAAGATAATTAATGCAAAAAAGTAGTTGTTAATTGTATATTCATTAAAAGAATAAGAAGTAATCCAAAACGTAATTAATAAGAAGTAACTGCCTCCCTTGTTTAATTGTGATGATATTTATGGAAAACTCAGTTCTGTTTCACTAAGCCACATTTGGACCTATAAAATAAAGAACTTAACCTGTCTGACAACAATATGGGAAAACAAAAACAACTCATCATGCCACAATATAAAGAAATTTAAGAATAGATGAAATTTTCTATTAGTCTGGAAAAAGCCATTTCTGAAGTTTTGGGACTTTGTGGAGCAACGAGAGCAGCTATTGAGTGATTGATTAATTAAATTATGGGCCATTATAAAGAGAAATTTGCTTTGTTCTCTCTTGTTTCTAGAACTGACAGAACCAAAACCAAAACTATTGATTTATTAGAAGAGAGAATATATATTTTACATATCCAAACATCAGCATCTCAGCTTCAAGCCACATTTTATAGAATCCAGTTATATCGATGGTCACTTTACTCACCAATTGCTCCAACGAGACCCCCAAAAAATGTTTTGCGTTTTTATTATTTGCTATATTAAAGACACATCATATCTCGTCTGAAGGGCAAAAGGTTTTGCCAATGAACTGAGGGACAACTGTGGAGTCAGAATCACATAATTGAAAAATACAAAGTTTGCACTGACGAGGATTCATTTGGCTTACACAGAAGTTACTTATTCTGCTTTTGAAATGTTTAATAACATTTTATTGCTACAGAATCTCATGTTGATGATTTTAGCACTTGATAAAATCAGACAATAAAAGGCAACTATTTTCAACTAATCATTCAACAAGTACAGGCCAATGCCATAAATTAGAATATGACTGAAAAGTTCCTTTTTCACCAGTTCCATCACCAAGTGAAAGACATTATATAGATTAATTTAACATATTTATATTTTGTAGTATGTTTAATACCTCCTAAAAAATTATTTTCGAAAGGTACTGACAAGGTATCTGACAAGTCTGATCAGGACTTATATTCTAATTTGTTGAATAAGACTGTCTGGCATTCACATGGAGGCTTTGGCTTTATTCTGAGCAGAAAAGGCCTTCTAGTCAGAGGAGCATCCCCGCCCCTGTTCGTCCCCACCAACTTGCAACACAAAGTTATGTCCTTGGGTGAAAGGGAGAAAGACAGAGCAGAGAAACTAGGTACTAGATACACCCTTTCGTCAAATTTGACAGATGGGCGGGACTTCTGAACAGTATATATATATTTATAATTTGCTATTTTCACCCTGTGGTTTGTACTAAAAAGTACAAGTATATTATATATATATATATATATATATATATATATATATATATATATATATATATATATATATATTTATCAGTGACGTGCGGTCAAGGAAAATATATAATAATAAAATCATTTAATTTGCTATTTTCATCCTGTGGTTTGTACTATAAAGTACCTATTTTTTACTTGACCAATTCTGATTAATTTTTCTTCAAAATCGCTGGATTTTCGCATTTTCCATTTAAATGCTCAGAAAAGCGAAGCCGGTGAGGCAGCAGTGAGTTGAGCCTCACCTGGGATTGCGCAACCTCTCGCTAACTGCACTGGCTGCCATTCTATGGGAGCATGCTCGTCCTGTCTGTACACAGGTGTTACGTCAATCCGCGTTTCCCCATCAGATAGGGTTCCCCCTGCGTCTTCTTGCCGCTCCGCCCCGCCCACGCAGCAAAATACACGCGTGCTCGTGATGAGCACTGAGAAAGGGAACTACGGACACCGTGACACCAACATATTTCGGCAAAGTTGTCACTTTCTTCACGTTTTTGCGGGAAACAAATAGTAATAATACTAACAACAAAAATAATAGTAATGATAAATACATATATGTCATATATATTATAATTATTATAAATGTATATATGTAACAGGGCAATGCATTTTAATGCTCAATATTACCCATCAGATACCGTTCACCTTGTTTTACAGTGGGGCGTGGGGGGAGAGCGGTATCTGATGGCCAATATTTCGCCCATCAGATACCGTTCCCCCTATGTTAAAATCACAAATCAGATACCGTTTCCCTTGTTTTACAGTGGGGGAACCCTATCGGATGGCCATATTTCGCCCATCAGATACTGTTCCCCCACTGTAAAACAAGGGGAACGGTATCTGATTTGCAGTGGTGGGAAGTAACGAAGTACAAGTACTTCGTTACTGTACTTAAGTACAATTTTCGTGTATCTGTACTTTACTTAAGTAGATTTAATAATGGATACTTTCTACTTTTACTCCACTACATTTTACAGTAAGTTCTGTACTTTCTACTTCACTACATTTCTACAAAAGTGTCGCGTTACTCGTTACATTCAAGTCGCGTTGCTCTTTTTTTCCATTAAAATGTGAAGTTCAAGGACTTAAGATGGCGCCGTAAAATCCGAGCAATAACGTTCGTGTCTGTTGTCACCCAACGGCTCCCCCTTTACTCGCACGCGGAGCTCCAGACATGCGCAGTGGTTTCCTCTTAGCGGGAGGCAATCTCTGTCTAATCGTCAGTAATATAATAGCGCTGCATAAATCATAAGATATGGCGACATATAAAATCAGCAGCGCTTCGCTTGCACAGACGGTGGGACTTCGTCCAACTTTTAGCGTCACTTCGAAGGAAAGCTTAAAGAAAGGTAAGCTCCGTGGACATGATGCTAGCAAAGCTAGCTGTACTGACTGAGACACACATGTTGCATCTGCGATGAAAAAAAAGTTGTCACTCATGCGCTGAGTTATTGAGTGGAGGTGTTGACTGAGGTGTCTTGTATATGGGACAACGCTGCGACCAAAGTCTGCATTGATATGATATTCAGGAACGATCCGATTGTTCTGGACGGATCTTTACTGATTAAATTTATTTCAGCTCTAAGTATTTAATATCTAGTTTTTTTTATGGGAATGTGGATCTTTCAGATCAATTTGAGAAGCAATTTTGATAGGTAAAAGTTAATTTTGTTGTATCACGTAGCGCGGGGTGCTGGTCTTGATTTGGTCTTGGATTGGTGGTCTTGATTACAACACTGCTACTGGCTCCTTGGTTGCCTGTCCTCCCCCACCCACCTTCTTTCCATCCCCTTTCTGTTGGATTTCTTTAAAAATAAATGCCACTAGTGGCAAAAAAGTGAAGTTCATGTTATGTTAGGACAGGAGACAAGATGTTTCCATCCCTGAAATTATGATGCATAGAATCACATATCTAAGTCTAAACTATGTTACACAGAGTAAACATAATAAAAACATGCTTTATCTGTGGCATTGTTCATTAAAATGGCACATTTCTAATGTATTAAAATTAAATACGATCGGTACACTTAATGATATTAGCAATTAGGTATTAATCAACAAGTACTTTTACTTTTAATACTTAAGTATTTTTAAAAGCTAGTACTTTTTTACTTTTACTTAAGTACAAATGTTAATGTGGTAGTTTTATTTTTACTTGAGTACATTTTTGTCTGTGTACTTGTACTTTTACTTAAGTAAATTCTTTGATTACTTTCTCCACCACTGCTGATTTGTGATTTTAACATAGGGGGAACGGTATCTGATGGATGAAATATGGCCATCAGATACTGTTCCCCCACTGTAAAACAAGGGGAACGGTATCAGATGGGTAATATTGAGCATTAAAATGCATTGCCCTGCCTATATATATATATATATATAAAAAAATAAAAATTCCCTTCTCACCCTCCGCGGGTGGTCTGTTTCATCCTCTGAGCTCGGGTCCTCTACCAGAGGCCTGGGAGCTTGAGGGTTCTGCGCAGTATCTTGGCTGTGCCTAGAACTGCACATTTCTGGACTGAGATGTCTGATGTTGTTCCTGGGATCTGTTTGAGCCACTGCTCCAGTTTGGGGGTGACTGCCCCGAGGGCCCCGATGACTACAGGCACCACTGTGGTCTTCACCTTCCAGGTCTTTTCCAGTTCCTCCCTGAGGCCCTGGTATTTCTCCAATTTCTCATGCTCCTTTTTCCTGATGTTGTAATCACTTGGTATTGCTACATCCACCACAACGGCTTTCCTCTGTTCTTTATCCACCACCACAATGTCCGGTTGGTTCGCCATTACCATCTTGTCTGTCTGGATCTGGAAGTCCCACAGGATCTTAGCTCGGTCATTCTCCACCACTTTTGGGGGTGTTCCCCACTTTGATCTTGGGGCTTCCAGTCCATATTCTGCACAGATGTTCCTGTACACTATGCCCGCCACTTGGTTATGTCGTTCCATGTATATATATATATATATATATTACAGTTTGTATGTCTAAGTAATTCAGTATAGTAGAAGCGGTAGCTAATCTACCACAGCAATTATTTATTAATAAAACATTAAGCCTAAAACGGACTACAACAACAGACTGAATGTTCTGTTCTGTGTGCAAAATTCTTGAATGTTTTTTGGTGTTAAATCCTAAAACGTGAAGTGGCATTGTTGTCAATTGCTATGGCAACGAGTCTGCGTGTAGCTTGGCGATACAGAACGAGAAAGTACTTTCTCGCTCTTTCCTTTTGCTATTGATCATAGCACAAAATTAATACCTACATTTCTAAGTTTCACTGAGTTAACGCGGCTATGGATGTCATGTAAAAGATTAGGCTTTTTGCCCTCCAGCGTTGTATGCCTGCGCGAAATTTCCATATGTCCAATAACATGCATGGTGTCATAAGTCAGTGACTCACCAGCAAAGAACCTCACCGCACGTCACCTATATATATATATATATATATATCAGCGTCGCTGATGAAGGCTAAAGGGAGCCTGGATGGGGCAGATAGATCAGTGAGCTTAATGACTGTCCTCGCTAAATATGAGTTTAACATGGGGGCAAAGGGGGCTCGCGAAGAATACACGAAGCTAGACAACGCCCCAATGGGCACAGCGAGGTTGCCGGATGATGAGGCTGGAGAGCCAGCTGTGAGCTGAGACACACAGAAGTAAGCAACCCTGGCGGACTGGTGACGGTGTTCACCTGGAGGAGAGCTGGAAAAGATGATCCGGTCAGAGGAGTCCACGAGGAGATCAGCAAGGCTGATGAGAGTCAGTGGTGGGAAGAAAGGAAGAAAGGGATGGCGGATCGAAGAGAGGCCAGGATGGGGGCAGCTGAAAGTCACAGGACAAACAACCATGCACACACACACACACACACACACACACACACACACACACACACACACCTAGGGAGAATTTGGAGAGGCCAATTAACTTGACAGTCATGCTTTTGGACTATGGGATGAAGCCGGAGTACCCGGAGAGAACCCATCACACACAGGGAGAACATGCTCTACCAACTGTGCCACTGTGCAGCCCATATTACAATCAAAGTATCTAAACTTTTTAGTACCTCCAAATGAACCACCCAATTCAGGGGATGCTGCAGGTAACCAAAGAAACCCCAAAATTACAGGTAAACAACCTGGTTGTCCATTACAAAAAGAAGCAATACATTCCAGGTGAGTAATGTCGTTTTCTCTTCATGGCAGGAAAGGTCCAAAAGAAGTGAAAGTGACAAACCATCCGTAAAATTGTATTTAGAACCTCCTCATCCTCTTACATGCCGAACCCTTAGAAACTGCATGATAACAAAACCTCTGTCCATCCGTCCATTTTCCTCTGCTGTTTCTGGGTCATGGGGTAACAGCTTCAGAAAGGAGGCCCAGACTTCCCTCTCCCCAGCCACTTCTTCCAGCTCCTCGGGGGGGAATCCCAAGGCGTTCCCAGACCAGCCGACAGACAGTCTCTCCAGCGTGTCCTGGGTCTTCCTTGGGGCCTCCTCCCGGTGGGACGTGCCCGCAACACCTCATCAGGGAGGCGCCCAGGAGGCGTCCTTACCAGACGCCTGAGCCACCTCAACTGGGTCCTCTCAACTTGGAGAAGCAGCGGCTTTACTCTGAGTTGCTCCCGGATGTTGGAGCTTCTCACCCTATTTCTAAGGGAGAGTCCAGACACCCTGCAGAGGAAACCCATTTCGGTCGCTTGTATCCGTGATCTCGTTCGTTTGATCATGACCCAAAGCTCATGACCAAAGATGAGGTGGGAACGTAGATCGACTGGTAAATCGAGAGCTGTCTCTGTTTGACTCTGCTCTCTCTTCACCACTGCAGACCGGTACAGCGCCTGCTTCACAGCAGACACTGCCCCAATCCGCCTGTCGATCTCCTGCTCCCTTTTTCCCTCATTTGTGAACAAGATCTCCAGATACATAAACTCCTCCACTTGAGGCAGGAACCCCTCTCCCAATCTCTCCCAGAGAGGAGACATTCCACGTCCCAAGAGCCAGGTTCTGCAACTGAAGATCAGGTCGATGGGAACCCCTCCCTCAAGCACCGTCCAGATTCAGAAGAGGACAGAACAGTTTAGGACAGAAGTTTTGTACATACAATGAAAACTATGCCTGCAGCTGCCCCAAAACCCAGGCCAAAACCCAACCCGTTCATGAAGGACTCTCCACAATCTGTCAAAAAGTTCCACATGTTCCAGCGTGGACGCTGCTGCTGTGGCACTTCTCGATTTAAATTTTGAAGAATCGCGTCCACCATTTCTTCTTCATCCGACTCATTTAAATTGTAAGACCTTTTAATAGTCTTCATCAGTTCTGCTATTTCTCCTAGCAACTCCTCTTGGGTCAAATTTCTTACCCTCCTCCTTTGAACTCTTATATAAAAATCCTCAATTTCGTCTCTCAGGTTGTTATCCATGTTTAAAATTTGAAAAGTGTCTTCCAGTCTTTCTCCAGTGCTCGAATGAAAGATCTTGGGAAAGTTCAAGTACTTAGAGACAGTTTTATGATGTCATAACAAAAGAGAATTATATTATGACATCACAGAGAGAGTGATGTCATAACTGACATACATTTGGATTTGCATATATTTATGCATTTTATAAAATATGTTGATATGGTTTTCTTTTTCATATTATTGAAATATGTTTAATCTAGGTCATGCTAGTTCTGCTATTATATTGTTTTTGTCCTGTTTTAGTTTGTGAGAAAGTGTGGTGGGAATTTAACATTATGGCTCCTCCTTGCAGGAACTTGTTTTATGCCAGACACTGACCTTCCCTCGATGCCCATTGTGTTTTACCAAATCTCTTTATTGTTGTTACAGATGGTTAATCAAACTGATTAGTTTGGCCAAACTTGGCCCTGCCAAGAGCTGGAATTGTTCAATCAGATGAGAACTACAAACTTGTCTGCCACTTTTACCCAGAATGCACTGCAGTTAGTTGATTGCTTCTCTGAAAGCTGAGTGCTGACTTTAAAACTCCCCTTTTTCACGGAGCTCTTTTGATTCTTTGTTTTCAGACTCCTTTTTCTGATATGAAGCTTCATTCAACTTTTAACTTCTGAGCTTCTGCCGACAGCAGGAACCAGGGGCGTCGGAGGAATTTTGGGCCTCCTGACAAAATATTAGATTGGGCCCCCCTGCACAGTTGCTGTTACAATTTTTTGAGTCTTTTTTTGACCCATAAAATCTTTTGAAATTTTAAAGGCTTTCAACTTGCTTTTTTTGGTTCAATACTGATACTAGCACAATATTTACTGCTCATCAATTTTACATGCAATAGTCTGCATACAGTATGCAAGTAGATTGCTTAATTTTTTTCTATTAGTTTTAGATTACTGAAATGTCTCTCCCCACGAGCAAGTCATAGGCAATGTGCAAAATACATATAAAGCAATCCAGACTTCTCAAAAAATGCTATATAGTTGCATTTTATTCATGCTGCAGTATATAACTTTAATGAAAAATATGTTTTCTCCATATTTGTTAAAGCGGTGTCACCATGTCATGACAGTTTGTTATGAGACAGATTGAAAACAATCAATCTCCTCCACCTTCTTCCTGAACTATTACTATCTTAAGTACTGCATTGTTCTGACCAAAAGCAACCCATCAGAACCAGCAGGAGGGTCTTAGTTCAACTTCCTTCACTGACTGCTAAATATGCTAAGGATGGAGAAACAACTTATAATTACAGGGAAATCGTTAATCTGCCGTCACTGGCAGCTATGCCAACATTCTTCTGTAAAACATGCCTTGCTCATAACGCAGTGACCGACTCAAGTTCAAGTTCATACAATTAACATTTGGGATTAGAGTCCGCATATTCTCGGCATCACACATGGGTATTCCCCCCCCAAAAAAAATCCCTAAAAAAAAAGGAAAATAGCTTAAAATGGAAAACAAATGACTGTGCCTTATCTATGCAGACTAGCAGAGGTGTGACCAAGTCATTGTGTTGCAAGTCTCAAGTAAGTCTCAAGTCTCTGTCCTCAAGTCCGAGTCAAGTCTCAAGTAAAGATGGTCAAGTTAAGTCTCAAGTCAAGACAGGCAAAAGTCGAGTCAAGTCTCAAGTCAGGAACCTTTAATTTCAAGTCATTTTGAGTCGTTTTTATTTTATTTTTTTATTTTATAATTTGCAATTATACATAAAATTCAAATAATAGACCATTTGTTCTTTTAAAAATCTGTGTTTATCTCAAATGATAGAACATGTGCAGCTGAACACAAAGTATAAAAAACATTTTTAAATTGGACCTCTTTATTGCGCAGTTCACAATACCTTAAAGATCTGTTATTACTGTACCAACCGTCTAGACCCCTCAGATCTTCTGGTTCTGGTCTGCTCTGCATCCCCAGAACCAGAACCAGACGGGGAGAAGCAGCATTCAGTTTCTATGCACCACAGATTTGGAACAAACTTCCAGAAAACTGTAAAACAGCTGAAACACTGCGTGCTTTTAAATCTCAACTTAAAACTCACCTGTTTAGAGTTGCTTATGGCTAAATTAGGATTAGAGTGCGGATTTTGATGTCTTCCATCTTTTTATGTCTTTAATGTTTTTAATTTCTTCTTCTTTCTTTTCGACGTTTTAATGATGCAATGTTTTTTTTTTTTATCTTTCTCTTTCTCACTGATTATTTCTGTTTTTATTATGTAAAGCACTTTGAAATGCCTTGCTGCTGAAATGTGCTATACAAATAAAATTTGATTGATTGATTGATTCTGTTAAACTTGATATTCAATTAAAAAAAAGCTTTCAAAAAATGAAATAAGTATACATGAAGTTATCACAAGTAAACTCAGGAAGGTCTGGTGCATACATTTTTCTGCTTTTATTTCTAAGTATGTTGGTTTCAGTCCTACGTAAATATGGGCCAGATATTCTAAACACAAAATTTATTTGGGACTGTCACTGTATTTGGTCTGTTTTAACAAATAAACCACATAAAAAAATCAAAATCATTGCAAATAAAGTGGAGTGGTTTTGAATTTGGATGTGATGGTAAAATAAATATCTGTCAGGCCAAGTGGGTTAAATCTACAGTCAATTTCATATCTCAATATTGATAAAAACATGTTGTGTGAATCAAGCTGGTCACAATCACTAAACACAAAATAATGAGCTCATTATTTTATGTCCTACTCAGTTAACTATCCCACTTAGTGTTATATTCAGGGTCAGTGAGATTGTACAGTTTTTATTTTTACAGAAATTTTTGAAAGGTGGCCAAAAAAAAAAAAAACGGGATTTTTTCAAATGTGTTTTTCCAGCAAAGCTATACTACTTGGAAATGGGTTCTGTGCGACATGTGACAGTCACGCCGGTCAGTGTCAAAAACAGTTGACTTAATGCACTGACGGCAGTAAACAATATATTGTCAATATAATTTATAACGTAGATGTCTTCAAATACACCAACCATCCTTAGATGATACTAGACCCGGCGCATGCTAACACGAAGTTAGCTAAAAAATCAACTGTCTTACAGCAAAAGAAAAGTGCCACTTACCGATCTTTGTGAAGCTTCAAATGCCGGACAAAGTTGGACGTCGTGGCATCTCCATCCGATATTCTCCTCTTGCATGTTTTACAAGTTGCAGTTCGTTTTTTATTCGAAAGTTCATAACCTACGTAGCCAAAAGAAATTACTCGCGGAAGCATATTCGAGCGGTTATTTCGTCTTTCGTTCCCTGAGCTCTGCAGCGTCGCGGCGTTTTTTTAAATGTCCAAATCCTGTTAATTTGATTGGTTGAGCTGCAGCTACGCACACATACATACATAAGGAGAGTAAAAACAGAGGGACGGTCTGCGCATATTGATACTTTATAAATAATGTGTTTTAAATTTTAAGACTTTGAGTAAAAAATATCAAGTCTTTTCAAGTAAACAGCTTCAAGTCGAGTCAAGTCCCAAGTCAATGGCATGAAAGTCAAAGTCAAGTCCGAGTCTTTGAGCATTTTTTCAAGTCAAGTCTCAAGTCGTGATTTTAACGACTCGAGTCCAAGTCATGTGACTCGAGTCCCCACCTCTCCTAGACTTGCATAATTTGTTCGTGGAACATGGCGATATTCAGAGCAATCATCAAATAGGATGAAATGTTTCATAAAGTAAATAGGAGCCAAAGTTTGTTAATTTTTTAATCATGGCTGTTTAGTAAATATAGAGCAGTCAAAGAGAACGGGGGTTGGGGGTATTTCTATCTGTTTTTGCTAGCAAAGAAAGAGGCTATTCTAACTACAGCTCTGCCTTTGTACTTTTAAAACACTGTTCGGTGTTTAATTCTAAGTTCATTGCTGAAAGAACACTTGAGAAGGAATACAGAATCGAAAGTTGCAATAAGTATAAAAAAAATAATCTCCATGTCCAATATCAAATTGCTAAAATACAAATGTACATGTGCGACATTTGCCACAAACATGGCGCCACTGTTTTTTGTGTTATAGCATCTCCAACTGGCCCGGCATAAGTAGGTCTTCTGTGGCACTGCTTCCTGTTGTTTTTACATTACAGTTCAAACTTGGGTCCCCAGTCTAACATCTCTGTACTCGAGAGAAACGGTTAAGTTCCAGGAAATTCTGGATCCACATTAAATCAAAGTTCTTCAGTTATAGTTATGGTACCACTGGATATTTTGTTAAAGTAAGATTTCTTTTTTCCCAACTGAATTGATGTGTATATTTTCCTTTTCTTTAGTATTAAGCTCCAGCACCAAAATAAATCTATACTTTTTTTTTTATTTTTTCACACCTTTAACCAGCAAATTGCTAAAATCAGAATGCTGTGAGAATTTTTTTTTTCAAAAATAATTTTATTCTCCTTTTTGACAACATTGCCATCAAACACAAAGAGAAAACACTTTATCAAAATATTCCCTCATGAACATGAATATACAGTACATGGTGAACTACGGTGACCTGCAGTAATCTCTCTGCACAACAGGTGTTAGGCTATAGAAGATGAGAGACGACGGAAGGTAAATGGAGGTTAGTAAAAGAGCTAACATGAAGTTTCAGCCTGAGGAGTAATGAGCCTCTCAGAGTGGGAGGAAGGATTTAGAGAAAAAGGGAAGTCCTACAGCCGCAGCCTCACACACACACACACACACACACCCTCCAATTGGATGCTCGTTTCATTCAAAGTGTTCATGATTGGTCGAGAAGCTCTGAGAGCCGGCTCGCGATTGGTTGACTGCTTCAGCTCTCACGCTGATTGGCTGCTCTCTTTAGCTGAGAGGTCAAGGGTCAATCTCCTCTGGGACGATGGTCAGGATGACGTCCTCGTTTCCCCGCCTCACCACCGTCCGCAGCTTGTCGTCCCTCTTTATGGCGTTACTGACATCAGTGGCCGAGGTGACGGGATCCCCGTTGATGCTGATGATGACGTCCCTCTCCTTCAGGCCAGCTCTGCCTCAGAGAAATCACATGTTGGAGTGAAACAAGACAATGTTCTCTGCCTAAACTTGACTGGTTCAAACCAAATATGCAAACTATACACAAATTGGAATTTCTAAAATTGTCCTGATAAGGCCCAACTCATCTTTGTTGAGTTGGGCCTTTGTACATTTATTGCTTCCACTGCCAGCTCATAAAACTTTTACTTGACATTTCAACTCAACAGGACTATTGACAAGAAAAACTCAAGTATGAAAGTCAACAGGACTACAGAAAAAACACAGCATGAGCAGAAATCAAACATCCCTGGCTGTTTTCTTAGTTGGAAGACTGCAGCTTGGTTTTCATCTGGTTGCTCAGAAATTTCTCTGAACACCAAATATTTATTTCTCCACCCACTTTTTATAATGTCTGGCAGCAACTGAGGGAATAACTTTGCGACTTGCAAATGAAGTGGTCTCAGATTCGGACAAAAACATCTTTAAAGTTTCTCCTGAGAAAACGGAGCACTCACGCCTCGGCTGGAGTTCGGCTGATGACTTCGATGACGTACGCCCCTGAAGTGATGTCAGGGAAGTCCGAATGCCTCTCCTTCAGCTCCTTTGCCAGCCTGAGGGCAAAAAAAAAAAGGGGTGAAAACATTCAAAACACGTCAACCAAGGGGATTTCATGACACTCAACTGGTGACGTCTGATTCTAAAACATTAACTGACGCTAAGAGGTTTAAAACTGCAAAACATTAAATAAACTTTTTTTTTGTTAAAGTGGCTTCTCCTTCGTCAGTAACTGTGAATTTGAATGTCTTCAACATGCCACGATTGTGTTGCTACTTCTGTTGCAGAAGCAAATCTGGAATTAATCTTAAATTTTCCAGTCCTCGTCTGCTAAAAAAGGGTTTCCAGCACTCTACTTTGCGTCGTGAATAAAGTACATTGAAGGTTTTGGCTGAAATGTGACAAAAGGTGAAGAATGTGACATAAATGATTTCCAAGGTCATACCAATTATGTGACACGGGCAGTTAAGATTCAAAAGTTCCTCTTTTGGGATCTTTAGATTTAAACAAACTGAGGCAGATTCTGGCTGTTTCTCTGATTTGGAGCAGGTCTTCCTCCTCCTCTCTGGCTGCTCTCCTGTCCCTCTATCCCTGCCCATTTCCAGCTCAGAATTGGCAGCAGGTAGTAAAAAGCTGAACTAAAACATTTTCAGTCTGCTCATCCTTGTTAGGTGAAAAACGGCTCACCATGTCAAGCTTTAGAGGCAACAGGAATCAGGGTACGTGTTTGTAACTATGGAAACCAACGCTTTGGCATCAAGATGTTTCTTTTATTGATCGTGTACAGGAATCAAATGTGATGCAGTCTGGAACAGAAACTTACGACGGAGTGAGACTCATCATTCTGACGCCGATGTATTTCTTCTTTGGTAATGTTTTCCCTGTGGGAAGCAAAAAAGAAGAAAAAAAAAAGTCGATGTTAGCAGATGTTTTTAAAAACCTCCATTAGAAGTCTGCAACATTTAAATATACTGTCAACGTTTTAGAGGATCATGCTAAACACAAGTCACTCAAAAGGACTTAATACAAAGAACTTTAATGCTTGGAATAAATACAATTCACTGGAAATGATGACTTTTATTACTGCAGCCAACTGGTCCCAATCATGGCTGCCTGAACACACAGCTGGGTCAACTCTTTTTAACCTCGTATCATGACAGAGGTTTGGACCATTTGCTTTTATTTACGCCATGGCTGCTTGGCTTGTAGAGGGTGCTGTAATGTTCTGTGTTAACGTCAGGACAAAGGGAACCCGATCCAGTGAAAGTCATGTTGCTATGTGGGATGCGCTTGGTCTGATTTACTATTTGAGTTCTTCTGAAGAACAAAGAAAATTATTTTTTGATTATCAGCTGCAGAAAGGTGAAATTTAGTTTTGTTTTGTTAAATTCCAGGCCTGTCTAATAGAGTGAAAGCAGCAGAACGAGCTCAAGTGACAACTTTACAAAGTGGTATTTTTAAAGACATCCTGTTTTAGAAGGTCAAAGGTCACTCACAGCTCACTAAAATCCACTCACCAAGACGGAGCCACCTGCCATGAGTCCAGAGTCAGTCTTACTGAGAGACATAAATGCAGTAGCAGCAGAGAAACGTCTCCATGTTTGTTCTGTATCTACAATAAAGCCCAGCGACTATATTTCTTTTTATTTAGCTAAGTGTTTGTAGCATTAAGTTTTAAAATTAATTGTTAAATGTAGCTGAAACAAAACAAGTTAGTTTCTGTACCTCAAATTGGTCTTATAAGTGGTGTTAAAGCTATAAAAGAGACATTTCAGCTGAAGGAGGAAGAATTTAAAATGGCAACTTTATGATTTGACATCATGGGTTTTTTTTTCTACGTCTTGTTATCTGACTCTAAATTTTCTTTATTCGTTCCATAAAATTGTTCTGTTTATGATAGAGTGGCTTTTTCACCAACAATCCAACCCATGATTTAATATAAATTCAAATAAAAATCCAAACGTTGAGTCATTTAGTTTCATTAATTTGCAACACATTTTGGAAATAAAACAAAAATTGTTTCTCCTCTGTGGTTACAGCTGAATAAGCTGCATATTTCAGGAAAAAGGTAATCTGTGACTCATAAAGTAAAAACCAAAATCTCTAGAAAGACTTGCGATTCAATTATCAGCACAGAATCCATTTGTTGCGTATTATCGACGGCGGGCAGAGTGGCGGACCTTTGGCCTGCCGGTCGTGTGACTCTGCCAGGAACTGTCTGATCTTGTCTGACGGGATGGCGAAGGAGATCCCGGCAGTGACCTTCAGAGTGTTGATGCCAATCACCTCCCCGTCCTGCAGGGGGAAAAACAACAGGCTCGCATCATTTCACGAGCATTTCAAGGAACACGGCTGAAAATCAGTGTCAGCTGTGGACGTGATGTCACCTGCCAAGCGTTACCTAAACGGATTATTTTGCTTCGACTAATGAGATCTTAGCGATGCTCGATGTTTGTTTGCACATCTGACATCTGTTAAGTAATATCTCGGCTGAGGTCGAGTGTTATAAAAAGTTCTGTTTTTGTTTTACAGATTTCATAAGGCCAATCAGAGAAAAAAAAAAAAGCTTTATGGGACCGGTCCATGTTTATTAGAGGAGTGGAATCCATTGTGTTAAAATATTAAAGTCAAAGTGGAAAAGTCATTAAAATCGAAGCTTGAATGTGTAATATGTGAATCAGAGTCCAATGCAAAACAAATTTCACGCTCCATATGTGCGAAGCTGGGAGAAACAAAATTCCTAACCCATGCATCAACGTTCAGTCGTTTTGTTGGTTAATCCTGCAAAAGTCACACAAAAACACGACGAAGTCTGTGGTTTGCGAGCTGACAAAATGTGAAATATGCAGGCGGTTTCCTAAACA
Source organism: Poecilia reticulata (assembly GCF_904066995.2). NCBI lineage: Eukaryota > Metazoa > Chordata > Actinopteri > Cyprinodontiformes > Poeciliidae > Poecilia > Poecilia reticulata. The sequence continues at coordinate 16,336,564 of NC_088848.1, forward strand.
CCGCTGTTGTGTCTGCTAAGGAGGAAAGAAACCATGTTGTTGAGTGAGATGTGAGTCATTCAAGTCGGAACAACAGCAACAAACATGTCAATTGGCGTCTCCTCATATTTTCTCCACAAGCAGACTAAGAATACGTCTTGGATAATGGGAACAACATACATGTTCAATATTTACATATGTTGAACAAAATGCACACAAGAAATTTCAAACTTACCAGGTTGACCAATGGCCCTCCTGAGTTTCCGTACTGCAAGAAAACAAACAAGATGAAACTTTCCTTCCGCTGAGTTCACATTCATTATGACAGCAGCTGCTGCTGCTCACAGGTGATAAAAAAGCAGAGTAAGAGTTTCAAACAGGTAAAACTTGCAAACAGCTTGGAGATTTTTTTTTTACTTCTTGTAAGCCTCGCTCTCCTGCTCCTCCTGTCCGTTCACTCACGTTAATAATGGCGTCCGTCTGGATGTAATCCATGTCTGAATTGCGGAGGCCCAGCTCCTTGCCTCCTCTCTGGGTGGTGCTGACGATCCCGGTGGTGACAGTGTTCTGCAGGGAGAACGGGCTGCCGATGGCGACCACGAACTCGCCGGGGCGGAGGTCCGCAGAGCGGCCGAGGAGCAGCACAGGCAGCTTCGTCTGCAAGGGATGGACAAGGCGGAGAAAATGGTGAAATCAAACAAAATCAAAGCTTTCCCTTATCGGCCAGGCTCAAAAGTGACACGAGTTTGCAGATTTTGTTTTATCTGGTTGACATTTTTAAATTGTCTTTAAGTCACTGTAGATTCTGATTATCTTCATGTTTATGCATCACAAAAAAAAGATCATCCTCAGCTCAAAAAGGTTTATTTCATAATGCCGACACATTTTCACAGTCTTTTGTTGTATTTTTATTTTTTTTGCAGAACTTCTCAAACTTCACCTCTGGAAGCTGCTGCTGAGAACATTACGGTTTTCTAAATGACCAAGAAAGCCACCACATACTTCCCATGTTTTCTGGCAGTAATAGTACAGAACTGGCCTGAATATGCTTGTAAGAATTAAAGACAATTACTCAACCGGTAGTTTTAGAGCTGAAACTCGTGTTTATAACACTTGTTGTTCTTTAAGAACAATTAGTTCACACACAGAGCAGCACCCAACCACACAAGCGATGCCTTATTTTTCTTACTGCCATGCGAGAGACAGATGTCAGCAAGTCAGCTCGCCCTCTGGTCGAGCCTCTAAATCAGCGCAGCCGATGACATGCACGGGGAGGGGAAAAACGCGAGGAGCTGGGTCGGATTCTCAGAATGATCCGAACGTCCTGGAATCCAAGAAGCACAACCCAGCAGAGGAGATACAAATCTCCGGAGAAACTCGCCTGGAACTCCTCAGGACAAAATGATCTAGGATGCAGCAGTTCCAGCTCAACTGATGATGATGATGCGCCAGGGCCGCTGCTCTGACATCAATTACTCTCTGTTTTGCTCTGGAGAAATCAACGAAAAAGAAAGAGCTGCAAAGTGGAAGCTCACCAGCATGTCTTCTATAAAATCTAAAAAAAAAAAAAAAAGGGATTGAAATGTTTCAGTAAAAAATTTCTAACTGGCCACCGACTAGTTTTACTGGCTGGCTGTGACGAAGATGTGGGGCGTTCAAGAGGTCATGACTGTAAAGACAAAGAGACTGCCAACAACGACAAGCCAAAACCAGCCTCGTCAGAGGGTGGGGGTCACTGTTTGGGATGGAGAGAGGAACTCCGTCATCAGGGAGGTGTCCTCCACTCCTCCGACTGCCGGTCACGGCCCTGTCCCAGTTAAAGTTGGGTGGTAAAGCTGGCTCATCGTTGGCTCAGAAAGGCTTCCAGTAAAACAGAAGGAAGTTCAACTTATTTTTACCGGATTCCTGTAACATCTGGATGTCCGAAAGTGGAACACTGAGAACTCAGGAACAACTGATGAGCATAAACAATGAGCTGAATAGGGGAAAAAAAAAAATGCAATATGCAGTGCATTTAGAGACATGCAGGCGAAACTTGTGGGATTTTTCCCTCATCATGTCTAACTAAACATTTGGGAATTAGGATGTTTTCCCAGGAATGTTTCCCCACTAAATCAGCCATTTTCTTCTTTTTTTTAAACACTAAATTGTCTGACTGTGGCTCTGTCTGGGTTTATGACTAATTTCCTCACCGACATTAGCATTTCCAGTCCTCTGTGAGATTTTAAGGCCCCTTTTACATAAAAACCTGACTGCTTCTGCTCTCACTTAAAGTTTCCACGAAACATCAGCAGCCCCGGTAACGTTCTCCAGTTTGAGGAGACTTTGGTGCTGGTTTTGCCTCACATGTTAAAGTGAGCGGTGATCAATGACTCGTGTCATTTTCTTCCCCCTCCGTTTTAGAGCCAACAGCATTTATAAAACAATTGTCAAAAACAAGAATGCAGTTTTTATTTCACTTTTGATGTTTCTGATAAAATTGTATAATCATTCCGACATGAGCTGAGTTGGAACCGTCAGTGACCCGTTGAGGATTTGATATGCACATGTTGGGGAGGTTTTTGATTGGTCTACAGTGTAAATATTATTGGTTCACTGTTTCAGTAAGTCTTTGAAATTTGACCAAAAGGGTGCATTGTAAAAAAAAACAAAAAAAACAAAAAAAAACGTCTCTAATTTACGGTAAAATTCTGGCAGCCACAGCTGCCGCTATTTTTACCATAAATTAGAGACTTTTTTCTTTTTACAGTGTCTTGTACTGTAGATAAAAGATGCCCAACTCATTCATTCTGGTCAGTTACTTACATGACAGCAAAATAAAATCAAATCTGCTCTGTCATGTTCGCTCCTGCTTTTCCTTTTGAGTTTTTTCTTCTGCTTCATCTTTTCTATGAGATGATTTTCTCAGACATCCGGCTCAAAGGAAATTTTACCACTTTTTAGCTGCGTATTCCAGCGTGAAACAGAAAAAGTCCAAATGAGGTTATAGTTATCATTCTGTACGACCAAAATGAATTTCTATTATTGCTAGCTTGCTTATGGCTTATTATTATTGTTTGATTTATAATCTTTTTATTGTCGGGTTTTAGTGTCCCAGTTGTGCTGTAATTCACCAGTCTCCCACCTCTTCTTCAGTGCTGAAACTGGCCACTGGAACTACAGATTTCCACGTTTCAGGCTCATTCTGTCCACCTGACGCCTCAAGTGACACCTGCGCATCACCTGCGGCCGCAGAGCTCTGGAGGTCAGCCAGGCCTTCGTGACACCTGTGTTGTCCCACTGACCTTTTTCAGATCCAGACGTGATGCGAGGCAGAAAAACGGAGACAGATGTCGGAGCCCGACTTTCATCAGCTCCACTCTTCCCCCACGCATAACAACCGTCTGTTTGTCTCCGTGTGCGTGCATTCGGTTTGGCTGCTGCACAACCATGCGCCCGCCCATTTCCTCTGTTAAATAACAAGCCTTCGAGCGACTTACTCAACACACACCTCTGACCTATTTTCTTGTGTTTAATAAGAAAGGTCGAGTTGCGGATGAGGACATCAAGAGATCATCCTCCACTCCCGTGTTAATCTCCTGAGTTTAAATCTCGGTACCAGACAGGAAAACAGAAAAAGTGACAACATAGACCTTCAGCCGCCGAGAGAGAGCGACTTAGGTGGAGTTAAGTGGAGTGGACGGCTATGAGGGAAACAGATGCACACTGATGCGACAGACGTAAACATGTTTTCCATCTGATGGCTTCTGGGTAGTGATGGGAGATGTTTCCAGGGAACCTTAGACTGAAGGAAAAGTATGTCTGAGTCCACAGGTACGCTCAAAGAACAGGCCGTCGCTGCAGATTGTGTGCTGAGAGAAAGTTTGCGTCCCGAGATCCCGATGAGTTACGACTTGCGATAAAGCAAATTAAACCGCAGAGCCTGAAGCAGAAACAGTGAGCAGCTGCTGTTCTCCAAACCAGAAAAGTGACAGGAAATTATGCATATTTTTAAGCTTTCTTGGAAAAACTTTGAAGTATTTTTTATGTTTGTTTTTTGTGGATGTTTTCAAGGTAAATTAGCTCAATGGCTATAAACTTCAACAGCACTTTATATACGAAAAACAAACAAACATTGTGTTCTCCTGTTTCTACACAGCCGTCTATCCGCCAGGAATTCATTTTCCCAATAGACATGTTTCTTTTATAAAAACTAAAAGGAAACAAATATTGATGCCACATGTCTTAGAAACATCCATGCTGACTGATTCAATCCCCTGCGCTAAAAACAGATGTAGACCTCATTTAGCAGGGAATCATAAGAGCTTGAGTGCAATGAAGAATCAGATTCTGATGCGACTTCTCTTAAGCTCCAGCTAAAAGGACTTTCTACAATAAACATTGTTAAAGTCAGATGTTGCTGCTCGGCACATTTAACCAAATAAGCAGCTTTTCATGAGTAATTTTGAAACGGAAACTACTGAACAAACTCCCTTTTGAAACTCTACAAAAAGACAAAGTCTTTATTATCATGGCAGATAATGACTCATTATCAAACTAAAATATTCCAAAGCAAGCCCTTGCTGAAAGGCAACATTCAGCAGATTAAAGGAAATGCAAGCTTCAGTCTATTAGGAAGAAATGCAACTAATGCTAAATGTTGAAATAAACATATCACCTCCTGTAAACCTGCATTTTCCCCGTTCAAAAAAAGATTAATAATCAAGACGTTACTTTCATGCAGGCATGAATGCGCGGCATTGTTAACACCAGATCTTTTAAGTCCTGTAAGCTGCGAGTCGGCGCGTCTCTGGATCAGACTTGTTTCTTGAGCACATTGTGCAAAAGCATTGCTTGGACTGGGGTTTGGGAATTTTAGAAATGAGGTCAACGCTTGTTGGACTTGTTAAAACATTTCAGAACCTCTTTTAGATTTGTGTCAGGGGGCATTAACCTGCTAAACGAGGTCACAGCTAACAGGAGATACCGTCTGTATCGACGCTAAGCTAGGCGGCTCATGTCGAAGTAAAATCCACATGAATGACAGGACCCAAAGTCTCACAGCAGAGCATTGATCAGCCCATCAAACTACAACACCGACTTAAACTAACCATCCAGGTAACAAAAGAAAACATGATTTTTAAGCCACTTTTATTGCTCCTTTGTCCCATTCTGAGGCTAATTTGCTAATTTGTGAAGAACATTTGCGTGATAGCTCAAAAGGGAAAACCAAATACTTTCTTTCTCCAATTAACCCCCCCCCCCATCCCCCAACAAACTATGACCTCTTCAAAGCATAAACACAGTGAGTTCTGGTTCTGGATGGGTTCAGAAGATGATTTGCTTCATTATCTGAAATGAAAAGCTCCTTTCCTGGGCCCAGACTGATCCATAAACACAAGTCAGACCTTCTAACGTTCTCATGCCACCCTGCAGACGTCCACCCACCAGGAAAATGGGTTCCTACTCTGAAATTATAAAGGGGCTGCTGAGTAATCACTTCCAGACACCAACGGAGCAGAGTGGCACGAAGCGACCAAATGCAAAACACTAAGAATAGGTTAAACATCATTCGTTTTACTTTTCAACATCCCTCTGTATTCGCTGCGGAGTGATACTTAGTTAGCTGAAATGTTAAAAAAGTTTTTTTTTTGTGGATTTTTGTGCTCGTGATCAAAACCGTTCATGAAAGTAATAGAGATGATCGCATCACAAACACATAAATCAGAACCTTTATGTTAGTATATATAACTTTAATTTTGGATTAACATCAGAGCAACTGATTTATAGTTTTTCTTTGTGTGTGTGTGTGTGTCTGTGTGTGTGTGTGTATGTGTGTAAAACTCAAAGCACCAGAAGCTTTTTATGAGCTCTTAATTTTTGCATAAATCCTTTGATTTGAGGCTTTGAGGTTTTAACTCAGATTTTACAAAAGCTGCTCCTTTCGTTTGAAACGTCACAAAAAAAATCATCTTGGTTGAACAGCAGGAGATCACGCAAGACTTCAACAGAGCTCAGTTACTTGTTTTGATTTTTCACTTTGGTTTACTTTTGATTTTTTTTTCTTTTCAGTTTTCAAATTTCAGTTTTAAAGCAAAAACACAAAACAAAAAAACAACAAAAAAAGACATAAAATGAATATTGGGAAATTATTTTTGCTCTTGCAATATCAAGACAAAAACACTCTTGCTTTACGTTTATTGACCTGATTCCAAAGTAAAGAAAAATACTACAAATAGAAAAAAAATGCTGAGTGCAGCACTTCATCCTGAAATGTGGCAAAGGACAATATCACATTTTCCAGAAGGAAAAGCAAAGTCACAGCGGTGGCTGACCTTCCTGTCTAGTTACTGGTAAAGCTCACGCAGCCTCCCACATGAGTCGGCAGCCACGCTGTTGCTTATGTTGCTTTGAACCATTTTTGTCCCTCCAGGCGGTGCGTTGTAAAGTGCAGAGCGATTTCCAACAACGCTGGAAAACCCCAGCAGCGCCTGAGAGAGACGCGGCACGGATTCGATTTCACTGTAACACAGAAAACCCTGGACTGTCTGTCAGTGTCCCCCCCGCCCCACCGCAACAACCAACTCTTTTAAATCACACATGGATGAAAAACTGACTTGTTTCCTGTAGAAGGGAGGATAACCTGATGCATAAAGCAGCACTGATTGTTTCCTCCCATGCCAGACGTTCAGAGTCAACCTTGCTCTTTGCACTAATGCGTTTTGCAGCAGCACCTGTTTTCATCCTGGATGCGGAAACTTAAGAGCGAAAGACTCATCCTGTCCCCACAGAGCCGTGTCGATACCAACACTGTTTTTTTAGGAACTTTCTTCCTCTGATTTCATTGCTATTAGACTGTTTCCTCTCCTAGTAGAAGTGTGGCGTTCCACAGACTTTATTTACAGTCATAACATTGTTTTGTTCTCCTAAACTTACCAATAACTCTTTTAATTCCTCTCGTGGATTTTTTGCTTTTTTTTCATAATCATTTGGTTTCACAAACCTGGCAGAGATTTACCTCTCTGACAGGATCAACTTCTGAACTGAAACACAAGTCGACGGACATTTTTTTTTTCTTTTTTCTTTTTTGCATCTCTTCATCGTTAATCGCAGAGATCAGGTGTCTGCCGGTGCTCAGACGTCTAGGCCTGCCGGAACCGAAACCAATGCGAAATTTCCACACGCTGTCACGGAACACGATCGCGGCTCGATCGAGGCGGAACATCGCCGCAAGGCCGCTCTAAAGATCGAGATTAAAAACACGCCCAGGAGGAGCTCCTGTCTGTACAGGCTCCAGGGGGGAAAGACGCCTCAGATGCGGCAGCTGGAGACTTCAGCACACCACTATCACGATTCGAGCTCGCATTTCCTATTTTGTTTCTCTCCAATGAACTAAATTTCTCTGTGTGCCTCCGATGCTATCTGCAGCCAAGCGCAGTTCTCTATGCAAGTAGAAGTTTGTGTTAAGACCACCTATGATGCACTAAAAAAATTAAATGTGTTCCTCTCTAACTTAGCTTTGAGTTACGTGATAAAACAGATCTTCCCAGAGCAGCAGGATAAGTTTGTTATTAGGAAAGGAGAAACTGGAGCAGACGAGCGACAGAGAGAATTAAAACTTCTTTCCACCGGCGTAAAGCCCAGGCTTTTCTGTCCTGAACCTGCAGCGACACGCCTGACAGCTTCACCTGCACTCGGCTCCTCGCAGCTGCAGTCCCACTCGGGAGCCTCCTGAACGCTGGGCTGCAGAATGTTCACACCGTTCAGAGAGGCCGTTTCAAAGGAACAGAGGGGATTAAAGAGAACTTCACCACTAACAAGCCATGTATCATAACACCACCATTACCCGCCCCTTTCCCTGTGATCACAGCTTAATGCATGTTGTCGAAAGTGGCAGGTAAACCCAAACTTTCTGAGGTCAGACCGAAACGGTGTACAACAGACTCACTGTGTGGCAAACGGCAAAAGAATAAAACTAAGATGAGACGTTTTTAGTTTTAGTTTAGTTTCAGTTCTTTGGTGATAAATAAAAAGAGAAACTTTTCTCTACGTGAAAGGTTTTATACACAAGTAGCTTTTATTTAACAATCTAGCATGCTTCCCACTATAGATAATATGGAAAAGGAAAAATATGCAGAAGTCGGAGTTCCTTTCCTTCTTTTGCTTTCTGTACATCCTCCCACATCATGTGAAAGCAAACCTCATCAGATTTGCACCCATTGCAAACCAGTCTGAGAGGCAGTGAAAAATCATGTGAGGTTCTGTGTGTTCTGGCTGTGCAGTGACGAATTGTTTTGTGTTTCCAAGCAACCCTCCCCCCCCCCCCCAAAAAAAAAAAATCACCCATTTCTAACGGTTAATGAATTTCTTCATATTGACGTCCTGGAGCTAAAGTTTCCCCGTGCAAGCTGTCTGAACACGCCAAGAAGCCAACATCCACTGCAGTGTTAGCTCACTGTTTGCTCTGCTGTCAACCTGCCTCCCCGTGTCTTAGTGAGATCTACCCCTGTATTTGTCTCCCTAATAAGAGGGGAGAGGAGGAAAGGGTTAAATGTGAACCTCAAGCAGTCTGTCATTGTGCAAAAAAGTTTTAGATGAGTCAAAAAATAATTCACGGTTTCAGGTCTTTTTGGCTGCGTATGTCAATTTTCAAATCTCTCCAGTGGTTTTTGGAAGAGATATCACAAGTTTGGAAAAAAAAAAAAAAATGCAGTTGGAGTTTTGAAGTAAAGAACGTGACAGGAATAAATGTGTGCATTCTTTGTGATTCAGGAAACCATATATCATATTGCAATGACAGATAAAATGCTGATGTTTATGATGTATATAAAGTACACGAATAGTTACAGTTTAAAGCTCTGCAGCATTTAAAATCGGCTCCCCAGTTAGAGAGAAGTGGTGCGACTCTAAGCCAGAAGCACCCTCCCTTCGGAGCGACCACAGCAACATATGTGTTAACTGAAGAATATAAAGTGTTTAAAGTTAAATAACAATGTGTACTTCTACTGCAAAGCACGCGTAGAGAGAAGTCACCGGTTGCTTCGTCTACAATTACACTTATTTTGAAGAAATGCAGAGTAAGACGTTTTCTCTTATCTGCAGTATTGCCAAAGCACCAAAAAGAGACAAAATTTTGTCCAATTTCTGGTGTCACATTGGTTCTTTTATTATTTGTCTCTTTTGAATAAACAGTTGAGAGACCTACATATTGCACAGTGCAAACTGCGGAACCTGAGTAAAAGGCCAAAGTAGCACTAATAACCCAGCTTGTAAAGTTTCTAACAGCCTGCACAGCGTGCTGACTCCCTGAGAAGATGCCCTCCCCTCACCGCCTGGTGAACTCAAGACTGAGCTTCTAAGGAGCAAAAAAAAAAAAAACATATAAAAATTTCTGTTTTATATTATTGCATTTGTGACGTATTTCAGTCATTCCTTAAATGTCCTGTTTGCCCTGATCTACTCCAGCCATATATTTAAATGTCACAAATGGGTTAATTTTTTCCCCTCAAACCTGCAGAGTTCAGATTTAAATCTGATGTTATAAATTTACCCTTCAGTTCTCTTTAAACGGTCATGAAATTTGACCTTTTTTTTTGTTTGGAAACACACCAATTCACAGTTGCATAATACGCTCCGTCTGCTTTCATAAGCACAGCTGGACTTCATTTCCTTTAATTTATTGCCTGTTTGCTCCTCTGAAAGGGCTAGTGAAGTGAAAAACATGGATTAAACTGCCTGAACTCAAGTCCAATAGCTGATATAAAAACGCCATAAATCAGGAAATATTTTTGATTTATGAAAACTGACCAATAAACCAATGAGGAGCTTAAAGAGTACCCAGAAATGTAACTAAAGTTTTTGTTTGCTTGATTTTTAACAATATAAATGCTGTGTTGAGGCAAAAACAATGTGCTGTAAAAAGCGAAAGCCAAATTTAAAACACATAAACACCGTTCTCGGTCCCTGCTGACCTGCTCCATCTGTTGACACTTTAGTGAGTCAGGACATTTCTCTCCCTGAGACGCCTCGCCTCAAAAAAAAAATCCCGCCGGGTTAAAATTAAAACCAGACTTTGCTCTGAGGAAATCTTAATGAAAAACACACAAATATTGTAAATACTTGAGGGAGACAGAGACAAACAGAGACAGAACAAGAAGATGGAAGAAATTAGAACGTAAGAGCCTGGCTCATAATTAAATAAGAGATCAATTTAAATATAAAGTAACGAAGTTTTAAGGACATGCAGTAACTGCCAGGGAAATTAATTAAAAATCTTTTAGCTGTATTGTCTTGGTTTATTAGTTATTAAGAACATAAATTGTTCAAGAAACTTTACCTTTTTCTTAGGCACCGTCAGACAAATAATAAGACCGAAGATTGAAATAGAGATAAGAAAAAAAAAAAAAAAAAACTCATTATGACAAAATCAACTGGTTACTCTGGTTCATACACAGAAATGTTATTCCCAAAACAGAAAAGTGGAAATGACATTTTAGGAAACCCTACACAATTTTTTATTTTTTTTTTAGGAGCAAGTTCCAGACTGAAAATGTTGACCTTGTGTATTCATGTGGACAGAGAAAACACCTGTTTTGTGAAAACACTGACATATTATCTCAAGTTTTTAACCTGACCTAGAATCTCAAACCCATCACATGCGCCATGTGTTGCAGCTGCAACGGTGGACTGCACATCTGTCTTATAATTTGTTTCATAATGCTAAGAAGCTTGATTTCGTCGCCTCTCATCACAAAAGACACCACTTGATGTTTGCCATGCTTGTTTTCTTGTTGGGTTCACTTCTAACCTCGTGTGGAAGCTTTAGGGACATGTCCAATAATTCATGCTTAGCGCCACTTACAGGCCTGGAGGAGTAAAACAAAAACAAAACAAAACAAAAAAAAAACGTTTTGGGCCGTTTCCGTGTGGAAGAAAGCATTTCTGGCGTTTTTGAAACCGGGAATCCATTTTCGGAGAAAACGCTCTAATAAGTAAGTTGTGCCACAAAAAGATATTACGGAAATCAAAGTCGATGTGCTCTAATTTCATAATCAAACGACTCTGAGGTCGCTAGGAAGAGTTGATTTAAACGAAAACCGACTGGGAACAGAGTGAAACCAAAACGGATGAACTCAGATGTGAGATCGTAAACGTGAAGACAAACAGAAGACACTCAGTTCATTAGTTGTCTCTGTAGCCCTCTGCTGCTCACCGGTACGTCGATCTTGATGAGGGCGATGTCGGCCTTCTCGTCGATATCTTTGATCTTGGCGTCGTAGGTGGCGCCGCTCTTCAGCTCCACCTGCAGGGCATGGAGAAAAGTTCGCCTGACCCTCACCAAAATGTAAAGATTTAAGCAGTCAAAAAACAACTTGAAGAAATAAAAACTACAGCACAATAAAATCTAACATTTCCTGTAAGAAAGGAAAGAAGCAACAGAATATTCACTGTTCTGTAGAGGGACTGGATGGATGGGACAACACTCTTTAAAGTCATGAGTAAAGTCAAGGCGTTTTATAAACGCTAAAGACGTAATTCGTATATTAAAAGGTTAAAATGTATCCCGGGAGCTTTACGTACCTTTACTCTGTGCTTATTGGCAACCACGTGGGCGTTGGTGACGATCAGCCCGTCTTCAGAAACAACGAAACCAGAGCCGCTGGCGACAGCGACCTCCCTCTTAGAAAATATCATCCTAAAGGGAAAATGATCCAAAACAACCTCAACAAAGCATTTCACACCTAAAGATAATCTCGTTTAATACCAGAACTTTCAAGAGAATTCATAACTTTCAGGATGAATTTTAACAGATTTCGTCATTCATGAATTACAAAGAGCTGCGAAAAATATCTTGACCCGAAGCTGCTGAGGACATTTTAAATTTAATGCAGCTGCAGGAACATTTTGTTGTTCTTACTTGCGGAAGAGTTCAATATGAACAACAGCGGGAGCGATTTTCTCCACCACGTCGGCGATGAAGTTGTATTTGTGCCGCAGACTGTCGAGGTTCAGCTGGGCTGAAAGGGAGAGAAACACAGTATCAGTATGAGGCATCGCGGCCAATCAGGGGATCTCTGTGTGGTCCGGCCTGAAACGCAGACGACAGAGATGAGAGGCGATAACGCTGCTTTTGGGTTGCCAGGTTGGACGTGTAAAACATGCGTTAACCTGGGTTTGGATCGCAGACAACAGATATAAACTGCAGACAAAGAGTTTGTATCTGACGTAGACGTCAACGTGAACCTCAGAGAGCTTCTCCTTCTGATTCTTATAAAACAAAGGAAGAAATTCAGAGCATCAAAAGATATGGAGAGATTTGCAGACAAAGAAGAAGAACTGCTCCTGTTGTGTCACGCTGTTCCTGTTTGACTCCAGAAGTAGATTTGTAAGAGATCCATTTCTCAAACCGATGCTGTGGGAAAGTTTCCCCTTTCCCAGTCAGGTCCCGCGGGACGAACAATTAAACACATCCTCCTTTCTGTGTCGTAAACATCGAATTTAGAAACAGTAATTGCAAGCAGCCTGGACTCATTTCACAAATAATGAGCAAACAAAACTTTACGAAGCAGCTTTTAAAATCGTTTCTGCTGCACGCGCGTGCTTTTTTGTTTGTTTTCAACCAACAAGAAGATTTATTGCAAAATTGCTCAGTTGTGACTTTAAATTTAATCCAATTTCCCTTCAACAGAGAGTTTACCTCTAAACTCTCTCCATGTTAAGTGTTGGACATGTTGTGGAAATACATAAAACATAATCCCTGGGTTTACGAATGAAGTAACGTCAAATTCTTGAGGGATACATTTATCTTTTTAAATCAGTGGCTGAAATGAAATAATGTCATACTTAAATTTAAAAAAATGAACTGCTGTCGTATCCATAGGCTGTCCACTGAAGGCAGAAATGGTTGACCTGTGGATCCTTGGACCTTCCTATCATTTCAGGCTGCTTGCCACATTTTTAATTTTAGTAACAGAAATATTTTTAAAGTGAGGATAATTTTATTCTTTCCATGTCAGTCACCCGTCATCATTCTGAGCGAAATAGTGGCTGGTGACTTACATTTAAGATGCTCCGATTATCTAGACGCGATGCCTACATGGCATCGAATGTTCGACAAATGAACGGATGGATCAAGAATTATTTTGATGACAGAAAATCTAAAGATCTTAAGCCTGACAGACAAAAATTGGACAAGCTGCGAAAACCTGGTCAATGAGGCCCATCATGCTGAACTCATGATTAAATGTTTCGACTGGTTTGTTATTAAAAGATGATTTTTTTTTTTAACAAACTTCTGATGTCACACAATAAATGTGACCTTAACTTGGCCAGACAAACAGGAGTCCTCAGTGAGGACATCTGCTCTTTTTCCTCACGGTCGCAAGTCGACAGGGACAAGTTGGCCGGTGCCCTGCAAATATTTCGGCTGTTTTCAGATCTTATCACAGGAAAAGCTCTCATCCGTCGTCTTGGCGACCACTTCGCTTCATTTCAAAGGCGTGAACTTTGGGCAGCACCGTTGCTCCGTGCGACTCTTTCTAAACGACTTTTTCCTTCCTGTTTCCCTGACCTGAGAAAATACAACTTTGCAGAGATGCGTTTGTTTTTATTAGAAAGACCTAAATAAAAATGAATCTCAACTCTCGGTGTGGCATTGATTCGCTGAACCATTTCCACCAAACACTCAGAAATGTTGGAGAAACAAGAAGAAACGTGATTGAAGTCAGTAATGCAAAGGGCAAGAAACGAGGCGTGAAGTTTGGGATTTTGGTCAAAAAAAAGGGTGAAATCTTTGTAAGGTACGTTTTAACTAGAGGCCAGACTTAATGTGAGCACCTGGAGCTGACAGCAAAAAAAAGAAATTTAAGAGCCGACCTCCAGATCTGCAGCCGAGCGTCTGGAAGAAACCTGCCAGTGTTATAGGCCGGACGCTCGCCGCAGGATTAATGCTTTGCCAGCTGATGCAGCTTTGAAAGTTGAAGTGAAATTAAAGGAGTCATTTGGACAAAAACAGCCAACTAAGCTGCTGGTGTTGGTAACAGCTCAGCGAGCTGGGAGGTCAGGAAAAAGCCTCTGACCGAGCAAATAAAACTGCCTCAGACGGCGAGATCAGGTGTCCCTGAATGCAGCATGGGGAGAGTTTTAAGTGTCAAATTCCGCAATGAAGATCAAACAATGAACTGTTTTCACAGAAGCAATGCTCTGTTTTCCAGGGGATCACTTTGGAAAAGAATCTGAACACGCTGAGTCACCATGCAAACGTTTGTTTCTCGAGTCCAAACAGCCGACAGGTCTGCACACGGAGATGAAACACGGAGGGGAGTAAGAAGCAAACGTTTCGATCCCCAGATCTGGGTTAAACAAATGTCTGACCTAAATCTGTCTCTGTTTAAGGAGTTACACAACCCAGCGAAGAGGCGGATCACCGGCGTCTCACCGACACCGTCCAGATTTCTGCCCCAAGCCCGTAAATCAGAAACGACTGCTTTGGATTAGGAACGGAGTCAAGGAATGACGAATAAATGTGGTTTTTGGATGAGCCGACTGTCGGAGCGGGACGGGGAGGAGAGGATGCACCACGATGCTTCGGATTCTCAGGAGGAGAGGGAGAAAGTGGAGACTGACTTTGACCTTGTTTGACTCTTAAGAATCTCTCTGCCTCAGCAGGTCCAATGTGTTCACAGCTGCGGCGTCTCCGGGATGCGTGCGTCCTTCATGACTCGGAGCTCTGTGCGCGTTCTAGCCGCACAGGGGCAGTCAGTCCTGGATTTATTTCAACACATTATGACCCTGTTAAGATAACATAGAAGGGTGTGTTTGAGAGGGAGTGAGCGCCGAAGCTGGAAAACAGCGCCCCCCACCCACCCACCCCGCCCTCACTTTTTTTTTTTAGAGTTTGCTGCAGTTTCACGGTGCCGTTCAGGAGATGGAGATGGCCAGAGACACAGGGAGAGGAAGAAAGTGTAACAAATAAGCGATATTTTCCCGTAACGCCGGTGAAACGCAGAAACCACCTCACTAAAACTCAGCAGCAAGAGAGGCGAAACTGGAGGAGAAAAGAAAAACTCAACATCATTTTAATTGTTTTAAACAAATGAATTTGTTACGTCTCCCTTTGCTGCAGTTGAGGTCTGACGCGTAAAACCATTTTATTGTCAGCCACTGACTCCCCTGCAGCTCTGGCTGTGTGTTCAGTGCTGTCGTCCTGCTAAAGCTTTCCTGCTGAAGAAAAGCCTCCCCACAGCATGATGCTGCCCCCGCCAGAGGGTTACTGAACGTAACGTTTCATTTTGGGCCAGATGTGAGCAGAGCACATTCTTCTGTGGAAGAATGTACGCAGCAAACACAAATTTTGGACACAACAAAACTGACCACAAAATTGCAAAAAGCTGCAAAACCGACTATGTTGCTGCTCTCTTTTCTTCTTGCCTCCTTCGTGTAAAGGTCAGATTTGTGGAGACCACAATCTAAAGCTGTTCTGCCAGTAGATTGTTTTAGCTGAACGGTGGGTCTGCTGAAATGCATAAGTCATGAGTCACACAGTTCTGCAGCTTCTCTGGTTCACACTCCAAGGTTGGGGTTTTGTTTCATAACTGCACCCAGCTTCAAACCACTTTTTTCCTCCTAACCTGTCTGCTCTGGTTTTTGCCCCTCCTGTTTGTCCACCAGAGATTTTTCTAACAAAAGTCAGAAAACAGAACATTTGCGTGAGGTTAGCTTACACTCAGACGGACTGTTTGTGAAACGGACGACTTCCAAAGGCAGACTGGCAGCTTTTTTTTTTATCTCGAGCGTTAGAGTAAAGGGGGGATTAAACGCTTTACTGATTTGCGACATTGTTTTGAAATCCATGCATTGCTTCATTCCAAGTCTTGGCAATAAAATGCACTTGACACAAGAGGCAAAATGTGAAAAGGAGTGTGTTAACCTTTGTAGCAGCAGTTACAGAGAATTAACCTCACTGACTTCACTTTCTCTCAACAAGTAGCTTTTGTTATCAAGCTACGTTCTGTTGAGTTACCTGCGTTTGTCCTTTCCACCTCGAGATGGCACAATAAAATATGTGCAGACACTCCAATCGATCAGTTTATGTAATTAAGGTCCCATACAGACACATTTCATCTATTATCTAAGTGATTACATGGATATGACCTTCTTGCATAAGCATAGTGAAAGCATGAGGACATGGGAGTGAATGATGTTCAGGGAGGTGTGTGACTTTTAACGGGGCTGGACCAGTTGGTAGATGAACAGAAAATCAATGTTCTGCAGCAAACTGTGCCAGAAAAGAAGAAAAATAAAAGTAAGAAATTATTATTTTTTAAATAAGGGGGAACTAAAAAGGGGAGGTTGAAATGTTGGCAGCGAAAATGTCCTTGTTGAAGACCAAAAAGACAAAAAATAAACCATTAGCTGGCCAGTTTGGCCAAACATTTAGCTTTCACTGTTAGTATAATTTTAAATTTGAAAACCTGGGTTTCCGTGCCACTTGATTGTTTTAATAAAATAGAGGGTGAAAACACTGGAGTGCTCGTTGAAACTATAAGAACAATAAAAATCTAAATTACAACATAACATCCTTCTGCACCCCTAAAGCAGCAATGACCTGGAGTTTCATTTAAATCAGATTGATGAATTAAGACACTGAATTTATGATCAGAGTTAAGGGGCGAACATCAGTAGACTTTCATTTGGGGGTTCTCTTACTTTCCTCTTGATTGATCTTTTTCTGTCCCTTTTCTTTTTACTTTCTACATTTGGCACAACTGCTGAACCAACAACTTAGAACGATGATTATCTGACACAATGTGGTTGACATGCCAACTATACTAACCAGTTCAAATTGTGGACTAATCAAAAAGCATTTAGAATAAAGCCCTCATGTATTACTTGTAATTGATAAAAACCCTTCTTTGGCCCCAACAACAACAAAAACAAACAAAAAAAACAAACAAAAAAAACACAGGGTAAAAATGATCTAATATCATTTGCTTTGCTTTTGGTCTTCAAGTAAACAGTGAATTAAATTTGTTTCAAAGAAAAAAGAAAAAATTCACCACACATAGTTCATTTGTGCCTACGGGTTCAAGCAGAAGTAAATATGTTAAATATGTTTTGAATGAGGATTGTGTTATTACGTATTCACATAAGCTTTAAGATGTGTATGTATGTGTGTAAATATCATGTGTTCTCTTTGAGCCCTTCACAGTTGCAAAGTTCTCTCATACTTATGGCCGACCTTAATTGTCGTCTATTTCCCTTTAGATGCAATCTGACCATGCACGCGCACGCACGCACACATGCGCTCACCCTTCCCGCAGGCTCCTCTCTGGATGAAGATGACCGGCGGCTGCTGCAGCTTCATGGCCCGGTTGCTGACGCGCTTCAGCTCGCAGATGTTCCGGTAGGACACGCCGTCGCTGCCGCACACCGGCTCGGCGTTGCTGCACACGCACACGCCGGACCTGCCCCTCCGCCTCACGGTGGCGGACACCTCCACGCCGTCGGTCACCCTGCACTCCATGCCCTCTGCGCAGTCCTGGTCGCCGGGGCCGCCGCACTGCTCGCCCTCGCCGGACGCGCACACCGGGCAGCAGTTGCAGCTGTCCAGCACGTCGCCGGCCAGGCAGTCCGCGGGGATCTGCGGGCACTGGGACTTGTCGCATCTCTCCGGACAGTCGATGGCGAAGCGCTTGGCGACGCGCGCCTCGGACAGCAGGCAGGAGGAGGCGAGCAGCGCCGTTACGCACAAAAGAAAGAGAAGCTGCATGACGGGACTGTCTGAACTGGAACCCAGAGACTTTGAGAAGGATGCAGTCAATGCCTAATAAGTAAGACGCAGTGGGAAACTTTCACCGGCTGCCCCGGTTTATACAAGCTGCGGGATAAAACCTGCAGGTGATTGGTGGAGATAACGTGACGTCATTCTTAAGGAAGGACGGGTAGGTGGGAGGGAGAGGGGTGCTGCATGTTAGCGGAGAATAAATGTCAAGCAGACTGAACTCAAGTTTGTTAAACTGGAACTACTTTAAATTGCAACTTCATTTTCTATCTTCAGGGAAGCAAAGCTGCTTTTGTTTCAGAGGCCTCATCTGAAAAGTGTGGAGTGCATTTGGATCGAGCCTCCGCGAGTCAATACTTTGCAGGGAAATCGCAATTAAAGTCGCAAAGCGTTTGCAGTGTATTACTGTCAGTTTTTAACACCTCTGCTTTTTTTCCCCCACACTTCCAAGTCACTGCTGGGCAACAGGATCCCCACAGCATGATGCTGACACCACCATGTGTTACTGTGTGGATTTATCCCTTTCATGCATGAATTATGATGCTTTATGTCAGGATTTTTCCCCCAGTTTTTTTTAAATTTTCTTAAAGCATAAAACAAGGTGGCAAAAAAAGGTGTATTTTGAGCAGAGTTAATTTCCCTCCTTCTTTCACATGTTTTCTACATTATCTGAAGGATTATTGCTTCATTTTTAATTGTTTTTTTGCCACTCTGAGGTATTGGTTTACAACCTGTCCCGATTGTTTGCTAATCTTCTCAGGGGGTTTCTTGTTGTTTTCACAAACGTCGGATGTATAATCTTTCTGTAAACAGTTAACAGCTGGATGGAATGGATCTGCTTTCTTGTTCCAAACGGCTGCTGACGCCGCAGGGTTTTCACTGCCACCGCACTCCGGCCGTATCCTGCCCTCTGATTGACCCGACCCCCACTGGCAAAGCTGAAGAGCAATCGTCACATTGATTTTTCCAGTATAGAAGACTGGAAAGTTCAGTTGTGGCCTCTGCGAGGCCGTGCAGAATGTTCAGCGTTTGTGCAAGGTGGTATTCGAAGGAAATCACCAGATCACCTGATTTACTTTCTGCTGCTCATGTTTACAACCTGAGCAGCAGAATCAATTTGTTGCTTTTATGGTTTTGTTTTGCAGCTGTGACAAATGCCAATATCAATTAGACCCTCAGCATCAGACTGTGTACCAAGTTTAACCTCCTGTTGTCAAATTAAAGGACATATAATCCATAAAGATTTGTCGAACTTCAATATAAATAAAGATTATGTTTCTTGTTCCAGTTTTATGTCATCAAATAGTTCATCAGATGTTTTTTTTCTAAGAAATTAAATACAAAGTAGGGCTGCACAGTCGCGCAGTTGGTAGAGCTGTTGCCTTGCAGCAAGAAAGTTCTGGGTTCGATTCCCGGCCTGGGGTCTTTCTGCATGGAGTTTGCATGTTCTTCCTGTGCGTGCGTGGGTTTTCTCCGGGTACTCCGGTTTCCTCCCACAGTCCAAAAACATGACTGTCAGGTTAATTGGCCTCTCCAAATTGTCCCTAGGTGTGAGTGTGTGTGTGCATGGTTGTGTGTCCTGTGTGTCTCTGTGTTGCCCTGCGACAGACTGGCGACCTGTCCAGGGTGTACCCCGCCTCTCGCCCGAAACGTTGGCTGGAGATGGGCACCAGCACCCCTCCCGACCCCACTGAGGGAAAAAAGGGTGCAAGAAAATGGATGGATAAATACAAAGTACCACAAATTTAAAATAACAACTAAAAAGAGTTAGACTCATTACTTATCATCACTGAATGAAGTTTAATAAATTTCAGATTTGCGGCCACAAACTGAAGAAAGAATGCGTTTTATTCTGTGTTGACCCTGATGACGGCACTTCTCAGAAAAAGAAGTGCCCTTGTGTACAATCCGATTAACAAAACTGTTAAAAATGTGAAACATTCTGCAGCAGGCGACAGCTTCCAGCATGTCTGAGCAGAATAAGTCGGAGTTAAAGACTCTGGCGTTAATCTCGGCCAGGACTGAGGCGAACCAATGTGTGTGTCTCTCTCTCTCACACTCACACACACACACACACACACACACACACACACACACACACACACACACACACACACACACACACACACACACACAGGCGAAGCTTTGTTGTGGAAACTATCGATTGTTTTGAAACCTGAACAATCAGTGACAGTATCTATGACATCACATGCGGCTTCGTGTGATTATTATGTCATTGTTGGACATTTCTGGACCAAACAGATTTCCCGATGACCTGCTGGCAGCCGGTGATTTGTCTCCCAGCTGTGGAAAAGTTTGTTCAGCCTGAGTTTAGTGTTCGTCTTTTATCTTCTCTCTCTCTCCCTTTTCACATCTCCAATGTTAATTTATCATGTTACATGTAAGCAACACAAAATTACAGATTAATGAGCTCATGCACCCTGTAGACGTGATGTCGTGCGCCATGAGAGTGTCGATGGGGCGGCTTAGTCAGGGTGAGGCAATGTGTCACCATGGTTTTCAAGATGGCAGACTGCCTTAGAGTAAGAAGATGTATGTGTGTAAAGGTGGTGCAGGATACGGACTGGGGAAGTGAGAAATCGGTGCTGCGATGATGTTTTCCAGTGACCCTGAAACCCGCAGAGACAGCAGAGTGGAGAGAGAACAAAGCTGGACAGTGAGACAGTGGTGAGGAGTGAGTTAGGAGGGGTTCAATCCCAATGCGCGATAAGATCAGAGATGCTTTTTAATAATAATTTTAAAAATTATATCCGTCATGAAAATCAGCCAAAATGTCTGTTTAAGTGAAAGCTGGGTGGAACGGTAAAGACTCAAAGGTCAAGTCAAAACACCAGACAGATGGAGAAGAGAAAGAGAGTTTTGAGCAAGGTGAAATAATAAAGATGGTTGTCATGGGCGATCTTTTACAGATGGGTGACTGCAAGAATGAAAGTGAAGGATTCCAGGAGGTAAATAGAGGGAGTTGGCCTTGGAGTGATGCAGCAGAAGGTGTGTGTATTTTTTATTCATTTTTTTAAACTTTAGCTCCCCTGCTGGCAGAAGCCGGTATTTTCAGGACTACATCAACGTGTTTTTGCATTAAATCCAAACATTCCATATGCAAACAAAACATTTTGTGGCTGTAAAAAAAAAAAAAAAAAAAAAAAAAGTCAGAGGCTTGGATTCGATCAGTGAGACTTGCACAAGTTCCCCATATGAATTTTATTAGTTAACACATGGGACTATTTCAAACATTTTAATGGTCGTAAATGACATATTTTTTTGATGAATAATAATTAAAAAATAACCTTAGATTGTTCTTTGGAGTTAATAAATCCATCAGGGTTCATTAGCGACATGAGGAACCGTTTACCATCTGCAGGTTCTGCCAGCAGTTCAGCCTCTTCCAGTGCTTTTAGGTTAGCCGAGCATAACATGTTCCCTTTGGCTCACAGTTTGTTGGATGCTTTGTTGGCTTACACACGATTCTGCTGCAACAGAAAATTGTGCACAGGGTTTGGGAAAAGAAGAGAAAATCTTCTATTTTAATTCAATTCGAAGCTTTTCGTGGAAAATAAAAGAACAAAGTTTCTTAATGTCCAGATTTTGATTTTTTTTTTCGTGCTAGATCCAACTATTTGACAGCTTACCATACAAATCCATAATTTTGTTAAAACCCTGACAAGAGACAGCATTTTGTTGCTATGGAGCTGGAGAAAAGCTCCTTATACCGAACCTTGAGACTTGACTTTAAATCATCATCAACGCGAGTCACTGAAGTACAACATGAGTCATGATAAACACCAACCGGATTAAACAGGAGAAATGAACGAAGGTCTCGGTGGAAATGTCCTCAGCCTGTTGAACTCTCGCTTGGACCAGGAACCGTTTCTGTTTATGACGCAAAGACCACAGGAGACTGATCAACTGCTCTGTTCTGGACTTTCCCAGAAACACAGTCCCATCTGAGTGAGACGGCTCAATCTAAGTCCACTCATGCGCAGTCAGGAATTATGAACGTATATGTGCATCCAAGACACACAGAGAGAAAAAAAGACAAAAAGCTGGATCACTGAAGACGGACTTGGCGTTGGTTTTATGGACATCTGCCGGGCTTGTGCGGTTCGGGAAAACGCAGGAGTGTGTTGCTGGGATGACTCAGATCTCCAAACAGTCTGCTGAGGGCCACGGATCTAAGCGGCGCTGCGGCGTTGTGTTTATCCCTGTGCGTCGTGTTCCCAATTCCACAAAAACATCCGCAGTTTGTGCTGATTTATGGAAACTGAGATAAACAGCGATGGATGTGATGTTTCATCCTTTTCTGGTCAAAGTTACAGTGCAGCAAACCTGCATCCATACCGGCCCGGGTATGCTGTGTTTTTAAACACTCCTTCTACAACGGGTCAGAATCCAAACTGAAGGAAAACTCAACAGGGATATAATAATCTGTCCCTCAGCAACTGACTTATTAAATTATTTCATCATAACTTCACCTTCCTAAATCAACAGCCAGTCCTTCTTTCGCCAAATGTGATTTTTTGGGGGGGGAATCTTCAGCCCTTTTTCAAAAGATGTTTTAGGCAAAAATGACTTATGCCATTATTTTTGGGAAGGTGACAATAATTTAAGAGCTGTGAGGAAAGAATTAATTAAGAAACCACCAGTTATGTAAGAGATATGTGGATCTTTACCAACAAGGGTATAAAATAAGAGTGGGAACTCACAAATGGAGAAACGTTATTCATCTCAAGTTCAGGGCCTGTGTTGCACACTCGAGTGATGACATGCGGTGGTTGTACATTTTCTTCACTTTCCTTTTTCTGAAAATACAAAGCAACATTCATAAATCCGACTTGCATCACACTAAGGCTGCTATGTTCTACTGAACTTATGTTCTTCAACACAGAAACTTAGCTTAGCTGTCTTCACTGAGATAACCTCCGTTATTAATACAGCAACATACATTTCGTCTTATGAAACTTTACAACTTCACGTCACAAACAATTTTTTACTACTTCGGCTTACCTGAAAATACAAAACATTCATAAATCCGACGTGTCACTTTATGGGTACTATGTTCTACTGAGTTTACGCTCTTCAACATAAACGTAGGACCCAAGGCTGCCCTAAGCGCCTGTTAAAAACTGATCCCTTTCTAAACTCATTTCACTCTCCATGTTCAGCTTAACATGAGCAATGCAACACAGTGCTTTTTAATAGCAAAACAAAACAAAATATTCATAGGACAGAGAATGAAATATTTTCCTATGAAAATATTCATAGGATAGAGAATATAATCATATCTTAATAGAAGGTGGGGGGAGGGAGGGTCCTTGATCTAAAGTCCCCAACAACTGATCCCCCACACCTGCAACGATCAGGGAAATCACTAAATACCCGAGAGCTGCATTTTAGACTCCTCAGGCCCCAGTTAGCATGATCAGTGTTAAAGTTAGCTTATTTTTCATCCAGAGAGCCGAGTCACCTTGAGGTCATTGAGTGGACCACGATCGTTTCTGTACAGGAAGGTATCCTACAGTAAAATGTGAGGCCATCTGTATGAAAACTGAATAATCCCAAACACAGAAGTAGATTTTTCTTTAAAAAAAAAACAACAAAAAAAAAAACAAAACAAAAAAACACTTTCATTGTTTTTTTTTAAACATCTTTTAATAAATAGAAAAATGGTCGTAGTCTCACCCACGTACACACGCACACACAAAACGGATCAAACAGCTCATGGTGTTTTTAAAATCTGCTCTTTAGAAAGATAGACGCAGGCACTTTACCCAACTCATGTATCAAAGGGAACATTTGAAGAGTGAAGGGGGTGCACAGTCAGTCATGCACGTGAGTTCATAAAAATTCAGTAGACAACATATATGTGTAGTTTATTTTTTTCCTCATTAAAGTTAATAATATCAATACTAGAAAAAAACAACAACAACAAAAAACAAACACCCATAACCAGAGAGCCGAGAGGAGAAACGACCTGCGGGACGGCTCGAGTCCCAAA
Source organism: Poecilia reticulata (assembly GCF_904066995.2). NCBI lineage: Eukaryota > Metazoa > Chordata > Actinopteri > Cyprinodontiformes > Poeciliidae > Poecilia > Poecilia reticulata. The sequence goes on from NC_088848.1 coordinate 16,360,320, forward strand.
AGATTTCCACGCAAATCGACGGGCGTCCTGAACGCCGACGTGACGGCAGGTAAAGTAACAGGAAGTTAAGGTGAGGTGAGGGGAGCTGGTGAGCAAGAAGGAAATGTTTCCAGAGTCTGAGTTTGTGATGCTGAAGCATTTCCGTGTTTCGCATAACTTCCACGCTCGGGACAGAGGCTGACATTTTTAGCAAAGTCACAAACGGTTTCCGCCGACCCGACCCGAACTGCACAAAAAAAAAAGAAAAAGAAAAAGAAAAAAAGTCCAGTTTCTGTAACACAGGTTGATTAACATAGGAGTGAAAGAGGTGCAAAAAGAGAAATTTACTTAAATAATTCAGGTTATATTCTGACACACGCCATATAAACACGAGAAACTCTGAGGATCAAACCTACTTAAAGAACATATCTTAAACTTTTTTTTTCCTTTTTCTTTTAGGTTATCTGAATGATGTTTCTGCTTAGTTTGAAGTCAAATATCTTTATTTTCACATTAACTGTGTCTCCGTGTATGTGTTCACATGCATGATTTCTGCAAATGTCGCAAAGCATTTCTTTGCATGTAAACAGTTTCATGTGCTGTGAAAATATATTATTTCTTTGTAACCTTATTCCTATTTCTTTTATTATATATTTTTTTCTTGTGTATAATTTGTTTGATCTTATTAGTTTAGGATCAAACAAAAAAATAAATATATAGCAACCTTTTTTTTTAACACTTATTAGAAAATGCAGATAAAGCAAACGCAAGTAAAAAAACAAACATAATTGACATACTAGTTGTACACACTAGGTGGCAGCAGAGTTTCTGGATGACTGGAGTCTTGCAGCTTTCTTAACATTCATATCCCTTGACTCTTAAAATCTGTATTTTATATAGATTTTATAGTATATATCAACACCAACTGCATAATTTGAAGTGGAATAAAAAGAGTACAGTGCAGATTTTGAAACACCTCGTTAAAATTCTGTTGTAATAATTGCCTTCAAAAGTCACCAAATTAATAAAGTCCGCCTGCATACAGTTAACTTCAAGCAGAAAGGTAGCTGATGAGACTGACTCTGTTTGACCCGCTGAATTGTTTGACCTGCTGCGAAAAGCTACAGGAGTAAAGACCGCAACTTACTCTAAGTGCACTGCTCCCACAGTAACAAATGTCGGTGGTGGCAGCATGATGCTATGGGTATGCTGTTCTTCAATCTGGAGTGGGGAGAATAATTTGCAAAGAGGGACTCAGTTTGTAGGTATGAAGAGATACACCCTGAGCTGCGACCTTGGGATTCTACAAAGTATTCATTCAGGGGGGACTGAATTTGGATACATGCCACACTTTTCAGACTTTTACATTTAACCACCGTGCCCCCATTAAAACCACACATTTTTCTTCCACTTCACTGCACTATTTTGTGTTGGACTATGACATAAAATATAATTGAGATCGTCTTGGTAACACTTTATTTGACGTGGTGTGCATAAAACCCACATGACACTGTCACGAACACAAAGGAGTCTTTGTGAACGTTTACGACTGTTGTCATGAAGTGTAATTCGGTAAATAATAACACTTTTAATGCAACTTCGCATTGAAACTTGCATTAAAAGTCCATTAAAATTGTTAATTTTGTATCAAGATGACATTTATGAAAATCCATTCATGTTCATAACAGATGTTATGTCATGTTTATGATGGCGTCATGTCAGTCTTATGCACCCCGTCAAATAAAGCGTTACCAACATCTTTAAGGGGAAGTTTTGCAAGACTCCATATGTCTCCTTATCTGTGCCTGAAAAAAACTCAGCTACAAACAAAAACCAAAACAAAACAAAAAAACAGTTTGATAAGGAAACAACACAAATTCATATCAAATCTCAACCTTCCAGATAACACACACAGGACTGAAGAGACGTCTTTCAACACATCTCTCTGCGACCCTTTAAACTTTGGTTGTTTCAGAAGTGAATTCCTGTGTCGCTGAACTCCTGCTGAGAGCTTAAACAGCCTGTGTGATCTGTGTCGCTGGTCTGCTGCAACACACTGTGAGAGATATTCAGGAAGACAAGGTGAAGGGGAACAGCAGAGGAAGACCTTGTAGGCGTAGCCAGACGTAGGGGGGGAGGGGGGGGGGGGAGAAGAAAAACCCGGTCCCAGGAAGTTTAGCAGGAGAAATATTCAAAGATCAGTTGCTGTCACATCAGAGTCATCTCCGAGTCGGGCTCCTCCGTGTTCGGGTCGCCCCCGCCGCCGGCGCAGGGCCGTTCGGCCTCCGTCACTTTGAGGTCTGCACCGTCTCCTGCAAAGAAAGGCGGGAACGCGCTGAAGGCAACGGAATCATCACGGGCTGGATTCCACTGAGGCGCCACGGCAGGAGGCCCAGGAAGTTGTCCTGGTGGCGAGTGTCCAGCGTCAGGCTGAGCACCCGCTGAGGGTTCTGGGTGCTGCGGTTCCGTGTTGAGGGAGTAGTAGAAGGTGGAGGCGGAGGTGGGAGAGGGAGGGTCACTGTGCTCCTGGGGAGACAAAGGAGAGCGGGACAGGAAGTGAGAGGGTGAAGAGGAGGCTGGGAATGATGGATGTGATGATTAATGGATCAGACCGATGGATGGTTCTGTGGATGGATGGATGAATGAATGAATGAATGAATGAATGAATGAATGGATGGATGAGCTTGTGATGGGAAAGAAGAAAAGCACAAGACAACAGGAGTAAAGAGGTTTTTTTAATAAACTCAGAGATAAGAATCTAATTCAAATCTGAGCCAAAAATCAGGAAATTTGTTCCATTTTAAGAAATGTTTTCGTGAATTTCATCTCCTTTTGTAATAGTCATAGAAAACAATAATAAATAATAATTCCTTAAGAATGATTTTTTTTAAAGTACTAGCTATAAGTGAAATAATCTCCTTGTGGAACTAGGACTTTTGCCATCAATATTAAACTTTGTCATATTTCAAGTGTCATAAGATGTGTTCACTTGAATCTAGACAAAAAAATACTGGGTAAGATTCTGTGTTTTTGGATTTTTCTAAGCTTTTCAGTGTGAGATTATCCTACTGCAAGGATTATTTTATCTGCTTGTTTTTTTATCTGTCTGCACAAAAACGTGCCTTCGAATTTGTCCTCATCTTTAACTATTTTGCTTTGCAACTCAAGTCACTACAACATTTAACTTCCCTCTTGGAATTATTGTCCAATTTAACTTATACAAACACTCTGAGATGGTCTCACGGAACATGACTGGCTCTGAGATGTAACGTTCATGCAGGTCCACGTACGAACGAGCGATGCTGCTGTTGCCGGGGAAGAGGAAAGGATGATGCAGCGGTTGCTAAGGAAGCTGAGAGGCAGCGGGGGCTTGGTGATAAAAACGATGAGCAGCAGTGGGAGGGAACAGGAAGCAGGCGGCGGGGCTCATTTGGGGAAAGTTATTGTGTCACTGTCACACCTCACTCTCTAGAAAACACACACACACACAAACACACGCACGTACAACAGGAAGGAGAAACAGAAAGACAACATGGCAGAGGGTTAGCAGAAAGAAAGTAACGACTTGGTTTTGGGAGGTCGTCTGCGAGTCGGGAAGTCTGGAAATGTTACTCAGAGAGGGATCAGGAAACAGTTCAGAAACAGATTGCAGGTCCAAATGTACAAAATATTTTAAGAAAAAAAAAAAGAAAAAGAAGAACATGACCATGTTATTAACCTTTCATAAGCTGGAGTTGTGAAATACAGATATGTTCGACCACAATCCACATTTTCATTTTGTAATGGTCCATCTCAGATACCTCTGGGCCCAGAGAAGCCGGCCTTATGTTGAGGTTTACTAGAAATGCTTTTCTAGTAAGAACTGAATAAATTTCAGTCAGTCTGTTAAATATTTATTCCTTGCATTATTGTACTTTATTACACACAACTCAATTTACACACTAATGAGTTGATTGTCTTATATGTGCTGGTTAGTGGGTCTGTTCCTGGCACTTCACACAGCCTAAATAGAAACATATTTACTGAGACAAATCTTGATGTGTTTCATTTAAGTTAAAAACCTAACTTGACCTAAATTCTAACTGTGAGGTTAAAGGTCAACTTCAGTTCATCCGACTGCAGCGCTCTTGTTTTCATTCTGCACATTTAAAAGTGAGAACTGATGTCAAGCTGGACCCGTCTGGAGGAGCGTGGGGCTAAATGCCCGTTAGCGGGGAAGCAGCGATGGATGGTGGGGGCGGTGGGAGGTTAAGGGTCGGGGGTTGGGGGGGGACACATACGTGCGGGATTCCCCACTGCAGAACGGAGTATACCTCTCTATACACGGACTGGAGAGCCGTCGCACCTGACGGATCTGAAAACAACAGTTTACAGCTGGACTCAGTAATGGAGAGGCAGAGAGCTCCTTTCCAACACACCTCAAACCGCCTCGCGGTGGTCAGATTCTGATCGGTGGATCGATCCTAAACCACATTATACTGCACTTAAAAAACAAAGACAGTGTGGCCTTGTGTACAGAAATGCACAAGTAGTATAGAAAAAAAACACATTTCATCAACCACATTTGTAGGAACAAGTTAAGCCATTTCCTAAATTTAAAAGCACAGAGGTCAGTTTGTGGTGGATCATTGTTCGAGTTAGGAAAGAAACTATAGAGACAGAAAAAGAAGAAACTTCACAAGCTGTGAACATGTGTATGTGTGTGTGTGTGTGTGTGTGTGTGTGTGTGTGTTTTGTAAATATGGGCTACTGATCGTTTCACACAGTGTTTGAACTAATAACTCAGAGTTGAGGCGCTCCTTTCTCCGATGCACTTACTTGTAAGCGCCACATGGTGGCACCACTTCGCTGGCTCATAAAAGTCAGAAATGATGCACATTAGTATAGACTGCTGCGACCTCTGTCTGTTTGCACTGCACCCACATTTAAGGAGGTTCCTGCACAGCTTCAGCTGACGAGATACGCACCGTGTTGGCTGAGCGCCCGGGCCCGCGCTGGGCAACAATCGCCCCGGAGACGGCCTTGATCCAGCTGTGCATGTCCTCTGGACTGTCAGCCTGAAAGACACATACCCACAGAGTTGATTCAGCTTATTCCAGTGATATTATGAACTCATATTGTAGTGATTTAAATAAATAAATCAGGCAGTTCTGAGAATTGTTGCTGAAGTGAGTCTCATCCAGAAAACCCAGATGAATTCGGCCAGTGTCACCTGTATGAAGAAGGTTCTGGAGTTGGTGACCATCTCGAAGAGGTTGTCTCGCATCATCAGCTCGCTGCAGAACACAGAACGGAGTAGCTTTTGAACACCGTGGCTTTAGCAAAGCTCTGATGGCTTCAAGTGCTAACTGACCTCTGTTTGCATTCCTGGACTTTCTGAATCTCCTTCAGCGGGATAACTCTCAGTGCCTCCCGGTCCTGACAAAGAATAAAATATGTCCCATAATAAGGGTTTGAAACTTAAGAGTTTTTAAGACTTTTTTTTTTTTAATACCACCTTGCATTAAATTTAAGAGCAAAAAAAAAAAGCTATGAATATAGGAGACGGTTAGAGGATTCTGCTGTATTAAAGTAAAGCATGGCAAAAACAGAGAGAGTTTTGGGGTCTCACTACTAGACACAGAAAAGTTAGCTAGCTGGCTAGCAAGGGTGTATTAGCAGCTAGTCACCGGTAGCATAAACCGCCTCAAGTCACAGAATGCAGTGAAGATGTCTGATAGAAAAGTCCCAGGAGAGAAAAAAGAAACATACAATATACAAAGTTAAATAGTCATGCAACAAAATTTAAGACATTTTAAATTAATTTTAGATACATGAATTTAATACGTTTTAAGGATGAACGGACACCCTCTGTAAATGACAGAAAACTTTCAAAGGAAGGATTCCCGCACCAGCTAAAAGGAATTTCTTTGTTTCATGCTATTCTACGTCATCTAGTTCTACTTAGGCAATGATTTTAGTTTCTAGATGTGCAAAGCTGGTCAAGACTAAGCCCAAAAAGACTTCCTGCTGTCACTGCAGAGAACGAAAACTCAGCTCTGTTTTTCCAGATCTTTTTTTAACAGCAGTGCTTATTTTATTAATCAGATCACCTGATCTCAGCTGCCTCTACAAATGAACACACAGCCTGAGGGCACACAACCTGGGTGTGTCCACATGCGCTTCGACAGGTCCTGGTTGGGATGTCATTCGCTTAATTTGTCCACACACGGATCTTACGGGGAGGAATTTAGAGCGCGTGCTGCTGCGTGTACAGACAAACATCCCAAAAATTCAAGGCAAAATGAGCCTTGAATTTAGCTAGCTAAGGTGTTTTGGCTAGTGTTACCTAGCTAAAACACCTAGCTAAGTCCAGAACAGGTTCTCAAGACACAACAAATATACAAAGATACACGATTTCTGTTTGATACGAAGACAAAGAGCTGCCAGACCTGCTGCTGAAGGAAAATACTCTAAATTTCTTAATTTTAAGATCGACATTTTCTCCGGTCTGGAGCTGAATAACAGCCGTCTGGTTCCAGCTTGATGTCAAACACACACCACCTCATCCCATTTTCTCACCAGGTCGGATTTGTAGTAGCTGAGCGCATTTTCATCCAAGATGAAGTACCTCCTCTTCCAGTTCCTCATCTAAAAAAAAAAAAAAAAAATACAGAACATCAACACTAGTTTATCGTATGCATCGTCATGAAAGCTAGAGAAGGTGTCTGTCTGTCTGCTCTCACCACAGCTCCCTGTTTAACGCAGTATCCCGCCTTTATGAAAGACTGGTCCTGCGCTCCTCTGGACAGGAAGTACGGCAGCTGGTTCTGAGCCCGCTTCCCTCGGTCCGACCCGTTCTGGCCTTCGCTCTGCTCCTACAACAAACACCCACATGTTCAGGATTCATCTTAACCTGGCGTAACGTTAAGGTTCTGTTTAAGACAGACGGGGGAAAACAAAAACCATCTTGCCCTCTCCGCAGCATCACAGAGCTGCTCCAGTGCCTCACTGTGGACAGGCGGTTCTTTTTAATGTGTGATTCATTCTTCCTTCTCCAAAATGCGCATAGATCCAAAAAGTTCAAGTTTTGACTTATAGAGCTCCACAGAACAGAATCCTAAAACCTATCTGGCCTATTTATACAGAAGTGAGGAAACTGCAGCGGACATTACAGGTTCTGTTGGGTCGCTAGTGGTGTACGTCTTGCAGTTCAGGTTTTGAGTACGCCAGGAAACTGGAAACAGAAGCTACTCTTACTCTAACTTTAAACCTGCAAACTTGTATATCTACTACTATTTAGGACATTTGCTAGCAAACAAGTCCAGGTATTTCAGGTGTTTTATTTGACCTCGCTTAGTTGCATTCAGTGCATCTGAGAGCTTTTTGCCTTTGCAAAAAGTGTGGCGTTATGACAAATTTTATTATCAATTCATTTAAATTTTAGACTGCAGTATTCAATTAGAGTAGGATTAAGTGTTAAATTGTGAGGAAATTCTTGTCATAATTCTATTATTGAACTAGTTAAATCTGATCTTTCGCAGGTTCCTTGTTGTAATGAGCATAATTTGTAGAACAGTGTTGACTAAAATTTAAGAGAGTTGTATTTTTGAAATATGAAAAACCGCTTTAATTTAAGTTGAAAATGATCTAGGGAGCAACTGGCATTGTTATTTACTATCGAACATAAAAAGAAAATCAGACCGCAGAGGGAGTGAGACAAAAAAATAAGTTGAACTGATGCAACGATAACCACTTTTAATTAGTGTTAGCTCCTTCTGAGAATTATTTTTTGGTAGTTTTCTGGTGCCATAACAAATTGCAAAAATAGAAAGACGTAAGCCTACCCTCAGTAATGCAACTGTAGTTGCCCAACAATGTGGGGAAGTTTATAGATGTAAAGTAAGTCCAGTTTATCAATTATGAATTAAAAAACTGTAATTAAGATAATAATTATGAATTATTTCCTAATATTTTTCTGTACACGTATTCAAAAATCACAAAAACAAAATGAATGAAAAAGAAAAAGACCAAACAGAAATCACAAATGTATGCATCTTCTCCATTTTGAATACGCCATACACGATTTTGAATCAGTCCTCTACTGTAGATGTTTGGAGTTTACACCATTTTCTGATAATGGCTTTTTTTTTTAAGTAGATCCAGTTTTGATAAGTAAAATTAGTTCGCAAAAGAAAACCTCTGCATTTACTCTCGGGTCATTTTTCCCCAGCAGTTGTGAAGCCCAGTAGGTTTTAATGAGACACAAACAGTCGGAGCAGCAGAGCTGTTGTGTTCTGGGTGAAACGCACAGCCGCATACCTGCAGAGACAAGACCAGACCTGCTGCTGATAGACAACGGCTCTGACTGGGGGAAGCGTTACCTGCGTGGCTGTGATGATTGGAACTCCACCTATGATCTCCGTTTTGTAAGAGACCTGCTTCATAGCGCCGAGGGCTTCCTGTGGGGTCTCCACATAGGCGGACTGGCTCTCTCCAGACTTTGGCACCTGAAACGCAACGAGACAGTAACGCCTCAGACCCGACTCGGGAGATCAGAACCGACCCGTGGAGCCGAGCTAGGTTTTATTAGCCTTCCAGACATTTATTTTGATGTTCTAGAAAAAAAAAAAAGGAAAAGCAGTAAAATTACAAGTGGGTGAGGTTTGTTGAGTCACCCATTCGTCATCTTTCAGTCCTCCTGCAGCAGCAGTTACCAATGGAGCTGAAATATTCCTAATAATATGTTTTATTGTTATTATCATCATTGCGCATACTTTGACCAACTATCTGTTATAAACATGCACTCATATGCAAAATGTGTGTCTCAATGAGGCTTTTTTTTTGGTCAAATTAGAAATCCTTTTCAAAACTAAATCAGGAAATAAAAGATTAAAAATATTTGTTGCTAATTTGATGTGATATTCTAGCCCTAGAATTATCCGTTTCCAATGAAAAATCAACACAATTAAGGCTTGAAAACGTCGTTTAAATGTAGGGGGAGCTTTAATTCTGGATGATGTTAACGACTTCCCTTCTCTAGAGGATTGAAAACAACTTGAGATTTAGAATTTTGTACAAAATGTGAGCCAAAGTTACTTACTACTTAGAAAAGTCTCCGTTAAATTAAATCTAACTTTGTAGACTTAGAATCATACAGGTCTAAAAGAAAAAAAACCCTATAATTTATATTAGAGATGCAAAGACCCGATGTTAATATCTGCATAGGTGCCCGATCCGTTAGGACAGATCTATTCAGTTTAATTCTATGCTCTGTGCTCTGAATTTATTTTACATTTTACTTAGAAATCCTAATTGCGTTTTCTGAACCATTTGAATTAAGGTTTGTTTCAGTTTATTTTCTACATGTTTCACCAATGCAGTCAACCTGTTGTTTTTAATCGGTTTCAGTTCCCCTATTATTTGATTTACACTGGCTGTTATCCTCCTGACTGCACTGACTGAACAAATGAAAGTTGTTTTTACGTGTTTGGTGTATGTAAGTGTGCTGTACTGCCTCACACAAATTTGTATTTCAGTATATTTAAGTCTGTTTAAAAACAGAAATGTCTTAAGTCAATTCAGCACAGTTTTTTCTGCGCCAGCCGATACTAAACCTCAGACATCGGTATCGGAAGTGAAGAAAATAGATCGGTGCATCGCTGATTTATTTAAATATTCTTGTTCTCCAAATAGTGTAGTTTTAGAGTCAACTTATCCCGGATTTCTGGAGTTAATTTACCTCAAAGGAAGTTTGGAATCGTCCCTTCTCCTCTTTCTCTTTTATTTACCAGTGTAGGATGTTATTTGTCTAAAGGTTTTTGTGTCTCGCCTTCCAGACGATTTTTGCAGACATTCTAAAATCCCTACAATTAAAAGATAGTTTTGACGCAGAAGCTTTTCTAATTGACCCTGCGGCTTCGAAGCCGGAGGATAATTTGGAAAGCGCATCGGCCTGTGAAGCCCCACAACTTTCCGACGAGGCTCTGAGGAGAGCGGATCGAGCTTCATCGGTCCGGTCTGATGGCTAATTTTCCATCTGCTGTGGCCCGAGGCCGAGTGCAGAGTGTGGGATGGCTGCGACGTAAAACAGGGTCAACTATGGATCCATCTGTGCCCAACCCCATTTGTGCGTGTATCTGTGTGCGCGAGTCTCACTGTGATCTTGGTGGCGTTGTTCAGAACACTGATCCATTCCACCAAATCCTGCTGGTCGTTGGCCTGCAGGTAGAACTTCCTCATGCCTGCGTTTATAACTGCGAAGAGATAAAAAAACAAAACAAAAAAAACAGGGGACGATATGTAAATACTCCCGCTTATCACAAGACCCGATAAAACCAAAGACAAATCCGCTCCGCCGCATGGAGATCTAAAAATATCCGCTTGTTTCTGGTTTCTCAGAGCCAGAGAGGATGCACGTCTCGGCGTTAACATCCCATCTAGATGCAAACACATGTGCACATGTCCGCACACAACGGTTCGGTCATTGTCATTGCACGGTTTCCTCCTATTGAGTGACAAAGAGCTGCTGTTCCACGCGGCAGGAAAAACAAGTAGCGCGGGACAAAAGGGAGGAAGTAAACTCAAGAGATGAGGAAAAAGGGGGAGGGAGGGAGGAAGGGAGAGGAAGAGAAGAAGGAGGGCGGAAGAAGTGGAGAGATGAGGAAGGACAGAAGGAAGGAAACAAGGGACTTGGAAGGGGTGTGGAGGCAAAGCTTCGGCACAAAGACGGAGCGAGTTCAGGGAGATAAATGGAGGGAGAAAACAACAAACTCACCAAAGCAGAACTCTGCCTTCGGCCTGAGCTTGGTAGCATCGCTGACCTGAAGACAGGAAGACAGTAAATGTCACAGACGACACAAGAAAGCCTAAAAATCACCCAGTGGAACGCAACTAACTCCAAAGTTACTGAGAAATTACCCATAAACTGTTCTGGAGCCTGAAGCTTTCCCTGAAACATTTCCTCCTAAAAACAGCTTGGAATAACTACGAACTGCTTGGAAAATTTGACAACCTTTCTGTAACTTCTGGTTGTAGTGTGGCCAAAAAGACTGAAATTCTTGCTCTGGAAACACAGGTGATTTCTAAAAGATTTCCTTGTTTTTGGTCAAATAAAGACGCGACGCAAAATGCGCCGCCGTTTGAGCGAGGACTGACCTTGGAGATGTACGTGAGTTTGAGAAAGCCCACATTATCCGCACCTTTAGGCAGGTTCTGAAAGAAAAATGAAACATTCAGAATGTGATCAAACTGATCCTGCTGAGTCAAAACAGGGCTCGGGTTAGAAGGGATGAAATCGATAAAGAACAATTCAAGATTCCCGTCGTGCCTCGATATTTCTTCGTCTTTGTGTTTTGGTGTGAACACAGAGGGGAAAAGAAATGCAGAAAAACAGCTACCTCTCCGATAACCGCTGAAGAAATTATTCAGATTTGTTATTTTAAGCCATTCATCTGAAAATTCTTTGAGTTTATTCTCGTGTATTTTCTGGTTAAATTATATTTAATCCCATGAGTCCGTGGTTTTCTATTAAAGAATTCCCCGATAGCAGGAGCTCAACGTCAGCGTCCCGCCGCTGAGCTTTTCATCACTTCCTGCCTGCGAGGGCCTTTGAACGCACAAGTCAGTCCGCTCGGATGTGTGTTTGTGGCAGGTGCGCTGCTAAAAAAAAAAAAAGCCGCTCGACGTCGTTTTGTCCCGTTAGCACAGAACTTCCCCTTCACCTTCGTTCTAACCTGTTTGCAGAAATGTTTCAATTCTTTTTAGGAATTACATTTTTACAGAGATGTTTTTGAAGCGCGCTTTGTTTTTGTTCATTTTTCCTTCCTTCTCTGCTGCTACAAAATGTGGCTACAAACAGTTTCTACCTCTACAAACGTTAAGTATGTGAGAGTTTCACTTTTTTTTTAGAAAGAAGCAAGCAGCCTGAAGATTGAGCGGTGCGGACAGAGCAGACGATAAAAATAAACCACTAAAACAGTGTTTGCTAGAAGAACGGAAGACCTGATTATACAAAGGCAGTTATGTGCTTTTTAAAAAGTGTGTACAATGAAATATGTTAAAAGTTTTTAGCTCCCTTGCATCTAATGCTCCAATAACTGTTTCTTTTTTTTTTTTTTTTGCAAGAAAAGGCAACATTTAGAACAACCGTGGGAGAAAAAAACCCACTTAGAGACTGGCTGGAGGTTCACCGACCAGCAAAGCTAAACATCCAGCCAATATTATAATGGTTTAGCTCACTGCGTGTACGTGAGCTTAAATGGTCCAGTCAAAGCCCAGACCTAAATCTCACTGAGAATCCAGAGCGAGGTCGATGTTTTGAAACTCTCAATTCAAAGAAAATAAAGAGAACTGGTAAAAGTTACTCTGCCCAAAGAATGCTGAAGAAAAACAACGTGTAGCTGTAACTGCAGGTGGCTCCACAAGCAGTGTTCATTTTTATTTAGTTTTAATCTTTTGACTAAAATGTCATTTCGTTTTTGTCATAATTTAGTCAGCAGAATTGTCTTAGTTGTAGTCGACTTATTATATTTTTAAAAAATGTGTCGACTAAAGTATCTGTAAATATTTTTTCCCTCAATTTTGCTTGAATTATCGACACAAAATGTATCACGTTTCAACCAGTTTTGGCACGAAGTTATTGTTTGAACATGCAATATGTACAAAAACTTCTTTCAAACGTCTTCATTATTAGTCTGCTCTGCATTGTCCATAACAACCTTTCTGTAAATTTTTGTCATTAACAAAAATGTCACTGGAAATCAAAAATAAACACCAAACGTGTAACAGTCAACTTATTAAAAATACATTCCGTTAATTACTACTGTGTCATTTAAACGCAACATCCAAGACAATCAAGCCACAACATTCTGCTAAAAGCACAACGATAAACTGAATCAATCGTAACATAATGTTCCACCATATTGTTTGCTTCCTGATCCGTTCTGTGCGACACCCACCGGTCCACCCGACGCAGCCTAAAGTAATCGCCGACACACTGCTTTGCAGACTAAAAATCCGGTTCGGGAGCGGACCCGCTCGGCTTCACCCACCTGAGGGTTGTCCATGTACCACAGCAGGTTGCCCTGCTCCGTGTCCAGGATGAAGTACCGGCGCAGAAACCTGCCGCTGTTCTCGATCTCCTCGATGTCCAGGAAGCCGCAGATGCGATTCTGTCGGTCCACGTACGGCATCGCGACCCCGGCCAGCTCGGCCCGCCCTGGGGCATCACAGGAACTCTGGGGGAAGAGGGCGGAGGAACAGGTCGGGAGTTCAGTCGCGGGTGAGACGGCAGGCTGCGGTCACCCTGCTCAGAAGGTCAAGGCCAGGTTGGGCCCCGTCCTTCCTCACAGCTCGCTGCCGCAGGTGATTCTCCTCTCACTGGTTAGGTTTCTATTTTACTTTGATTGTAACTGTCACTCTAGATGGATGACCTTAAATTGTGGCTTTTGCTGCTTCACTATGCTCAACTTGACGTAAAATAAAAAGACAAGTTACAAAAAACTAGGGCTAATCTGGCAAATTTTGATGAATCAGTTATTGAAATAATCATCAACTAATATATTAATAGTTAACTATATAGCATACGGACTCAATAAAAGGTCATTTACTGAAAGAACAACATACTCAGAGCATTAGTTAAGCCAAGGCTTCACAAAACAAATACATTTTGCATTTAATATTAAAAAAATGTTTTTTGTCTGTATATGTTCTAACCCAAAACTCTCCAAATATCATAGTTTTTAGCTTCACTTTCACAAGCCAATTATTAACAGAAGCAATAATCAACAGCTCAGACCTGCAGTGGTTTGATGCAGCAAGGGAACTGAGCTTTTCTCATGTTGACGTTAGAAGTTTTATTTCAGCCGCAGGTGTATATTTTCCTACCAGCGATAAAGCAGCATCTACTGAAGAAATGATACTGTCATTTTTAATTTCTTTTTTTATCATTATTATTATTTAATTGGAATCTTTTTATGTATTTCTAAAATCGTCTAAAAAAAAAAAAAAATAAAAAGCTTAAGTGGTTCAATGAAAAATCTGCAGAACGTGCCAGTTCCTTTTATCCAATTAATCGATTAATTGTCAGAACAATCTCAAACTAAGATAATCATTAGTTGCAGCCCAACTGAAAACATCCATGAAAATCCTTCTGACCCCTTGAAAGTCACCCGGCTTGCACTGGTCATATTGGTCATATTTACAGTTACTCTACAAGTCGTTCCCAGTTACAGTAGATTTCCGATTCCAGCAGATGAGTTACGGTACTCCTGCTGTCGTGGTAACGCAGTGATGGATTCTGGGGCGCCGGGGGAGGGGCGGGTGTGGCTCCGCCTTTTATCCAAAGCTTATCAATCACGTCTGTAAGTTGGGTCAGCACAACACCACCTTACTGAGATTTGCATACGCCAGCGTAGATAAGCCTCACTAACTGCTTCTGAAGGAAAGCATCATAGTCAGACGAGATGACGATTGCGTTGTCTGGGCAACGTGACCAAAAAAATCACGGTGGTGATACCATCATGCTGAGGGTCTCTTGCATTGCTCAAGTTGGAAGGAGGGCTACCTAAACAAATAAACAGCTGAACGGTTGAAACGTGAGCACAAGCCTGGGTGTTCCACATAAACAATCATCCCAAACAAACACCCAATCTGGTTTGGTATAGTTAAAGCAAGCAGACCATAGCTACTAGGAGATTCGAGTCAATGGGGTGGGCACTTATCAAAACTGTGCTGGTAGTTACATCGCCACGAAGTTTGATATTGTGAAGAGGTTCATTTCAGATAGCTAAACTGACATATTGTACACGTTTATCGCACAGGGGAAATGTTTCAAGCTCTTTTATTTCTTGCTATTTTGACGATTACGAATGAATGACAGAAAGTGAAAAGTCCAAATTGAACATCTCAGAAAACGAATGCAGCAGCATCTCCGTTATCTGCAGGCCAGAGTTGTATTCACATTAAAAGCCGTGGAGATGTATCCCCTTTAAAAACCTTTACTTCCTTCTCAGAGTTTCTCTTTTGTCTTTTTTGTTTGTTTGGTTTTTAACAGGTGAGCGGCTGAACTTAGCGCGAGTGAACACTTCACAAAAATCCCATCAGTTTCTGTCAGCTTTCACTTTGCAAAGGTCTCTGTCTCCACATTTTGAAAACACCAGAGTGCATTTTGGGTCAAAAATGCCGGCAAATAATTAACATTATGCTTTTTCTTTGGTCCATTATCCATCCCCCTCCCCTCCCCCCCAACCCCCTTTTTTTTTTTTTCAAAAGATCCGTCTCATCAGCAGCTGCAGAGACGGACACTTAAACAATCAAACTTCCTGAAAGATTAAAGACTTGTTTTAGTATCACGGCAACTGTTGAGTCAGCTAGACTTCTGATTCCAGCTGATGAGCTGGACTTTAAAAATGTGAACACACGCACAGAATCTTTGCTGATTAGAGGACGTTATTTTGATAAAAACATTTAAATCAATCAAAAAAAATGTAATGCTTCATTCCTAACAAGTTTTTTTTTTTTGGGGGGGCAAATGGAGATCCTCATATGTCTGGTCCAGTTCTTGATCAGATCCCAATCTGTAGGAATGAAGTCCTTCAAGCTTCCTGTAGATATCAGCTGCTGTCATCTGTGTTTCAGTCCAGTTTTTATTCCTGACCACTCTCTGAGGGATGTTTGTTTGCTAAGCCATTCATCTCTGAAAACAATTCAGGCATTAAAAAAAGGGCTCCTAAACTCAATCTTGTACAATCCCGTACACGGTGGAATGGCATTTGGTCTGGGCTTTGACTGGGCCACCCTAAAGCATGGATATACTTTGATCTAAGCTGTTATTCTGCAGCTCTGACTGTTTGTTTAGAGTCCTTCTTTTCATCTCCCAATCAGCTCTGACCAGCTTTCCCACAGCATGCTGATGCCACCACCATGTTTCAGAGTTGGGATGCTATGCAAAGTATTTAATTACCTCTAAACAGATCGAAGTGTGTAGAGGGCAAAAAGTTAAATGTTGGTCTCATTTGACACCTTCTTCCATTTTCTTGCCATGTCCCCTATTGTTTGTCTTTCTTCTTGCCAGATTTTCTTAACTTTCCTGTCAGCAAAATTTCCCCCGCCCCAGTTGGGGATTTCTGCAGCTCCTCCAGAGTCACCATGTTCCAACTCCTCCATTAAACTAAATAAAAGTCCCCAAGGGACAAGTCCCCATTGTGACAGATTGCTGGAGATATGTGAATCTGTCATATCTTTGGGGTTTTCCACACATTTTGAAATCTAAAGAAATCAGGTCTGGCCCTGAATTTAAATCTAACCAACACATTTGGACCTCAAACTCCACATCTGCTCTAAGGTTTCAGAGCCCACAGAGCATCTGAAAGAATAAAAATCAGCATATTTAGCCGTTTCTCTTTCATGAGCGCACAGTAAAAATCCTCCACTCCTGCTGTCCTCCTCTGTAGAGATCCCAGCGGCTCCCATCCTGCTGTAATCACACAGTAAAAAAAAAAAAAAAACTCCGTTCTGGTGGATATAAATTGGGATCAGCTGATGCGGCTCTCTGTCTGCCATCACTGCGGTATAAATCAGTTTAATCATCACTAACAACAATCTGCCCAAATCCCTCCCTGTGGATCAAGCTGCTGTCAGTCAGAGAGGCCTGACACATCGGGCCGTTTCCCCCCCACCACCACCACCAGTAAACCGACTCTCCTACGGCGCCCCGAAACCCGTCCGAGTATTCATCCCGACGGGTTCTGGCTCTGCTCAGAACCGCCGTGAGGCCAGCGGGACCAGTTGGGAGCGAGGTTTACTTACATAGTTCGGCTCAGTCCGAGTCCAGAGTGGAAGCTGTCCGGGTAAAAAAAAAAAAAAACCGTCAAGCTACATGTAGAAGAAACACTAACGACTTCCGGTTTAAACGGTTAAAATAAAGGTCTCCTTTCCACAACGCCGCCACTTCCGGATAGGCTTCATCGTAAAATGCCTGAACTGATTTTTTTTTTTTTTTTCATATTTTTGATGTGTTTCATCCTGTAAACATTGAGTGTCAGGAGGTAATGTTCTATATATACATCCACTGTACCCCAATTTTATTTACCGTCAGCAAAAATCGGAACTTTTCCAGAATTTTACATTTTGGTTAGCACTTTCACGTCTTCTCCAAACATCACAGCTGGTCTCAATCTGTTAAGCTTCTCTTTTCTGTCACATATCACTCCCAACAATCTCCGTCCACTTCTACTTGCTTATGCTCTCTTTTTCACACCTTTTATGCTCTGCAAATGGACTCATACACCTAGAGTCCCCCTAATCTTTCAAGCTTTACTAATCTTAAACCCTCTGTTTGATTCTCACTCATTGATTCTGTCTGACTTCAGCTAATTTTTCCTCTCTCCACATTTCTCAGTATAGACAACAGAAATCCCAGCTGTGGCCACAACCCCATTACATCTGGAACTCCTCTGTCCCTTTCACAGCACACCTTACCACTTTCTCACTGTTCTGAAATGTTCCACACCTCTCCCCATTTCCTCATACAATGCCACTGTTTCAGCATCCAGACTATTTCCTTCTGCAAATATCATCTTGCTCTGAGACGTCTTCATGACCTCATTTGTGAGCCAGTCCATCACCAATGGAGACGATCAGTGGCTAAAAGCAGATTTCTGGTCAAATCTACAAAACTTACCTCGCACATCTCTGCTGTCTTGCTGTCCCAGCTCCTACTGTGTGCTGTCCTAACATACTTCCTCAAACAGTACGACAGTTCCTCTCCTGGCACTGTGTCACCCGCTTTCTCTTTATCCAGTTTTTCAGCAACTCTCTCTGACCTTTTCTAAACTTCTCCATCTATACTGTCAAAGCAAAGATCCTATCTGTACTGGTCTTCCGGGCTGTTGACTGCCGCTAAATGATTTCTGAAATGAACAACTCTTTCCCATGTGTTCATAAAGTTTATTCCTCTTTAGTCACTACAGCCTCAGCTGTAATAATAATCCAAGCAGCGTGCATCAAGTGGAGATCACTGCTACCACACACCTCAACAATGTCTTTCTGTCTTTGTAAATTACAAAAAAGATTTTTTTTAAAAAAAGAAAGAAAAAGGTGAAAACATCATTTTATAAAATCAAAGTGAAAAATGTGAAAGAAATCTGCAACTTTTATTTTGAAGGAAGAATGTTTGCAGCAGCTTCCCGACGATGTGGATTTGGCACGATTCTCGCACTGCAATGACCTGTGGGAAATGCAGTCTTTCAGGAAACGGAACAGTCCATTCGTTCTTTCAGTTTAACAGAACCTCATCCATAAAACCGAACCAGTTTTTTTTTTGTTTTTTTTTTTACACTTGAAGTCAACCCTGAGCAGACCTCCAACTGAGTATGGATGACTGATTAATTTTGAATCTCTGCTCCCTCCCCCACACCCTCACACGCGCGCGCACACACACACACACATACACACACGCACGCACGCATGCACGCACGCACGCACACACACACACACACACACACACACACACACACACACACACACACACAAAAAAAAATGGCATCGTCACATTTCACCGGTTGGAACTGAAACTGAGTGTGAGAAGGAAATAGCATCTGGTTTTACGCTTCAAACAAAACTAGGGGACTTCCCGCAGGTCCGTGTGGCCTGAAGTGTGTGTGTGTGTGTGTGTGTGTGTGTGTGTGTGTGTGTGTGGATGCCTGCTGTTGCAGAATGCTGGCCCGTTGGAATTTCCTTGTGTGTATGAGCTTTTACATTTTTATTACAGTAAGGAGGAGGAGGAACTAAAAGAAAAACAAAAACAGGACAGAGCAGGGTAAACGGACAGACTGGTTGAGAATCTCTCAGTCACTTTCTGCTCACTCTCCCAAGTTTGTGTTCTGACCTCTGATTGGATTACAATAAAAACTGGCAGTGTGCCCTCTTCTGATGCGTTGTGTTCACTAAAAAGTTAAAAAAAAAAAAAAAAAAAGTAGTTTTAATGTTCTACTTTTTCACCTCAGTCTCTATGCTGGGATGCATCATGACGGAGCTGTCAGTGCAGTGAGATGTTGACGAGGCAGCAGCAGACCGCGTGAACATCCCGACATCTAGTGGTGAAAAACAAAAATTACAGTCTTTCATTTTGCCCTTTGTCATGGTCAAAAAACTACTGAATTTAACAGATGCAGAGTTTTGTTTCCGAACAGAAAACTGTTTTGAAAAATTCTAACCTTTTATGGGTTTTTATCTGCAAAAGCATTAACTTTGAACTGAAAGCCAGCATGTCCAGTGTTGGGAAAACTTTTAAAAATAAAGACAGATTGAAAAAGAAATAGAGCCCTACTGAGGATACGTGGGTGCAGAAGTCCTCTGACAGAACCTGGTGTTGGACGCGAAGAGCTTTCCAAGTCAGAACAAGAATAAAAACGCACTCTGAAATAAACTGAGAGCTTTTACAAGTTTCATCAGCGGTGATGTCACCTGTGAGAACTTGCATGATTTTGTCAAAAACCTGCCAGCAGCACATTTTCCACACGGAGGTCTTGATAAGACACGGGTAGAGTGTTCTGCCATAATCCACACATGACAAAACAAATGCATGACTCATTTTCAGCTTACCACAAGTTATCCCAAGGTTCCTGATAGACAAATATATTTTTGCTGAGGAACTACAAGAGCTAGGGTTTCCTTCATCAGGGAAAAGGTAGGCACTTTTTCTTCTTTTAATTTAACTGTCAGCCATCCACTGTTTGTCTGAATCCAAGCAAGAAGATCCCTCTTTTTTTCTAATTTCTTCCATTCTCTCTAACAAGCAAATATCAACTTCTGAACCAAAAACCTGACCCATTCCTGTCTCTTCTGTCACTGGAGTTGATCTGAGGGTGTTGACTCTTTTTCTTCTCCATCTACTGTTTCAAAGTGTTGTCCGTTTCTCCTACCGACGTTTCAATGTTCTGATGCTTGGCAGCCAACCAACCAACCAACCAACCAACCAACCAACCAACCAACCAACCAACCAACCAACCAACCAACCAACATTTTGATTGTTGGAGGAAATGACTCTTGATTGGCTTTTGAAGCCCGCTCTTGATCCAATCCAGACTTCTGAGATATTCTGTAGATTTCAGGATATTTTACTTTACTTGCACCACAAAGAACTCATGTTTGTTTTAACTGTTTATTTTTCAGCAGTCCCAAACAATCAGAAGATGTATTGGTCAGAGAAAATATGCAGTCTTTTATTGTCCGTTGTAGATTTTCAGTCTTTCCTGGATGGGTTTCATAGACAGATGTGACTTCTTGGCTGTCCTTCATGTCCAAAAATGTTCACCTCAACATATGTGCTAACGCATTTACATCTACGGAACCCTTTTTGGATCAACTCCTTTTGAGGAATTTTGTTTGTTTTGATAGCAAAGCTCATGAACTACAATTTATGAATCATTCAGACGGAAAACGAGGCAGAAAAAAAGCCTTATCTTGACATTAAAATCAGTGAGAGATAGGTTCATATGCAGACGATGCTGTTTTGTTCTTACATCCCGAAGTCAGAAGCACACTCAACCAGAAGCCCATGTCCTCTCTGAACCATCTTCTCTGCAGAGTTGCTTGTTTTGAAAAGTCGTGTGACTTCTCTTCTCTTTATCTCTGCCAGATATCATCTGCTGAACGTCAAAGACCTAATTGTTTTTACAGAAGGCTCTGCCATTGCTGACAGCAGCCACTGCGTTGGCTCATTCTTTTAAGCTGTGTGATGCCGAGGCACTCCAGGTGCTACCACAAAGCTTTGCCAGGATCCCAACAAACAGGCCCATGCTCAGGGAGCTTTTGGCAATGCGGTGAAAAACTCAGATCTGTTTCTTATTGTGTGGATGATGAGCCCCCTCATGGTACAGTAACATTGGTCTGATGGCTGGCAGGACGGCTGATGCTGGCACGAAGACGGGGTGCCGCATGCCAGCCTGAGTCCTCTGCCAGGCTTATCCCTCTGCGGGTCGCGGTTGCATCTGATTTTAAGGTTGAAACATCAAAGTTTGTTGCCAGGATGACCCGACTGCCCCAAAGAAACAGACGGCCACGGAAGGGTGCATGTCAGCAAACACTCGGATGGATGTAGGACCCAAGGTAGGGTGGCAAAGATCAGACATAAACAGAGATGTTGTTTTTCAATCTGTATTTGAAACACGGAGGGACACTAACAGTGACAGAATGGACCATGTCAAATGGCGGAAGAATTACAAAAAGATTGCAGAAGTATGTTATGTTTGGAAATCTTTAGAGAGGAAGCCTCTGTACTCTAAAGGGAGTGTGGCAGCATGACTTAGATTTATCAAATCTATTAATAATCAAAATAAATCACAGGATTGCTTGAACTATGTTCTTCGGACAGATCTGACCAAATTAGAGATGCTGGGACATGAGGCAAAGCAAAATCCATCCACACATCCTGTTTGATTGCAGCGTCACAGAGGGAGAGAACCTGTTTTCACCATGAAGTGGATGAGCGGGGGGGTTGATTGAAAGGGCTCCTTTGGTGTGATATGTCAACCTTGAAGCTTGGCAGAAAAAAAGAAAAGAAAATGAAAACACCTAGTGACTGCTGTATTTGCAAGCAGACTTCCCGCATTGTCCTTTAAATGTTGTAGTGTTGGTCATTTGTGTGTTAACTGTCAACATCAAGTACCGTAAATTAAGTGCGCAGTTTGCCTTTGTTAAATGAAACGGCATTGCGCACATACACATATCTTCCTTAAGATTAATTTATCTTTCACTTCGACTCTTTTAATACTCTGGCAGGCGTTTGCATTTCTGAATAATTTTATACTCTTTTTCTGTTAAATTATTTTTATTCGTTCTTGAAATTAAAATATACATTTGTCCGAGTTTAAGGAATGTACTGGAACGCAGCATCCCAGCCATAAATGAGAACAAGGTCAGAAGCAGTAACAAAACAAATTCCGGTTAAGTTTAAAAAATAAAATATAATTGTCGCTATAATGTAAATGAATAGCATTTAACTGACGAGTTTATTAACCATTGTACATATTTAAAAACCAAAACTAAACACAGACTTTTAAAACTAATTTTAGTTGCGAATGTTCCGATGTAAACTAATAATGGGTACTTTATTTGTAAGAAGTTATATTTTCACAGCTTGAAGGGGTCTATTTCCGGTTACGTGCTGTTGTTTCAGTTCAATCTTGACGCGGTGGGGGGAGTCCAATGGAAGCCTTCGTCGTAAGCTGAAGAAGACAATCGAGTCTGAATTTAGGTTGATAAACTAAGAGAAATTTATTAAATGCGCTTATAAATCCACTTTTTCCGCCTCGGCCTGGACCTGCCGGCTTGTCCTGACCGTCTTGGAGCCTCTGATCCACCGGTAACTGCCTCTGTTCGGCCTTGTTTATACTGAACAGCTCGACTCAGGGAAGCAGAAGGCCCGGCGGCTCTTCTGCTGTCTGTCTGTGAGGCTAACGGCCCTGTGGGCTCATCTCTGTGTCTGATGCCGATCGGCTCTTTAACTCACCGGGTAAGTGAAGGAACCTGTGACGGGTTAAGACTTTAAACTGATCTGCGTGGAACTCTAGAGCGGTGCAATGTCGGTTTATAGTTATTGTTAGCTGTTAGCTTGGAACTAGCTCCGGCTAATCCGCTGAATCTATGCTAAAGCTAACAGCTAAAGTGTAGTTAACGGTTGAAGATAACTTCAGACAGTCACGGCAAAAATAAGCTTTAGTCTTCTCTAACCCATGAGTATCACGGCGTATTAAACACACCAGGCTTTCATAATGTTCTAAAATGACTCAAATCTAATATTATAATACACAAAACACACGAGTGTGTTTTGGCTATTAATATTTATTAAACAAAGATGAAACAAAAAAAAACCTAACCCTACATTTGCTGATTTCTGGAATATCTAGAATTTGAAGTTGCAGCTGTTGCTCAAATGCCAGTGATTAATCGATTATTACCAGTGAGATCATCTCTGTAAAAGTAGTAGTTTTGCCAGTTTGCTGCTCTGGATGGATACAGGTGTCTAAGACAATACCAAGATCTGCAATTGCTTCTCTAATTACATTTACACTGTTTGAATCTGTTCATTGTACAACAACGAAGATTATTTACAAGCGTTCTTCCCTAAAGCAGAGGCCAAGGTCAGACCATTTAATGCTCAATAAAATGATAAAAACAATGGATATAGAAAGCAGTGATGTTTGTGGAGAGAAAAGATGTCTGCTAGTATTTCCTCCATTATGAAAGAGTGCATGTACTTATTAAATTTGTTTAGGAAAACCTGCTTTATTATTAGAATATGTACATGTTCTGATATTATCTAGATATCAGAACATATCTAGATATGTTCTGAGTTAACCTGAAGCTAGCTTCAGGTTAACTAGTTTTTTAAAATCAGATATTTTTCCAGGTATAATTGCCATTGAACTCTTGCAAAGTGCAAAAAATTCAAGTTGGGTCAGTATCTGAATATCCGATGTCACAGGAGCGGACGGACACAAAGTCTTCCAGCTAAACTGGCCTTTTCTGAATATGGCAAATAAAAGCATATACAAGGAGAACGCTTTGGTCACCGTCCCTCACTGTAAAACTCTGAGTGATACATTTTGAAATAAGTCTGCGTGATACTACACACTCACATCTGCAGAAGTGTTGGTTTAAGTCCATTGAATGGTTTCAAAACTACATTGAAAAAACAAAAAAACATTCATTTTCACTGTTTTTATTTGTAGAGAACATGAACCAGATGCAACAATGACATCCAGATTTGGGAAAACCTACAGCCGCAAGGGAGGAGAGGGCACATCCAAGTTCGACGAGGTCCTGTCCACCAAAAGAGGCACCCTCAGTACCAAATGGGGCGACACCACCTACAAGGCCAAGGTGGGCTCCAAGCGAGCGGGAGCCCCCAGGAATGACTCGGTCCTGGAGGTCTACAAGAAGCCCCGTCCCTCGGAGGACGGCCTGGACGATCCGTTCGGCTTCGACAGCGACGAGGAGTCCAAGCCGGTGACGTCCCGGGCGGGCAGCAAGTTGTCGCCCTCCAAGCCGGCGTCGGCCGAGCCGCCGCAG
Organism: Poecilia reticulata; assembly: GCF_904066995.2. Classification (NCBI taxonomy): domain Eukaryota; kingdom Metazoa; phylum Chordata; class Actinopteri; order Cyprinodontiformes; family Poeciliidae; genus Poecilia; species Poecilia reticulata. Next base: position 16,384,353 of record NC_088848.1, read on the forward strand.
GCAGAGCGGCCGGGCTTTTCGTTGGAGGCGGGCAGCCGGTCCAGCTTCCAGGGGGGATCGTCCCACACCGCCGCGCTGTCGGCTGCGGAGAGCCCGTGGTTCAGCGGCGACGGGAGTCAGCCGGAGATGATGGAGGACACGGCCCGGTTCTTCAACAGCACCACTTCAAACACAGGTAAACAAACACGCAGACTGATTGTGTTAGCATCATAAAAAGCCGGAACAATCTTTAAGCTACGGAAGATCGACTTCGAATCGGGGATCGCAAATCTTCAGCTTATTGCTGTCAGTAAGCGTTGAAATGGGATCTAACGTTGTTAAGTGACAGGTGGTCAGCGCTGATGTTGTTGATTTCATTGTTGTGTAACTCGAGCTGAGCGCTGTGATATTTTGTAGTACTATTGTGATAAAGATTGTGATTTAAAAAAAAAAGATTACTTATTTTTTTAGGTAACTGTAAGCTCTCTTGAAGCTTTGGCTGCAGACCGTAGCTACCGTCCATCCATTGCAAATTCTTGTATGGGTTTTGGCTTGATGGTAGTTATACTTCCTACACCGCACTTTTGTTTTCCCTGCCAACTTTCTATAAGTGCGCTTGGATGCACCTCCTTTCCATCTAGCTTCTTTAGCAATGGCCTTTTGCGGTTTACCCGTCTCGTGAAACATTGTCAATCATTGTCTACAGGACAACTGTAAAGTCATCAGTCTTTTTTTCTTTTTTTTTTGGATTATGTAATCCAGAAAACGGCAAAACATAACCTTTCTGTATCAGTTGATATTTTGCTAAGCACGTTTTTGGAAGCCTGCGTTAGTTTTATGCCTGATCAGAATCAAACAAACTATATAACTATGTGTGTAATGGATCTTTCTTCTATCAAACGTCCGCTCCCGTTTGAAGGTTGCCGTCCGATTGCACCTTGATGCCATTTATAATGTGCAGCTTTTGGCACCCTTTTCTGCTTTCACACCCACACGAGCTGGGATCCACGCATCATGACCTCATACTCCCCCCGCAGCCCCCCCCCACCCCCCGCCTCCTCCTCCATCTGGCTTCAGAAGCAGCAGGTCTTCATATTTATTTTTTCATTTACCTGTGGAAAGAAAGAGAGAGGAACATGGAAGCCGCGCAGAGCGATTATGTTCTCGTAAAGCGCCCGTGTTTAACGAGTGAACGACGAGATCGCTGCGGTCATATTGAGTGTGCGATTGCGAACAGCCTGCTCATTTATGTGGCTGTCAGATGAATCGGTGCGGAGGAGGTGGAGGAGAAAGAGTTGGAGGAGGAGAAGCAGCAGCAGCAGCAGAGTCTGAATTCCTCTTCAGGTTTCAGAGTGTTGGGACTCGTGCCATCTGATTGTGTGGGAGGGTCTGTCCTGCAGTCTGGATGGGTTTCAAGTCTTAGTTGGTGTTTCTTTGTTTTTTTTTGTGTGTTTGGATTAGACTTGAACTGACAAATCATCGCAATCATCATTGACATCTCGACTGAACTCGGACTTCCTTCCTGCCGTTCACTGCTTGCGATCTTTCACTGCATGTCTAACTCAAGCGAATTGTTCGGCTGGACTTAAAAACATGCAGTTTGTCACAAGGTAACAAAAAAAAAATTGTGCAATGTCTCATAAAAAAACAACAAAAAAAAGCAGTAGACTTATGACAAAACAAAGAAGTTTGAGCTAATCAAAATTTGAATCGATTCCGCCATCTTGTTTCAAGTCCATCTTAAGACATGAAGCGCCCATCAGTTTTATCTCGTCTTAAAACTTTAGCCGACAAATCAGATGCACTCTTGCAGCACAGCAAGGACGTTAACGGTGTATGTTGTACGATCGCCTTGTGCCTGCTGATCACTGTTAAACCGCAAAGAGCAATGATTTCATCCCTTTCCCACCAGCTCACACCGAATGTTTACTCTTTGCCTGAACACACCGTGCACTCGGCTTTCACACTTCTGACAGCATCCTCTCTCACTAGTGCTATGTATCAGTGAGCTTCAGGAGATACTCTGGTTGAAATTTAGCGAATTGTATATGTGCTGAAGTCTTTTTTTTTGTGTGTGTGTGTGCGTGTGTGTGAAGGTTTTACGGAAGTTGTCCCGGTTCATGTATCTGGCTAAACTCTAACTGATTTTATCAGCTTGATACTGAGGACTGGTTGTTTCGTTTCCTTCGGCACAGACTAAGGACATGGACATTGACCACAGTTATGATTTTTCTTTATTTTTAAATAAAGCCACATTTAACACTTTGCGCTCCAATACCAACTAAATACAAAATAAACGTTTCGACTCATTTACGTTAAAGGTTGTTGACGCATAGAATTGAAAAGCATAGACTGTGCTCTATAGACCAATCCAACAATCTCTGTGCTGTGGCTGATTATGTACATGTTCTAATCCTCCATGATCGAGAATTATCATCTCACCCAATCTTAAACTGAAGGTTATTACAGACCTAGAGGGTGCAGATTAGGGCTGTAGCAATACACTAATCTCACGACACAATACTCTGCTCAGGATTTGATATTTATCACAATATTCAGCAAATGACCCGATTCGACACAGTTTTAAGATTTTCTGAAAGATTTTAGAGGGACAGAGTGATTTTGGTGACATTTTGTGATTGCTCCACAGACATGGATCGAATGAATTGAACTGATGTGTAATACTGGTGTAATAAATGTTTTTGTTTTACATTTGCTTTATTTAAATGTGTCTTTGTGTATTTGGTTATGCAGAAAAGGAATCTTTTTTTTTTTTGACTTATTCACTAATTTTAGATAATATCTATTTCATTTCATCATTTAATTAATTGCAACTGGTTTCATCACGTCATTTTTAATGTGCAAATGGGTAAAAAATGTCGTGTGTGATGGCTGTCATTTAATTCATGTGGATTTGACATAAAACTCAAAGTAGGATTTAATGTATTGATATTCTCTGAGGGGAAAAAAATCGATAATATCGTAGAATCGATTAAATTACAGAGCCCTGGTACAGATCACATGTGTGATGAAATAACTGTGTACAGTATTTTGGAGAGAATGCCGCAGATCAATCATATCTCAGTACTTACTAGAAATAGTTCCATATCAAATTGTATAATATTTCAAACATGCTTTTTATTATTTTCTGAAAATTTTCAGCAAAAGAAATCTGAACAGGCCCAATTTAGGTTAGATTTGATGCATTTGGTCCAAATTCAGTCGCATTCTTTCAAGTAGAAGTAGGGATGCACCGATTGCATTTTTCTGGCACCAGTTTTTCTTTTCTAGGCTTAAGAAAAAATTGCTAAATAAGAGACAAAGTTGCTAAGTTGACAGAGGCGGGGTGACTATTGTTAGACACGACCCAGTGGGGGGGGCCTGTCTGTCAGTCCACTCTCACGGCAGAGCAAAACCTGACAGCGGCGGATTTGTCGGAAACCTGCAGAGGTAGATGAGATCGGTTTCTCATGCAAGTACATAAAATGCAATGCAGTCAAGTACATCCCAATTAGAAACAAGGTGGGTAGAGATGGTGGGTTCGGTTTCAGAATTTGAGAACAAAATGTCCAGGTATGTAGACCGACGGTTCCTTTATGGCGACGGCTGTTTTAACCGTGTCCATTAGCGGCTCAGTTAATGTTCTGTAGCTCGGCCATTACCAGGAACAAAACTGGAGTGCCGAAGCTTTTCTGGCGGCTCCGTTCATCTTTCAGCTTTTAATTTACCGCGTGCTTCATCTTGGATTTGAGATGACCCAGTTTCAAGGTCAAACCCGGGGCTTCTGTTCAGAGCCGAGAGATTTAGGGTTCTGTGTTTTCATGTAAAACGGTTTCCTGTTTTTGTTATGCGAAGCGACTGCAACTTTTTCCAGCTCAAAGTTATTATCGTGGTGGTTACAAATGCCCCGGATCTGCCAGGTTCTGATTTTTCTCAGTGAGAGAGCTGGAACACGTCCGAGCTCAAGCGTTTGATTCTAGAGTAAAATCTAGCAAACATTTAAAAGACCAAAATGTCCTGCATGATGGAGGTTGTGTAGTTCACAATTTTATATCTTTCTTTAATGTGTTTAAAAAAATAAATAAAATTCTAAAAACAGTGAGTGAGAGACTAGCATGTTTATTGCGTATGCTCCTAATGGGTGTTCATTTTTGAATAAATGTAGCAGCTTTCAGACGAGTATCGGTTTGGCTTGGATGGTGGCTGCCGTTTGTTTTTCTGATGTGGCTGTATGACCCGTTTGCAGAGGTGCTCATAGAAACGGTGACGTTTTGGCACCTGGGGACGCCTAAGAAGATAAGATGTGAGTTTCTGCACATCTAACACAAGTCGACACACTTTATAGAGTTCCTGTTCGTTTGCAAGAACGTCCCGCTTGAGCGACGCGATTCTGCTCGGTTCACGGCGTTGATTTAAAAAACATATCATCAAGCGAGAGGAACTAAGCAAGGCATCTGACTTATTTTATTTAAAGCACACTTTCAGGCCTTCCTTGAAAGCAGTTACGGATTTACTTTAAGGAGAAATTTTGTGACTGATTTCTGGTTTTTGACCTGCTAATAAATTGTAGCTGATGTTTTTTTGTATTATTCATAAATTAACATGCAAGAACAGGATTCAAAACATTTCCCTCCAGTCTTCCTTTATTTAGTTCTACCCTTTATTGAGTATTTATAACAGCAGGAGAGGTGATGTCACACACTGTGTGTGAGAGGGTTTTAGTGTAAAACTAGATTTTACTAATATTTTGAAACAAAATGGGGATAACCATAACCTTGATTAATAGATAATAGCAATAGCACACCTATGCTGAAAATAAAGAATATAAGTTGATGGATACTTCACAGCCAGTTATATTGATGGTGTGATTCCACTGGACTGGTTTCCATAATTATTTTTATTGCCACCTGCCTATACAACAACCAAAAAAAATAAATAATTATTTTATTAAAAGAAAAACAAATCGCGGAAAATGACAACATAGACGAAATGACGTCATTTGTTGCCATAAACTTTGGCGTCAGTTTTCAGTTTATTGCCCAGACTTGCTCCTATTTATTGACATATATATTTTTCCGTCTTAGGATCGTCATGGCAGAACCCGGCGTCGTCACAGAACCAGCACAGCTACTCCTGGTACCTAAATGCTTCAGACAGCGACAAAAAGCCCCTGGCCCAGACCACCACCCTGAAGACGGGCTCCCAGGCCGAATCCACGTACGACTCCTGGGACGCCATCATGGGTCTCCGCCCACCGTCGCCCCTCCAGGAACCCCGGAACCCGGCCCCCACGCTCTCCTGGGGCTCGCCGGGAATGGCGCCAGCTGGCCTTCACTTGGCGCACAGGAAGCCCCCCTCTCCTCCGCGGCCGCAGAACCCCGGCGAGGGAAACAGCCTGACCAGCGAATCCGACCTCGCCGAGATGTCCAAATTCTCCCAGATGTCCGCGTCGTTATCGCTCGAAAGGAACTCGAACTGTCGGACGTACAAGAGGCCCAACAAGCAGGGCTCAGGCAGGGCCGCGGACTCCAGCGGATTCGACGCCGCCGCCTTCGGCTCCGATCTCCCCAAACCCTCCGCCGATGCCAACCATACCAAAACAACGGGCGGGGGACGGGGCAGGACGAGGGACTACACGGTGCTGCAGCCCTCGTCCGTGTCGGCGTGCAACGTCACCAACCAGGACCGCGGCAGGGACGAGTTTATTAGTGACGCGGCGCCTGCCAGCGGCGCCGGCGGCGCCTCTTCAGGCAGCACGATGGAAGCGGAGGAGCTCGGGTGGCAGCGGAAAAAGACCGAAGCCCAACAGCCGAGGTAGGACACAAACACATTGACTTGTTAAAAAATAGTCACTTTTGAAAACATGACCAAGTGCAGGAGAAAGGCTCATTAGATCACATCCTGTGTGTTTTAGTGTCGAGATTTATTCATTTGGATTAAGTTGGATGAACTCAATCTGCCCTGCATGATAGATTTATATAGTTGGTGATTAAGATACTAAATCTCCGAGACAGAGGGAGACGAATGGTGAAGATAGAAAAGGGTCTGGAAATTCTGAGCTAATCGTGTTTGACGAGTTATTGTAGTGATCGATTATCTTGACGATTAATCGATTAAATGTGGTACAAAAGATCTTTGCATTCTGCAGCTTTTTAATTTAACCACTTCAGATACATGAATAGATACAAATAGTTAAATTAGTTTTTTTTAAAAGATTATAAACATTATATTGGATAAAATCCAACAATCTATCATTTCTTTAGAAAACATTTGGCCATTTGTAGCCCAAGGCGCTTCTCGTTTGGCTTAACATCACTACAGAATTGAGCTAATGTGTTTGTTTTTTTAAAAAGTGATTTTATAGCAACAGGTTCAAAATAAGATATTTTTTCTTTACAGAATTTGAAACTGTCAAGCTAAAACTATCACTTGAGATAATGCTTACGAAAAATGTTACATTTTTTTTTATCGTCAATGCAAAATGTATATATTATTTATACCATTTTGGCATAATTTCTGCACAGTGAGTAGTACATTGTTTCAGCAAAATTGCCTTTTTTTTTTTTTGAGTCAGTTAACGATTAATTGATTTCTAAAATAAAAAGTTGACGATTGTTCGCAAAGAATTTCATTAATCGTTTCAGCCCTAGTTGCAGTTTTCAGCGATGGTTTCGAAATGAAATCTCGTTCACGTTGAAAGAACAGTGGCAGACGGAATAAAAACGTCTCCCCGCTTGATACGCGACGCCGTTCTCTTGCGCAGGCCCAGGCCGATCCAGACCAAGTCGAAGAAGGAGGACCTGTTCGGCTTCGACGACACCGACTTCAACCTGGAAGAGAACAGCGCCGACAGCAGCGACGGCAGGTCCAGCTACAAAATCCAGTACTTCGGCTTCGACGACATGAGCGACAGCGACGGCGTGGACGACACTGTCGCCGAATCCAAACCGAGGAGGAAGGTCGCGCAGCCTGCGGTATCCAAGGCGAACCTGGCGGTCACTGTCAAGGAAACGATGACTGCGGCAACGACAGTTGACGACGACGACGACGTTCCGGATCCGTTCGAGAGGCTGGAGAACCGAGAGAGTCGGCAAATCTGGGAAAAGCCGGTGGTGAAGGAAAGCAAGAAGAACTCCGAGAGACCGGAGTGGAAGACTCAAAGAGGTAAACGCGCATTCCAAAGAAAATGCATGACTCGACATTAATTTTACACAGATCAGAGTCGGGGGTGGAAACTGTAGTAAAGCTGTCAGTAATCCCAAATGGGTGAACACAAACGACACCAGAGTCTCAGTGATGTAAATATGACTGAGCATCCTGGCTGTAAGCGAGATTCAGAGTATCCACATTCTGCTCCTTTGGCTTGATGACCAGAAGTGCAGAGTGATTCACTGAGCTATAATTAACCCAAAAGAAACCAAACTCACTTCTGTTTAATGTAACACAGACATTTCTGTTACAAGGATGCTTTTTTTTTTTGCTTCCAGAAAAGAGGCAAGTGAGCTGTGTGTTCGTATCTTATACGGTACATATTTAAATCTGAGTTGTGTTTTTGTATTTATTTGGATGTAATTTTGGTGATTAAAAAGTATGAAAAATGGCCTCGTTGTGTGGGTAGAAATTGGGAACCAGTCCAGCTCTCAGACAGAGATCATTTTTCTTTGTGTGTGTGTGTGTGTGTGTGTGTGTGTGTGTGTGTGTGTGTGTGTGTGTGTGTGTGTGTGTGTGTGTGTGTGTGTGTGTGTGTGTGTGTGTGTGTGTGTGTGTGTGTGTGTGTGTGTGTGTGTGTGTGTACATGTAAACATGACACAGAGCCCACATTGTGCTCCAGATCTTTCTTTTCTTCTTCCCAACAGCGATAACCTTGTTGCTGTTTGTTTTCGTCTAAACAATAACTCTAGTTTCCACCTCTGAAGCGGTGAATGAACTGCTTACAGGCTGCCTGTTAAAATCTTAAATGTATCTAATATTAAAGCCTTTGGATATCTTAAATTCATTTTTAAAAAACAAAAAGTATGTTGACCTTAATACATTAATTATGAAGAGTCTTAAATTTTGTCTTGGCAGGACTATTTAATCTAATATATTTAATTTTTTGGGTTTTTTCACTGGAATTTTCTGTCAGACAAAAGTTTAAGTTGCACTGAAACTTCTTCACGACGTTGTGACTCGAGATTGTTGAGGCTACCGGTTATCTTACTGCTAACATACCCCTGTTAGCTAGCTAGCTAGCTAGCTACCTACCTTTTTTGCGTCCAACATAGGTAAATGCAAATTTCTCACCAGCTAGCTGGACAAAATTGTACTTGTCTGTGGCGATATAGGTCTTAAATTCAATTCATAATGGTCTTAAGAACGTCTTAAAAAAGTGTTACATTTCAGTTGGTGAAACCTGGAGAAACCCTGATTTAAGCAAGAGATAAAACCAAATATTTTCAGGGAAATCTGTTGGAAGCATCGGACACTTTCACTCTCAATACGTCTGACGTGTTGGTCTCGTTATAACCATACTGGTTCAGGTGGAACTTGGAATTGGAGGAGATAATCAGGAATGTGTTTGTTTTTTTTTCCGTTTTCCAGATACTCTGGACTTCTCTGAGGACGGCCTCCGAGTGCTGGCCAGCGGCCCCAGAAGGGCGGCTCAAAGCAAAGTGACCGAGAAGAATCCCGACACGTTCCGGAGGATCTTCAGCGCACATAAGAAGGTCAGACACAACATCGCTAAGGCACATAAGGGTCTGACGTGACTCACGAGTGTCAACCGTGACGCTGTTTAAACTACAACACAAAGTCACTTAGTCTTTGTATACGAAGTGGATCTAAGGATAAGAAGTAATGGCAAAAATGTCATGTTTTATAGTCTAAATGCTGCTGAAGAAGATGATAAAATTACAGTGTTCAGCAGAACTCGTCTTTTAAGGTTCCTAAATAGCTTTCAAATAAAAATATATTGAATATTATACTTGATAGCTGGCTCCGTGCTATGAAACCTACCAGTTTAAATGCGCTGCACCGTTTCCGATAGACAAATGGTCAAATATCAACCCAGGACTACAGCTCACTGAGGGCTCTGAAAACTGCGTGGTTTCTTGGCAAGTAGGAAAAATGTAATCAGAAATCAGTGGGGTGGCGTATGTATAATTTTGACCCTGTGTGGATTAGGCTAATCCAAACTTGCGCATTTGATTCTTATTTTTAAAGAGATATTGAGGTTGTTTTTATTATCGCCACAGCCTGCAAAAGGCATTAAATGTTCCCAAATTAACTCGGGTTTTCGTCGTAGTTTTTTTTTTCTCCTCCCACAAACTTGTCCATTCGTTTTGAATTGAGGTTTTGGAAATGTTAATCGTATCCAAAACTCGGCCGTGTGCTCGTGTTGGGATCTCTTGATCGATCTGGTCTTTTCATCCAATTAGAGCCCGTTAAAGCCGCGTGCAAATGTTGTTGCGGAGTTAAAGAGGTGTGGATGGATGTACCTGTGGGGACGAGGGTTTCTCCGCCTCCGCCTGCTCTGACTCACTGCTCGGTGCGGTGCGTTGGTTTGCGGCGGTGTGTGTCGGCAGAGCTGAGGAGTGGCAGACGATCGGCCCTTTTTCTTTTTTTAGACTCCCGAGCTGGCCCGTCTTTGCTGTGTCAGCGTGCTAATGGCCTGTCGCTGCGCGCCTCACGGTGCCGGCCTCAGATCAGAGTTATCGATCGGCCTCTTTTAGAGCCGACGCAGATCAGCGGCACTCAAGCAGAGCGGAGAGTCTGTGTACTTTGTGTTGGATGGAGGAGGCAGGTTCATGAAGAGGAGGGCTGTGGGGTGAAGCCTCTTTATACATCTGCTCTTGAAGCTTTTATCAAATAAACAGCTTGAACCGGAGCGATAATTATGTTCTGTCTTGTTGTACGGCAGGAGAGTTTTTAAGAAGTCTCTGACCCTCGTTCGTTAGGTAATCAGTCAGGTTTGTCTTAATGAGCTCCAGAGACCTCATTGGGTTCTTTTCAGTTCGCAGCTATTTCAGTTTTGGTGCGTCCTTGAAAAGTCAGAAATTCGTGCGTCTAAAAGTAAGGCCTTAAACTGTCTTAAATGAAAAATGAAAGTCAGTGGGGAAATGTTTCCATAGTGACGCAGGGATTCGTCAGTATTTGGGCCTAACGGGTGAATTGGAAGGATTTCTTTTCTTCTTCTTTTTTTTCTGACGGTGTGAACTGTCAAAAAAAAAGGAGAGCATTTGATGCTTCCCTGCAGGACGGTGACCGGGCTCCTGCGACATCAGCGCCGTTTATCTGACTTGAACGTTTTTGAGCCGTGACCTCGGCTCGAGCAGCCGAGCGCCGTTCCGCGGTTGAAGCGTGCCCCCGGCAACGTGTGAACCGTGTGTCTGTTTTCTTCCGCTGGGTGGGGGGAGAAGGAGGGTTTGCCCACCTTCCTGCCTCGCTTTTTTTTTTTTATCTGCGCCATGCTGCTCAGCAGCAGGTGGGTGGGATGGGCGGGGGGGCTCCTTGTGTCATTCAGATTACTGTAGCAGGCTTTAATTTGCTGTGTTGACGTTCCAGCTCTGCGCGGCTCATCCCCGAACTCCCCTTTTGTCTCTTGCTTATTAACCCTGCGGAGAAACTTTTTCCTGCCAACTCGGTCCGCTCTCTTTTCTTCCCTCTGTCCGTCTTTTGTTTTTCGTCCTGAATGCCCTGGCAGCCACCAACCGCAGGTTTGGCACCGAGGACGGTGTGTGTGTGTGTGTTTGTTTTTAAGTGCGTCGTGCTGTTTGATCATTGCTGGCTGACTCTCACCAACTTCTTCTGCATCTGTTTGCTCCTCGGTTCACTTGCTCATCCACTCTGTGCTTCAGCTCTCGACTGCTCTCCGTCTGATCGAGTTCAGCTTGTCAACATTTTTGCTCTTCGGCAAATTTTGTGCACGATGCGCCGAAAAGAAATGGAACCCTTTAAAACCACTGGCTTCAGGGTATTTTATTTGGAGCTTATGCAGCGTATCAGTAAAAAGTAGTGCATGATTGGGAAGTGAAAGGAAAATGTCCTGCGTCTCTACCAGAAATGAAACTTTTCTCCTGTTGTCTTTGATTGGATGGAGGACGTCTGTGAACGCCAGTTTGCAGTTCCTTCCGCAGATTTTCAGTTGGCATTAGGTCTGGACTTTGATTAGGCCAGTCTAACTCATAATAGATATGCTTTAATCTATTCCATTACAGCTCCAGCTGAATGCTTAGGGTGGTTGACCTCTAGGAAGATGAAGCTCCACCTCTCTTCAGAGTTGCCTTAGGCCTTTTTGCCTGCTTCTCGGAACAAAGGGGCCAACTAAAAATGTGTCAATGGTGTATTTTTGTGTCCATTTTGTCGTTAAATATGTGCTGTTTTGTATGATCTGTCACCTAAATTCCCAATGAACACTTTTTGCAAAGACCTGCTGAGATAACCAGCAGAGTTCAAATGCACCACTCGACGCTCGCGATGGAATAAAACATTTAACAGCGAATTAAGTCGGGGCCTTAGTTTTATGTTTAATAAGGTTTTACAACAAGCAATTACAGTAAGAGCTTCCCTTAATCAGATACCCACACAAAGGCCTTGTGTGACTTTTTTAAAATATTTTTTTTAAATCATCCTTATAAAATGTAAGCAAATAATTTCATCAGATTAGTCCCATTAGGAGCCCAATGTTTTCCCCTCCTGTCCTGTTGGCTCAGCGTCCTTGTGTCTGTTTATATCTGCTGGCTGTGGATCAAAAAAAGAAAAAAAAAGTCAAATGAGGTAACTGAAGGGAAAAAGAAAAACTGCTGACGAAGTGTTTCTGTCTGCATCAGATCGTGTGTCAGCTTGAGGTTTTGCCTCAAACTGCCGGCAGGCCGGCGGCTCCACCGTGTTCTCAGCTGCCTTTCTTCGCAGACGTTCAACCCGATTCCTGTTTTTTGCGCTGCGTTTCAGTCTCCCACCAAAGCCGTGTACAACGCCAGACACTGGACCGTGGAGAGCGAGGAGGAACCGCCGCCGCCTTTCTTCTCCTCCCGATCGCACGCAACTTCTGTAAGAACGCAGGACGGCACCGACGCGGCGTCTGACCGGACGCTTAGGTTTTGCGGCTGGACTGCGGAAACTCACGGAAACTTTCCTCCGTTCCCTCTCGCAGGCGTCCGTCCCGACCGGGAGCTCCAGCAAGGAGCCGGCCGACTCCCAGAAGGACGACGGGGTCTTCAAGGCGCCGCCTCCTCCTCCGAAGGTTACGAAGTGCGTCACCGTTCCCACAGATCCGTACCAGGACACGGTCACGGCACTCAAGTGTCATAAAGAACACAAAGAGGTACGCTTCCGTTTGTTTCCCCGAGTCACACTCAGAAACTCCTGACTAAAAACCAGGAAACGCTTCCGACTTCTCTTCCCCGCCGTCTCGCGTCTGCAGCTCTACACGGTGGTCCAGCATGTGAAGCACTTCAACGACGTGGTGGAGTTTGGGGAAAACCAGGAGTTCACGGACGACTTCGAGTACCTCGCCACCGGCCTGAAGAGCGGCCAGCCGCTCAACACTCGGTGCCTTAGGTATGAAAACGAACACCTGATTCTAACGGTTATAAAAGGAGCTTAATAGATTTTACATTTTTATTCTTACAGAATTTCAGCCCTAATTTGGATGGAGTGTTGACTTGTGTCGTGGCCATCACTGTTGTTTGGTTTCTTCAGTGAGATCAGTAATCGATTAGTCGATGGTTATGTCAATGATCGGTCAGCCACGATTAATTCGGTTAATCGTTTCAGCCCTACTTTAGAGTGTTTTGCATGCGCCACTGAAGGGTGTCGTGAACATCACAGTTGTTTGGTTTTCTCCAGTGTGATCAGCCTGGCGACCCGCTGCGCCATGCCGAGCTTCAGGATGCACCTCCGGGCCAGAGGGAAGGTGGCTCAGGTCTTCAAAACGCTGAACGACGCCCCGCAGCTCCCGGTAGCGATCACACTCGGAAGAGCGACGCGGCTTTCCGGAACTGAGCCGAGTGCTTTGACCCAGATTGTGTTAATCTGCTGGTTATCACGCTCTCTCTCCTCTCCTCTCCTCAACCTTCAGAACCTGGCTCTGTGCACAGCAGCTCTGATGTACATCCTGAGCCGCGACCGGCTAAACATGGACCTGGACCGGTCCTGTTTGGACCTGATGATCCGGCTCCTCGAGCTGGACCAGGACCACGGAGCGGCGGCGGAGCCGGACTCCAGCGTCCAGTTTAGTGCCAAAGAGCTGGCCAAGATAAAGGAGAAGATCAGGAAGCTGTGCGACACCGTGCACAACAAGCACCTGGACCTGCAGAACATTACGGTGCCGTAACGCTCCGAGTCCTTTCATTTCCGATTTTCAGGCTTTTTTATTTAATTTTTTTTGTGAAAAGAAGCTGCTCCTAAAACAGCTTCTTCACACCACCCACAGATTCCAGGCTGTTTTTAGCAGCTCGATCGGAGCTGAACTAAAACGCTGCTCATCCTCTCCCCTTCTCCTTACAGACGGGTCATTTAGCCATGGAGACGCTGCTGTCTCTGACCTCGAAGCGAGCGGGAGACTGGTTCAAAGAGGAGCTGCGGCTGCTGGGAGGACTGGATCACATCGTGGATAAAGGTGTTTGTCTCAAAGGGACAGAAAACGCTCGCCGTCTCCCGAGTGTTGAATGTGACCGTGGCTGTCTCCCCCGATCTCCACAGTGAAGGAGTGCGTCGACAACCTGGACCAGGAGGACCAGGAGGAGAAGCTGGTTTCGTCGCTGTGGGGAGCGGAGCGGTGTCTGCGGGTGCTGGAGAGCGTAAGTGTTTTCAGGGGGGGGAGGAAACTTGAAGCCGCACTGCAAGAAAAAAAAAAAAGTTTATCCAAGTACGTTTGAAATGAGACAAAACTAACTTCAAAGTAACTTTCTAGATAGATATAACTTGTTTTGAGTGAATAATACTAATTAAAAAAAAAAAACTAAAAAGAAACTACTAGTTCCACTGGCAGATTATTTCATGTATAGCAAGTTAGTGGAACTAGTACTTTTTAAAAAATTTTTAATCAATATTATGGAATAATTAACGTAAAACAAGCTATATCTTGCTGAAAAGTTACTTTTAAGTTAGTTTTGTGTTATTTCAAGTGTATTAAGATATTTGTAATAGAAAGTGTCAGCATAGGATTCACACACAAAAAAAAATCAAAGAAAAGCTCCGAATGAAACGGAAATGAGTGACCGTTTGGGTTCATGCAGGTGTCCGTCCACAATCCAGAGAACCAGGGCTACTTGATCGCCTACAAGGACTCGTCGCTCATCGTCTCCTCCGCAAAGTGAGTAAGCTTGCTTTAGGATCCGACTGCGGATCCTAAATATATGCGGCGTTGCCGGGTCAAGCCGCATATATTTTATCTACTGAAACTTCTTCCTCGTTGTGTGACGATCAGACCGAAGCCACGTAAATCCAGACGTATTGATTTCCCCCGTCAGAAGCTGGAAGCGCGCGTCGCCTCCCCAGCCAACCCCCGTCTTTGTGTTCCGTGTGCGTCACTCGCCATTCAGTGGATCGTTATCGGGGTTTTGTCGCTCCATTTCCTTGTCGTGACCTCCTGTCACTCTCAGCGGCGACCTTTTTACCTCTGACCTCAGCTGGAGGAGAGGATGACGTCACTGTTTCGCTTGTTTCTTCGGGTGGTGGGGAAGCGGGGGGTTTGTTCTCAGGTGTTGCAGCCCGAAGGCAGTTTTCTAACCTTTCTGTGCTTCAGTTTGGTCTCAGAAAAGATTTCAGGCATCAATCCTCTTAAATAATCAGCTGTAATGCTGACTGACGGGTGGGGATTCAACGAGAACGCTGAAACAAATGAAAAAGAATCAAAAGTTATCTACCAGAAATAATGTAGAGCTTAATTTTTTTTATGAACAATATGAACAATCCATAAGTAAGTGGAATGCTCTTGAGCAAATTAGCTTTGTTTTTGTTGTTTTTTTCTTACTGAGAATTACTTGACTTTTTATAATTTTTTAAAATTAGGAATTAGGTTTATGTAAGCACCAGAACAGGGAATAAAATAATACGAAGGCATTTACAACAGTGTGAATTAACAAAGCTGCAAAGGGACAATAAAAACGGAGGTTATTTATTTAGTCATACATCACCAACCGGCTGTCGTTTCCGCAGCTAACATCACCACAAGGTGGCAGTAATGCACACAGTCGTTGAGCTCGATAAACCTTCCAAAAGAGACAAACTCCACCGTCCCAGTTTCATTTGGATGAATTACAGAACCCAGTCACGAGCGTGTTAAAGAGGAACTCTGCTGATGACTGAGACGTTGTGAGAACCGCCATTATCTGAAGGAAGACGAAGAATCAGTTGACCAGCTGATTCTCCTCCCGGCTCCTCCTGCTTTCCTGCCCTTTGGGTGACCGGGCAAAGAGCGACAAAGAGCCGCTGTTTGGGAGTGCGACACAGGCTTCGGTCTGAGCCCTCAGCTGTCCGCTGGTTAACTCGATTAACCCCGAAATCCACGGGGTGAGGCCCCCGGAGTGACCGAGCTCTGCTACCGAAACAGCCAGACGGCATGGGCTCTCCGTTCTCTTCATCCGTCTCGCTCGTTTTTTGTTCCCTTCGGTCTCTCTGTCACTCCCTCGCTCTTTATTTCCTTCCTTTGTTCCAGTTTCCTGCTTTCCTTCTCTCTGCAGAAGCTCCTCCGTCTGCATCCGACGGCTTCAGCTGTCTGCAGGCCTAATCTGATAAACCCCAAACGGAACGCAGCAGGTCCTTCTGCCGTTTGATGAGCCTCATTTTGTCTGGCCATGAACTTCATTAGAGATGGTTCTCTGAAAGGGAAAGAAGGATCGTCTGTGACAGTGTTTTTTTCTGAGGAAGACTCTTCGTTTCCCAGATGAGACCAAAATTAAATTTTCATAACCTGTATCTAACACACACATCTTACGTATCAGTCTGAACACACCTCCCCCATGTTAAAACACGGTGGTGGCTGCATTGTGCTTTCTGTAGAACACTGAATCATTGAAAGCCCATTAAAAGTGCCAACTTTCCATCATTTTGTAAATAATGACACTTCCATGCACTTTTAATGGATTCAATACAACTTTTTAGAGCAACTCGGCATCAAAAGTGTCATTATTTACCAAATGACGCTTCATAACAACAGTTAAACATTCATAATGACCCTTTCGTGTTCATGACAGATGTTATGTCATGTTTATGACAGTGTCATGTTGGTCTTATGCTCAAATAAAGTGTTACCGGATTGGTTCCTCACCTTAACCAAAGAGCAAAGGGACTTAAAATAGCTAACAGCAACATTAGCATTTTTGTCGTCGACGGCCAACGATCCCAATCGCATTTACAAAAGACTGGCTTAAAAAACAAAGAATCAAAACCTTCATTTGAGCGAGGATGAGCTTCCTCCGCATCGTGACTGTAGATTCCCCCCTCGCTGCCCCTGTGAGCTCTGAAGTTAATTTCATCCAGATGTTCCTTTTATGTCTTTCCTTCTGTCTTTCTTTGCGTCCAGACTCTGGTTTCTGCTCTGTTCATTCACCGCTGACATTTGATCTAATTTGGTTATTTACATCGTGCTGCTGACCCACTTCACCCTCCCAGCTGCTGCAGTCGGACTTTGCGCGCGCACACACACACACACAAACACAAACAGCGGTTTCCCTGAATGCGGCTCTGTTTTATTACGTCGTTGAAGAGTTAAAGTCCTGTTCAGAATCTGGACGTGAACCAAGTTGGTCACCTGACAGGCTAGAACTTTCAACACTTTTCAACGTTATTTATAGTTGAAAACTCATGTTTTCAGACACCTAATGAAAAAGACAGACTTTTTTCTTTTTTTTTTACTTACTGTGAGAAGTTAAATCGGACAAAACTTCTAAAAACTGCTGAAAACTGCTAAACTTGGCAAGAAAATATTTCATTTGAGCTGGGATGTCATTAACCTTAACACGATTTGTTTGTATTGTGAATATTTATTATTCCTAAAAGGTATAAGGACTTATTGTTCCGTGCAATTGATGTAAAGGTTGGGCTTGTGTTTTATACTTTAAACAACGTCATTTAAGTTGGGGGATTTTTGTTGAATTGGTTTTTTTGATCTCACACCACCAGTTCCTGTGGCGATAATATTTTGCGATTAAGCGTTGAACCTTCTGTCTCAGGGCTCTGAGGAGGTGCGAGCAGATGATCCAGCGGTACAGCAGGGAGGTGAAGTCGGACGGCGGCACGGTGGGGAAAGCAGTGGAGAACTGCATGAGGGCCATCATCGGAGTCCTGCTCAACCTGACGCACGACAACGGTGAGGCTCCGATGTTTGAACCACAAAATAAGCAGTTAGAGACCAGTGCTCTCATGTGTTTTTTTTTGTTTTGTTTTTTGTGTGTGTGTGTTTACGCAGAGTGGGGCAGCACAAAAACGGGCGAGCAGGAGGATTTGATAGCGACCGCTCTCAACTGCGTTCTCAAAGTCCCTCAGTATCTTCCTCAGGAGCAGAGATTTGATGTCAGAGTGCTGGTGCGCATCACACGACACCCCGAGCCGACAGGAAAACCCCCGAGAAACAAAAAGCCCTGCTGAACACGATCTGGAGTGTAACGATCGACCTTTTGCGTTTCCGGTGCGTTTCAGGGTCTGGGGCTGCTGATCAACCTGGTGGAGTACAGTGCCAGGAATAGATACTTCCTGATGGAGATGGAGATGGAGGGGGGCCAGGGGCCGTGCGACTCCACCGTCCTGCTCGGCGAGCAGCATCAAGATCTGGGCGGTGGTGGCAACGGCGGCGGGCCTCTGAGCGCCATTGCAGCTCTCGTACAGGTAGGGCTGGGTGATGTGGGCTCAGAATTTTATTGCGATATTTCCTGATGCTATTGTGATAACGATAAAAACCATGATAAACTATTTATTACTTCTTTTTTTTTTTTTTTGGTAACTTAACTGTGTGACTGCATGGCGCAGCATTTGTAGCGCCACAATCGCACATCTTGACAGACGTAACCATTTGACTCGGGCGTCATCAGGACGCCACTTACTGCTGTTTTATTTCATGAGTGTGTTTTTAATGATATTTTTGAATTTGCAGATATTTATTGATGCTCCCATGACAGAAAGCACAGAAAGTGGTCAAAATATTTCTGATAATACTGTCAGTTTTTTTTTTCTTCTTATTTTGCGTCTTTAATTAGAATTTATTGAGACTCAGATAAATCAGGATTCTTATTGCAATGAGAAATTTTCATGATAAATGATACGATAAAATTAGATTTAATGTTGGGAAAGCCAAATTTTGCTCTGAACTGGTCATTTCAAATTATCCTGGGCTTAATGTAACCCAGTATCAGAATAATAATTTTTAAAAAAAACTTTGAATATGATTGAACTTGTTTCCCCCTCAGCTGTTCCTGCAGCGCGAGCGAGCTGCCGTGCTGGCCGAGGCGCAGACCGATGACCTCATCAAAGAGGCTCCGAAGCCGGCGCTCGACCAGAGCGGCGAGTGGCAGGAGACCGGAGGCGAGATCCAGTGGGTCGCCAACGACAACGCCTCAGACAAGCAGGAGGAGGCCAAGAAGAAGAATAACGACGAGGAGGATGAGCAGTTGGACCTAAACAAAGGTAGAGCGGCGCTCCAGTTTACTCTATAGCCAGAACTCGGTTGAACTGTGGGAATAAAGCGTCCCGATTTCTTCCCCGTAGCTCTGCAGCACGCAGGGAAGCACATGGAGGACAGCATCGTAGCCTCGTACACAGCACTGCTGCTGGGCTGCCTGTGTCAGGGGAGCCCGGTGAGTCTCACTGCGTTGCGCCACACATCCCGCTGACAGAGAGGTGCAGTTTCTATGATTAATTACCGCCGTCTGGTGTTTGTTTCCACCAGATGAATGTGACTACTGTGAGAGAAAACCTGCCAAAAGGAGATTTCTCCATCATGACAGAAATGCTGAAGAAGTTCCTCAACTTCATGAACCTCACAGTGAGTCGCAGCCTTTGGAACATTTCTGTATCTGAGAATGAACAGCACAGACTTTTTTTTTTTTTTTTTTGACAGCAGCACTAAGGAGTTGAGATTATAAACTAATTTTATCAGTGCATGTTAGCAACTAGCATGGCAAGCAGTACAGCAATCGTCGTGTAAGTATTTTTAACAGCTGATGATTTCTAAAAAATCCCGCCACCATTTCCAAATCAATGAGCGACACGTTGAAAGCTCAAAACGGCGACGCCTTAACTGTGTTGTAGGCGTTCAGCCTTCCTGTTATCTGCCTTAAGTATGGCTCTCTCTCGCTCTCCTGCAGCCTGGGAGAACCTCAGACACGTCTCAACATGTTGTAGACAAACAGCCGTGAACAGCTTCTCACATCTGGCTTCGTTATTAAACACATCACCGATAACAAAAAAGTTTTCCTAGATTTATAGGTTGAAACAATGCAAGGCGCAGGACAGCTGTAATGATTCTGATACGAGTTGAAATTTATTGTGGATTTTCTTTTTAGCTTTTAGCTAAGCAGAGATTAAAATGATTTATGGATTAGGTCAGTGCTGATGATTTTTTCGAAGGTTTTTTTTCCCTGAAACTCTGCTCTCTCTGTCTGCAGTGCGACGTCGGCACCGCAGGACAGAAGTCCATCTCCCGGATTATTGACTACCTGGAGCATTGCTAGAGAAGCCTGACACACACACACACATACAAACTCTATGCCTCACACACCAACACATACACTGTCCTCTGCCCCTGAGAGACGCCTCCTCCAGTCAAAGGCAGCCCCTTTCACACCCCCGTGGTTCGTCGTTCGTTGTCATTAGTGGACGATTTGGTTCCTCCACCCGTTCTTAAGTGTCACCCTAAAACACCGTTTGGCTTTTATTTGTTTTTATTTAAAGTTCCTCGGGATGTTGTTTTTATTTCCAATCTCGACTTTTCCTCTTTGCTTTTCTGAATTTCTTTTTGAAAATTCCTCATCCAGCTCATCCTCCCTCCGATTGCAAACGTTTTTGTTTTGTTTTTTTCCTGCGCCCACTCCCTCCTGTCCTCGAAGCTTCAAAACATCGCAAGATGATTTAAAAGAAGAAGAAAAAACCCCAGAGAAGTCCAAATTGATCTCTTTGCTTTGAAAGTGACATCCTCTCTACTCCTGTCATCTTGCGCTTCTCTTCCTTTTTCACCTCTCGACTCTGTGGAAAAGACGCTCAGGAATCAAAGCTATTGATCTTTTGTGGGTCAGAAGCACAGAAACTAGTCCGGACCACCTGGAAGTGTCACTTTGGGCCATATTTTTTCCCGTTTATTAGAACCGACAGGCTTTTTTTTTTTTTTTTTTCTCTCGTTTGCATTGTCAAAATTCAGTTTTTCTGAACATTTTCTAGATGTAACACCCGTTTTATTCCTCACAAACGGCTGTAGATGGACGCAGACACTAAGGAAGATGAACAGAGATCAAACACGGCTGAGAAAAGAGGAGAGAGGAACTGAAAGTGACGCCAAGATATTCTGAGGGTCCCTGGAAGCTTCAGGTGGAAATTTCTTTTTAGTTTCCTTTTGGGTTTCTCAGACTTCAAATGGTGTGTTTCTGACTCACTGGAACCCAGAGGTCGATTGGCTCGTTCGACTCTGAGGATTATCAGGTTGGAGATAAATCTAAACCTAGAAAAAAAGAAGTTCCTAGGATGAAAACCATTACTGAAGCAAGGATCATTTTTGGCATTTCGTAGAAAAAAACAAAAAACGTCTCAATAAACATTTCACAGGAACCAACACCTTTGAGTCTCGTATAAACCCCAACAGTGTTGGTAATTCATAGTTTTACTCCTTTTAACTCTGCAGCCTGTGCTCTCTCCTCAAATATGTGTTCTACGTTTTTCCAGTTTCGCTTTCCACTGGATTCGATGTTGTTTAGATACCAAATTCAGGTTCTTCAAAGGTTTCTTAATTTGTTCGAGGCACGTGTCATCACACACACACACACACACACACACACAATTCAATCTTCACACCTTTAAACAGAAGTTTACAGAGCTTTATTCCCGGACGTCTGCAGAATGAATGGAAGAGCTTTCTGTACATAGTCCCTGTACATAGATTGATTTCCTCGTGTAGGAGGAAAGTTATTTGGGGGGCTGGGGGGCTAAAATGGGTGGGTCTGGGGTTATAAAGGGTGGGGTTGTGGGAAAATTGAGGGAGGGGGGTTGGGTTAAATTTAATTTTAGATGCTAGACTTTTCTGAATCGGACTCTATTTTTCATTTTCTAAAGCTTTTTTTTGTTTTGTTTTGTTTTTTTTCGCCCAGTTGTGTGTTTGTTTTGGACGGATGGACAGAGAGCTTCTGCAGGAAAACTTGATCTTTGTACCAATTTGCAGACTTGTGTCTTTGGTTACATGTATATAATTTTAAAATAATAAAAATTGCTACTTTCAGTAACTGCTTGACTGCTTTCTTCCCCCCTCAATATCCTGAATTATCACTCAGCAATTTTTTTTTTGGGGGGGCGGGGGGATATTATTGTGTGAAAAGGAGAAAAAAAATCTTATATCTCCTAAATGACCTGAATATAAAAAGCTGCAGACTGAAAGATTATTGCAGAATTTATTTACAATCAGTAGAAAACGGTAAAAAAAAGAAAAAAGAAAAAAAAGTTTTGAGTCTTTTGGTGTCCCTCAGTTTCTATCACGCGTTCTGGTTATCTGCTCCTCTCCGCGTTCCGAACCTCACCCTCAGGTCCAGCTCGGTTCGGTTCCGAAGGCCCGCATGTCCCGGTCCCGTCCTGCAGCAGCTCAGTCAGGGTGCTGATGTAAATCTGCGCCATCTGCAGAGTCTCCGATTTGGACAGCTTCTTCTCGCTCTCCAAGTTCGGGATGACGCTCCGCAGCCGGTCGAACGCCACGTTCAGTCCGAGCATCCTTCTCCTCTCCCGGGCGTTGGCGGCCAGGCGCCGCCGCCTCTGCGCCCGCTCCAGGGCGCACCTGTCGGGCTGCAGGTAGTGCAGCGCTGGGCCCAGCCGGAGCTCCACGATGGCGCACGGGGACGCCTCGCAGAAGTCACGGCCGTCTCTGGAGCGCGCCGCCTCGGCTTGCTCCTGCGCTCGGGTCCGCTGCAGCAGCGCATGGATGTCCCCGCTGAGATCCACGGGGGCCGCGGGTCCGACCCCGCCCTCCGGAGTTGTGGTGATGAAGGGCGCAAACAGGCCTTTACGCGGCGGCATGTCTCTACTTGTTCCTCTGAAGCAGAACCAGACAGCGCTGGGGGACGGAAGCGCAAATTCAAACTTCCCCAACTCTGGGACGGGAATTTATGGACCCGAGAGACACGGGGGGGAGGGGGGGGGACACACGGCTTGCGTGAATCCGGGGGCGTGGAGAAGGTCGTGTGCTGCCTAATGAACAGAGCCAAAGCCACGGCAGGAGGTCCATTAACCAAGTTCATCAAAAAAGGATTAGAAGCGAGTCAGTGAGCGTTGAGGACCGAGGAGGGTGCAGGAGAGGAAACAGTCCGTCTTATTGGACCAGTGATGCACGCGGCTTTTGGAGGGCCTTTCGCTGCCTGCATTTAAATCAAACAGACTCAAATAAAATGTGCTGCAAGTTCTCTAGTTATTCCAGAAAAGCGGTATTTCTTTTTACTGAATATTTCAGCCCTTGAATCTGTTTCGAGTAAATATTAAACTGCCTTTAAATCAGGGTGATAGAACTTGTGTAGCCCGGTCATTTAAATATTTTTGTCATTTTGTCAATATATGTCATTTATAGGTGAGTTTCTTTTGACTGACCGTTCATAACAGTTGCTGTAAATGTATTTAATATTTTTGTAACATTTTGATATTTCTTTTATAGTTTATCAACAACGTAAAAATGTCAATGAAAATTTGGAAAATGAGTAACGAATTAAAAACGTATTGAATTGTAAATGAAGTTACTGAATAAACAATTATAAAGTAACTCAGAAATGGGATAAATAAATAAAAATCTCTGAAAATAAAGAATAAAAAAAATATCCTAGAATTAAATATAAATGGAAATAAGTTCCAAGTGCTTCACAAAATAAACATAATACAGTCAACAGAAAACGAGCAATGAACATTGCATTTTGTAAAATGTCAGTCAAAAATCATCAAGCAAATGTGCATCAAATATGTTGATCAATGTTCTTGCTACACAGCTCTAAAGTGTTTTTGTTTTGTTTTTTGCCTCGATTTAAAGGTAGTCAGCGTTTCAGCATCTTTGCAGCTTTCTGGAAGTTTGTTCCCGATTTGAGTTGAGATTTAGTTGCATCAAAATATGACGGGACGTTTCTCAAAGGAATGTAACTCCTGTAATCCCTATGGATGTTTGTCCCTGAGTGCATCTGAGTAATCCAACCTTTGATGCAACAGCTTCTTCCTCTATGATTGGCCTTTCAGCCCATGTTGATATGAGCCTTTTTTTTTATTGTGGATAATGAGACTCGATAATGTTTGGCTTATCCTTACAAAATGTTACGTCTTAGCTTTGGGTATGGCTGTTTATACTTGAATGTAATTGTTTATACAGGTGAATGGGACAATTTCATGCATCTGGAAATTTTACAAGACTTCAGGAGGTCCTCAGTTCTCTTCCCAATTCCTTGGCTGACTTCTTTTTTGTTTTCTTTACGATGTCACACAAGGACATCATGAGACGTTGATTTGAGGCCTTAAAATAAGAAAGCAATTGTGTCATCTGGCATTTAGCAAATTAAAGTTGTTTTATTAACCCCAACATGATTTCCAAAACGAGACAGATTTATTCTCAGAAATTGAGAGAGGAAAAGTTTGCTTTTTTTTTCTACAGTGTTTGTGATTGTCTGGTGTAAGTGAAACAAACTTTATCGTCTGATTTTTATAGATTTAAATAATTAAAATATTTAAAGAAACACAAGTGAAAGCTGCAGGGTTTGTTAGAGTGAACTAAATAATTCATTGGGTTGAGGAGTACCACTTCATCGCCCCCCTCCACTTCCCCAAGAGTTTGGACTGAAAGGTGAAGTTTGGTTCACGAGCATATTAACCGATGACGTTGGGAGCTTGTGCTTTTTTTTGTTTTTTTTTAACCTCTGCAGGTTGTAGCCTTGTTGTTGTGACACATTAAAAAAGCTCATCAGTCTGGAAGTGTGCATCTTGTTTTTAGAGTTAATTAAAAGTGCGCGCGGCTTCCTGCGGGGAGGGCCTCACGATGACTGACAGTAACTGGCTCACTCTGGACAGACTCTTAATGGGATTTAGCGGCGTGTCCCGACCACCGTGTGCCAGAGCTCTGCCGGTTCCGAGCCGGGCCTTTACAGACACCGCAGCGTGGGGCCGTGTCCGGGGACACACATGGAGCATAATGGACTCCTTATGGCCGTGCGGACCCTCGCTGTCCGAGGTCCAGCGGTGGGGGTTCGCCAGTTTTTGTTCCGCTGCTCTGGAGCACGTGGGGAGGTTTGGCTTCGCGGCTCGGATGACAGTTGCTGGCACGCTCTGCTCTATTGAACCCAATGAAACGGCTCGTTGCAGCCAGCGGGCGGACACAAGCCGCAGATCAAAACCTCCCACCGCCGATACCGACCCGACCAGATGGACCCCCAACATGTCAACTTTAAAGCTTCGGTAAAATAAAAATAAATACATTTAAAAAAACGCAGATTAATAGTCACCGCGTTCGACCGCAGTGACTTTTGAATAATTTCAGGATTTTTGTCGCGTTCATGACGTCAGAACCTCTTGTGTTTTCTGGGGGTTTTATTTTATGTGATAGGTTTTTAAAGCAGGGCAGGATGATTAAACATCTTACAGAGAGCCCTGTTCAGTTAATCATCTGAAAATGGAGAAGTCCGTGGCAACGGTAAGCCCGTCAGGTCAGGCAGGCAGGTTGACCATCCAGCAGGACGATAACCCTCAACCTTCAGCTATAGTGTTTGTTGACGGCCATGTTTAGGCTGGCTTCTGCACAGTTTGTAGTTTTTCAGCTGGCTGTTTGCTCAGAGTTTGAGGTTTGAAGTAGAGCTGGACGATATGGCTGTAAAAACGTATCACGATACCAGGGTGTCGTGATACGTCTATCGATAATTATTGATTAGTTATTTGTTGCAAATATTTGAAATAACTGCCAATCAGGCGGCATGGGCTTTTCTGCTTTATCCTCAGCTTTTACTCCACACTGGTTTCTCATTATTTTTTTAGCAGTTATGAGGCATGGTGGTGAAGCCTCAAGTTGTTGCTAGGTAACCAGGGTGAGGGAACCAAAGATTGAGTGAGGTAGTTGATGTCGCCAATTTTTCTTAGCTAGCCTTTCCTCTGCCTACATTAACCAGAATGCTATGAAGCTCTGGATTGGAGTTCAGTGAATTTATTGAATATCATATCAGACGTGTCATCTATTGATCATGCGTCTGTCATCACATATATTATTGATTTATTGTCCAGCCCTCGTTTGAAGTGTCAAATAAATTAAAAAAAATCCTCCAAAAAAACCAAAGAAACAATATGATCATGCACATCTCCTTATGGATTTTTTTTTTACCTCCTAGTCTCTCAGTGATGTTGCTAAAATTTAATAAATCAATATCTTCATGACATTTTTTAGCATTGTCTACAAAAAAAAAGGAGAAAACTTTGAACCTTTTCTCCAGTGTTTTCTTTATGTGAGCCCTGTGATACGGTTTGTTTCTGCTTGGAGTCACCGGGCCCTTTGCTTTGCTTTCCTTTGGAAGTGAAAGAGACACATTGGTTGGTTGGGGTGAGGGGGTGGGGGAGGTTTGTGTTCAGCTGTTAACACGCTTCGCTTTATTAAACCCAATAAAACGGCTCGTTGCAGCCTGCCGACTGACACGGGCTGCGGATCAAACTGATCTCCTGCGAGACGGCGAGGAAACGTCACCAGCCACGCTGCCGCTTCAGCAGGTTTCAGCTGCTTCCATTCCAGGCCTGAACCCGTTTCCGCTCCTGGTGACGGCTTTCCAGGTCTGCGAAGCACACGGAAGCTTGGAAAACTGAGTTATTCTTGTGCTTCTGCTGCATGGAAAAAAAACGCAAAGTAATCTCTGAATGAAAGGATGTAAAAATGTAAACTTTTCAGATGAGATTCAATGTACTCTTTTTTTTCTTCTTCTTTAGTCTATTAAATGTAGGATAAGTATGAAAATGTTACTAAGGAGCCAATTTTGGCACAGCAATTTATGGTTTTTGCTGTGACCTTCACTCATAATATATCTGCACTTAAACTATATATATATATATATTTTTTTTTTTTTTACCCCTCATCTTAACCTAAATTTGTTTAGATGTTGAATGGATTCGTGAGGGCGGCGACGAGCCCTAAAACGAGAGATGAGCCGTGAGCCGTCGGTTTCTCGAGCTGCGGAGATTTCAGTCTTTTCTTTTTTTTTTAATCTCTGCTTCATTTCAGCACCTTGCGTCATGACACGGACGAGTTGCTAAAAGATTTTCAAGTGTTTCTATTTTCTTCTTTTTCTGAATGAAATCGTCTGCAGCCGGGAAGCTTAAAAATCAATTTGATGCAGGAAAACAAAGAAACAAACAAACAAATAAAAAAATCCCACAGATAAAAAAAATAATCTGTATGTGTTTTAAACCAGAATAATGGATATTTTAAATGAACAAACACTGCTGTGAAAACGTGTTTGCCCTGGTAGATTTCTTCTATTTTTTTTGTTTTTACTTTATTGTCTTATCTCTATGTTCCAGATTATCACAGATTTTAATATTGGATAAAGAATATGATGAGTAAATGATAGAGCTATTCTAACCAAACTGGCCTAAGCAAATGTCCCTCTTGTCAAATCATGATTTTACTTAGAATTAACTCAATTTTTTTTTGGCTAATATTTTGTGGACTGATTAGACAAAAATGCATGTTTTTTTTTGTGTAAATCTGCTACCTGTTGTTACAGCTTGAGTAAAACAAACACATTTCAGAAAAAAAATTGCACTCAAAGTGGAAACATGGTAGTGAGAGTATGATGATCTTTGACTACTTACTAAAATGTACTAGTAATTCTCAAAATTGTTCATGTAACACTTAAGATGTGATTACAGTGCTAGACTCAGAACAGGACCAGTGCTTGGTTCGGCTATGGGAGTAGGGAGAAGTGTAAGTATATCAATTACCACAGACCAGAAAATAAGTTTAAACTGCCGGCTTATTATTTTTAGTAGGAAAAGAAAATAAACAACAATTATACAAACAGTTGACATACAATGACACAAATTCAATACAAAATAGTTCCCCTATTTCTTTAGAATGATTTATTTAATCCCTTCTTTGAAATTTAAACCTATTATTAGGTATTAAAAGAATACTATATATTTAGATCTAGGTTATAGTTCTATTTAAGTTCAGTTTATACTTAATTGAATTTGTTTTAATCTTTTCAAATCTATTTTAGTTTAGTGTTCTTGTAAGAAGTTAAAGTTTTTTAATTTTCTGTTTTAACCGTTTCTTATTTCTATTTTAACCCAACAACAATTTCACATTCTACACACTGTAACACACATTGAATGTGGTTCAAAGAAAAAAACAATAAAACACAACAGACACAATCCGGCAAAAGACCGAATAACTTGTGCTTCAAATCGATGCCTTCTCTCTCTGATGATCCTGAAGGGTTAATCCCGTCTCTCTGAATCCACTGCTGTCTCAGCAGGAAACATGCGCAGGTCATACCAGTTTGGATGAATTGCCGTATCCAGCAGAGGGCGTAGTTCCTGCTAGACGGTTACAGGGCTCCTGGGTTACGCGCCATCTTGTTTCTCACTAGCGGAATCCAACTCGGCAATCGACTCGGAATTTCCCGGTCCAATTTCCAGCATAACCTCAAAAAGGCCTGGTTTAATAACCAACAAAGCATAACAAAAGTTTATTTAACTCCGCTTGGTACTGAATAAAGTTATATACTCGCCGATTTGGCGGTTGAACATGTGTGTGGGTGGTGGGGAACATGCTTCACCCACCTCAGCTCATCCGTTACTTCCACAGTTTTTGAACATAAAACAACATAAATGCGCTACTTTAGCTTTCCGTTTCAACGAAATAAAAATACTTTACAAATACGTTCTTCTCAGAAAATAAAATACACTTTTTAACTCACCAAGTCCAGTTCTGTAACATATAACACAATCCCGAACACAGTCAGGTTGAAAAGTGCAGAACGCTCCTTCTCCAAAAATGGAAAAAATGTTTTTAATCGTCGATTTGTCTTATTTTTTTCTTGTTCGCAGCACAACTCTCTTAGCTTCTTTGTTCTTTGCTTCTTCTTCGCTCTCTCTGCTT
Source organism: Poecilia reticulata (assembly GCF_904066995.2). Classification (NCBI taxonomy): domain Eukaryota; kingdom Metazoa; phylum Chordata; class Actinopteri; order Cyprinodontiformes; family Poeciliidae; genus Poecilia; species Poecilia reticulata. The sequence goes on from NC_088848.1 coordinate 16,412,596, forward strand.
CTTCTGGCGCGAGAACATAGCAATCCGGTTGGCTGGAGCTAGTCACATGGGCTACACATCAATGTGACCCTTCAGAATAAGAGATTTATCTCACTCGTGACCTTTTTAGCTGCTGACAAAATAAAGCTGTTTTATGCAGATTTTTAACCAAATAAAATATAACATGAAATACAACACTTATGGTGTCTGTAATTATTGCTTATTATATTTTATACTGTTTTAAGACCTATTTATTCTCCTATTTATTTATTTATGTCCTATTTATCTATTTTATAGCTATTTTTATGAAAAGGCTTGCATTTATTGAAGATTATGTTAACCTGGGTTACATTCACAAAGCCAGTTTGTGGGGGAAAAAGAAATCCTGGATGATAAAAACCATAAACAAATATATAAGGCTTCCTCTGTCTTTATGAATGTTCAAACCAAAGTTCCTCTATTATAAATACTAATAAGCTGCTTGTTCTGTTGGAAAATTCAGTAAAAAAAAAAAGAAAAGAAAAAAGTTATTTTTCCAGAAATCTTTAGGATTTAGGGGAAAAAAAGTGTTCCCTGGAACATTTTCAACAAAACCATAAAATTCCCCCAAAACATCTCCTCTTTTACAATGTAAATAGGAGCAAGAGAAAGATAAAGAAGAGTCAAGTTAAAAGGTAATCATCCAATCAGGGAGCTGCCAAACAGGGAGAGCTCCAGGTGACGGTCGTCGCAGCAGCGACATCAAAGAGCTGCTGCGATTGATCAGAAAACACAGATCACACTACCGGTCCGATCAATAAGCCAGCAGCCACACTAACAGAACAATGACCAGAGACACCACTGAACACACACATTTGTCTCTGGCCACACCAGCAGTCCTTTTTGTCTCTCTGTTCACACACACACGGTTTGGCTTCACAACACATCCTGCAGCTCCAATCACCAATTATTGATCGGGATGGCTGTGTCTGTGCGAGTGTGAGGCCACCAGGAGTGTGTCAGCCGTGTTATCCCACCATTAGAAAACCTCAGCTTCTTCTGTCGGCCCCGAGGACCTGCAACGTTTAAATATTTACGACTGATGACGTGCTTTATTTATTTTCCGTCCAATTTTTCTTTTTCTGAGATTGTTGTTTTAGTCAACTCTGCCATACTCTTTCCATCCATCCAAAAGGATTAACAAAACGTTTTCTATTGCATTTATGATGAGAAAGCTGCTTGCATCCCATGATTCCCGTCCAGAATATGTTTTAATTCTGTGTCAGATTTGAGGGTGCAATAACTGCCTCTGCATCCAGATTGAGAAGCAACTGAAAACTCTGTCGGTGTCATGCGACCACTGCCTTGCTTCGTTCATCCATCTTCATTGCCCTCCTCCCTTGCTCCCTTCGCTCTGAATTTTTCTGCCCCCTCCATAAGCCGGCTGCATCTGTGACAGACGATCCGGTCGACCTTGTTTTTCTCACCTTGATGAGTTGACCTCCGACCTGCAACACCGCCGAGGTGTGATTAATTACAGGCTCGAGAGGCAGAGGAGGTGCCAGAACCATCAGGTTAGATTATGGAGACTGTCTGGAGGGGGGAGAGGGAGGAGGGCAAGGAGGTAAATTATAAATGGAGAGCTATCTCTTCTTCTGCTGTTTGTGTTGGTGCCGTGTTTCTGCTTCAGTGGGGATTTGTTTTCTGAACCAAAAAACTTGGCAAAAGTATTTTAGAAAGTTCCCTTAGAAAGCCTGGAGTGGCGTACTGCTGTAAAAATGTAATAAACGTAAAAGAAAATCAGATTCTAATCTGTTTTACTCTGATTAGTTGCTGATGCGAAACAACACTGAGGTGGATTTTGCTCTGCAGAGGCTACTTTACATAAATAGTAGCTAATGCTACTGTTTAGCAGTTGCTACTTTACATAGACAGTAGCTAGTGCTACTGTTTACCAGTAGCTACTTTATACTTAGCTAATGCTACTGTTTAGCAGCTACTTTACACAGACAGTAGCTAGTGCTACTGTTTACCAGTAACTACTTTATACTTAGCTAACGCTACTGTTTAGCAGTAGCTACTTTATATAAACAGTAACTAATGCTACTGTTTAGCAGTACAGTAGCTACTGCTACCCAAAACATCTCCGACTTCTTCTTAAAGCTGCGTTCAGGGAGTCCACCGATTTTAGTTTCTGGTTGTTTTCGCCCTGTATTTCCATTTGGGTTTGTTTTTTTTTTACCACCCCCCTCAAATTCCCCTCTCCAGTGACCATCTTCGTCTCTGGCCTGTACCACATGGTTGCTTAGCAACAGGCTTAGGGCCAGATCCGCAGTGTATCGATAGTCTAACATTAAATAAATAATAATAATGATAAAAAAAAACACCCTTTAAAATATTCAGCGGTTCAGCAGGGCGGGAGTCTGTGTGTGCTGAGGGAAAGTTTACAGTCTGCCTGGGAGTGTTCAGTCTGCATTCTGAATAAACTCCAGGAAAACAAACCACTTCTGTTTCTGTCTGGAAACATGGCGGAAGTCTCCATCGCTCAGCTGTCTGAACCTCTTGAATCAAGACAAAGACGCAAATCTGTCAAAGTGGCCTTAAAGTGGCAGCTTCTGATTTTAAGTCGGGAAGCGAAAAGAAAGTGATCTGGGATCAGTGGTACATCAGAGGAGGACGTTGAAGGCACCACAGCCGAACTTACGGCACTGCGTTTGGATGTGGAGCAGTTCTCTGTCAACAGGGGTCGCTGTTTCCTCACAGTTAGCTGGTGTCTGTCCTTCGCAGTGAGCGGATCAGTTCCACTGATATTTCTGATTTCTCCCGTGACTCTGAGCGCCGTGCGAATGGCTGACAGCTGTAACAGTTTTGTGGATTCAAATGAAACTTTTAGGATGTGTGTTTCTGGGTTTATGTGTGACAAGCGGGGCGGAAGAAAGCTGAGAGAATGGAATGAAGAATGGAAAACCGGCGTCTTCTCGGAATGAAGTAGTATTACGAAAAATTCGAAGAGGATTTATGCCACAACTCCTTCACATTCTGTAACATTTCAACAACTGCGATGTATTTTACACAGTACTTAACGTGCAATCAATGCTAATGAAGGACGTGTTGAAATTGATAGGAAGGTGAATGGGGCTAAATTTAAGAACTGCCAGGACTGCAAAAACACTGAAGTATGACGCAAACAATTCATTTCTAAACGTTTCAGGTTGATGAAAGCATAGAAGGCAACTATCAGACTTTAAATAGGAAATAGATTTTTTTTTCTTCTTATATCTGAAATTCTTCAGGAAGGTCACCCTTTAAAAAAAAAAAAAAAAAAAAAAAAAAGCTGTCCACGTGCTTTAAAGATATCGACTGAAATCTTTGAATCGGTTCTGCAGCAAAGCGGCAGCGAGGTTACAGGCCCAAAGCGGAGCGGTGTCGTCTCACTTCCCGCTCAGTTTGTCCAACTCGGACAGCTAACTTAGTCAAGCAGAGAGCTTGAGAAATGCTAAGAAGGAAGTCTGGTTGATGGTTTCTTATTTTATTATTATTGAAACAGCTCCACAGCAGCTGCAGGTCTTGGGAATGTTCTGACCCATTTGTCAGGGCATCGCGGTTCAGCGGTCATAACGTTGATCGTCAGCAGGTTGGTTGCTTCCTCCCTTCCGTGATCTTCTCAAATGAATCACTCCAAATAATTTCCTTTTTCTTTTTTTTCAGAGCTACAGATGTCTGTTTCTTCAAATTGCCACCCAGGCGCCCGTATCGCTGCTCGGCTTTTGTGCGTCGTAAAAAATAACAAAGGTAACACCGCGCCTGTTAAGGGATTTTCTGAACGTTGCCAGGAGGAGGTGGTGCATCTCGATTATTTTTATTTATTTACTTATTTATCTATTCTGTCTCGTACGCTATAAATGACTTTGTGTTACCTCTGCCGCATCTGCAGGTATCGCACCCTCTGGATTCATTCCTGCACTTGTGTGGCTGCTGCTGGTTTTAAACATGCTTTGATTCGAGAGCTGCTTGTTTCCAGTTGCAGCTGAGATGCGAGTTTGTTGGATTCCCGCTGAAGGTTAGGTGAAGCCAGCAGGGGGGCTGATGAGCCTGCAGCGTCATATTGGTGTGTGTGTGTGTGTGTGTGCTACCTGCTGCCAAACTCCAGCTGGGAGAGAGATCCTTGATTGCATGACGAGCTCGGGTGGAAAGGTTCAGCTGAGACAACGGATTCAGTTTTAAGAAGAAAATCTGGCAGGAGAGAAGCATATCGTTTCTGGAAGAACATTTCAGTTTCAAGACTGAGACGTTTGTTTCACTGTTTCACACTTTGTTGGCAAAGAAAGGATCAACACAAATTACTGCGAGTTTTTTAACGCTTAAAAAAACGATGAAAGTATCACATGTTGAGAATCAAGTCCTACTTAGTGCTGTACTTTAAGGCATTCCAACAGCTAAATATGCTGAGGTCTAAACCATTTTCTTGTGTTTATGTTTGTTGTGTAGCTGGAAGGTGAAACTCTGCCCCCCTTCAAAGACTTTTATATCCTCTAACATAGAAGATGCTAAATAATATCAATACCAGGCTGGTATCAGTATCAGATCATAACCATCTTGAAAAAGATTTTTTTGTCATATTGTGTTTTTTTGCACTTCATTAATGAAAAACGCACAAAAATGACCTTAACATGTTGTCAAAGTATTTTGCAGTCGCCTTTGAACTTTGTCCAGATTCTGTCCTGGGTTTGAACCAAGAAAAATCACAAAAACACCCAAAATAAAATAAAAAGTATCGGTATCAGTATTGGAGCCGGCGATATGGACCCAGTTTGGTATCGGATCAGTACCAAAATACAACGGGTTTTCTCGCAGGATTTAAGTTACTCTGTGACGTGACGGCAGAGCTCCAGGAAACTTGAGAAGATCTGCAGAAGCTGAGGTTGACATGGTGACCCTATAGCAGCGTGGAGAGAGGATGGACAGGAAGTCGGCTGAACGATCTGAGATCCGGGGTAAGTCGTTCCAGGAGGGAACGGCTGGAGAAGCATTGAGGAAACTCGCCAAAGGGACGATGAAGCCGGCACAGAAGGATCCCACCGGGAACCAGGAGCAGATCATCCGCTTGGGAGTTTAACTGATGAAGGAGGAGAAGAGGTGGAGTTTAATGGAAACACAAGAACTTGAACACAAATGCTGAATAACTCTTGAGCGAGGAAACAACTTGGTTGTTGATGATCTGCTCTTCTCGATCAGCCTTGCTGAACTTCAGCTGGAGACATTGTTGTGTCGCACACAAAATACCCTGAAGTTTGTAGTTCTGCCACCGTGGCCGTGTGTTACCTTAGTAATTATGTTGCTAAGCTTGCAGATTATCAAAATGAACAAATGGAAAACATTTTGGTGTGACTTTAGAAGTCGTATTAAAAAAACAAAACAGTACGACCTTAAGCATTGTGGAGGGCCTTGGTTTGAGATCTTTGTAAAATGATCAGAAACAAAACTTTTTCATCTTGAAGAAAAAAAAAACGACTGTCTTTGTAGAATCACTACAGAATTACAGAATCTTTTAAACATCGGTTTAAATCTCCACCTGCGTTCTGTCTTTTAACACAGAGGTTTTATCCTTTTAAAGCTGACCCTTCCTGTAATCTCTCTCTGTGTGTGCGTGCGTGCGTGCGTGTGTGTGTGTGTGTGTGTGTGTGTGTGTGTGTGTGTGTGTGTGTGTGTGTGTGTGCGTGCGTGCGTGCGCGAGTGAGTCCCTGCTGACTGCTGGAAGTGGAACAGCAGCTGGCTTCTGCTGCTCTCTCAGTCTGTCTGCCTGGTTATTAGACATCACTGGCTCGCTAACACTTTGTTGTGCGGCCACAGGGGAACGGACGGCAACAACAGACACACAAACATTTTGAGGAGAGCGTCGGCGCAGGGCTGCAGCAAACTCCGACCTGTACGAGCAAACGGATGACACGGGAACTCACGAAGACGCAATTAGAGTCGAGCCGATAATGGTGGTGGTGGTGGTGGTGGTGGTAGCGGTTAAACACGGCCTTTTCTGTCGTTGCACGGCCTTCATCTGCTTCACTGACGTGATATTTGTGACACTTTTACAGCAGTAGTAGTGCGCGAGCACTTACCCGGAAATATCTGGGTGTCTATTTAACAACTCAGTTGTACCTGGAATCAGGATAAAAGCAAGTAGGCTGCAAAACAATTGGTTCATATGTGCCATCTGCAGAAATACACCACTAGGTCATAAAACAGCCAATCAGAGCCAGGAGGAGGGTCTTAGCGCTGTCAATCACACCTTCCCCCTTGCTCTCTGCTACACTACAGCCTGCCATTAATTCTCAGGCCAGTTAGCATGGTCTCCGAAGACGATTCCTGTTGCGATAAGTGCGTTTTTCCACCATTAGCCCAGCTGCAGCGCGCACACAAGCATGATTGGAGGCGCATTCACCCTCCTCCCAGCTCCGATTGGGGTTGTTGTATTTCTGCAGATGGCAATAGAACTACAGGAAGGAGGAAGAGACTATCTGCCTTGTGTCAGTCTAACTTAAAACTGACATCATGTGAAATTTGTAAAAAAAAAAAAAAAAAAAAAAACTGTAAGAAGAACCTTCTCTTTTTCCATGGCCTCAAGCTGAGAAGAACACAAACTCCTCACGCTCAGCTGGAAGTTACTCCAGTGCACACTGGAGGTCATGGCTTGAAGATGCCAACAAAACAAACACACACACACACACACGCACACACACACACACACACACACACACACACACACACACACACACACACACACACACACACAAAGCAAACCTGAGATTCCCTCAACCAAAGAATAAATTTAACACAAACCCTGAGCCTGGGCTACGGAGTACGCAGCCTAACAACTGCAGAAAGTCATCCGGAGCGTTCCCACCTTTTCAAATCGCTGCGTGTCGCAGTTAAATTGGATCGTCTCATCCCTCCAGACTGAGGCGAATCGGCGCCTCAGCTTAATGGGACGCTGACGGCTCCTCGTGTTCCGCTCCTCACTGATGCGCGCGGCAGACGGCAACGGCTCCTCTCAGATTTTCAAAGAAACATCTCACACAGGATTCCCTGTCGGGATAATGGAGAGGCTTCAATGGGAATCTGAATGCTAATCTGTGGGGAGAAGAAGGCAACACAGACGGAGATGTTTAGGGTTGTTAAGGAAGAAGCGTCCAACTAATAGGTTTGTGAGTTTTAAATGTAGACAAACAATTGTTAACGTTTATGTTTTGTTCACATTACAGGATCCAGAAAAGAAACCGATTCCAGATTTTAGCTTTGACGGTATAAAGTATGTCGTCATCGCTTGTAAAAGTCTGAAAATGTTCGCCGAACAATCCGGCGAAATGCAACAAACTCTGTAGATATGACAGCAGCTGCGGCAGAAAGTGCTGCAGGGATTCTTTGGTTCATGAATAATAGAGGCTTTAACAGAAAGTCAAAACATACAATTTTGATTTCAACAAAAGTTTCTCTTCAACTCGCTGCACAAGGCCCAGCTCTGGCTTCTTCGTTGCCATCCTGAAAGCTGGAGACCAAGCCAAGGGCGGAGAAGCTCCTGTCAGTCAAGAAAAAAAAAGAAAAGAAAAGAAAAGCATATTCAGGGTGTGGAATCAAGGCAAGATGTAGCTATACTGTCAGACCTGGAGTTACAGCAAACACAGCAGGAAAACATGATTTAAATGTTTTTTTGTGTGTGTGTTTTTTTTAAGACGGCGTTGAATAAAACGCCCAAACAAAGCCGGAGAGATCTGATTTTAAGACGTTCGATGAAAGTAAAAAACACAAGCATGTTATTTCTTTTTTTTTTTTTTTTTTTTTTTTTTTTTTTTTTGGGCAAAAGTGATTTTGGTAAACAAAAAACAAATTACCATATTTTCTTTCCAGAACATGTTTTACTTAAAAAAAAAAAGAAAAAAGGAAAAAAAATCACATTTGGCAGAAAATGACTAACCTATTACTTTAGCAAGCTGATGTTTTTGTATTAATGACAAAATCTGAGTAGAGGGTGTGAGGAATATTTTGCGTAGCGGTGTAAGTGACTGGGTAAAGAAGCTTTTTTTTTTTGTTTTGTTTTTTTTTGGTTATGAGCAAAGACAGATTGAGATTTAGGAGTGTTCTGTCAGACCTGAACATCCTGTTTCTGCTGTACAGACCAACCAGTGAGGATTCTCACATCTTCTTATCCTCCTCAGGCCTGGCTGGAGGAACTCTCCCTTTCTGTTGAAGTCTTCCTAACAAGCACCACATATGTAAATACCAATTCACCCACTACTGGGATAAACATTTTAGAGCTGTGCAGAACTTTTCCTTCCTTTTTTTTTTTGCAGCTAAAGGAGTTTTTTTGTTTTATTTTTTTTAATGACTTATGATATATATTTTAGATTCAAATGTTTAGACTAGAAGTTAAAAGAATAAAATAACAGAAATGTCCCAAAAAGTCACAACTCTGTTTTTTTTTTTTCATTTTAACATCGGTCCCAACTGAAAATGTCAATATGGCTACCCTACACATAAACTTAGCTTTAAAAACATGTTGTTGTTTTTTTCTTTTCACTTCTGACATCAATCTCACAAAATCTTTTTCACATAGCTCTAAAAGATCTTGCTACAGTGCATGGAAGAACAACATACAGACAAATGTTAGCTTGTATTGCTAAGTAGCAGTTAGCTTAGTCAATTAAACAACTACCAGATTTTTAAAAAATTTTTTATTAAACTGGATTTAGTCTCAATTCAAGATCACAGTTCTGACTTTCAGAAGTTGCTTCTACCTCAACGCTTTTCCACTTTATTTTCCTGCGGGATTTCCCAACATTTTCACCCCTTCAAATCACTCAGTAGAAGTCACTGATGCAAACCGTAGGAATCCTGTGATTTGAAACCTTTAGGAGCCAACGCTGGTAAGCGGCCAAGTTGGCTGAATTCATTATCTTCCTGTTGGGAAGCTCTCGGTGCGATTGATGGGAGCGCCGATGTGACTTCTCCAGCACCTCCAGGCTCCGTGTAGGAGAGCTGAATGTGTTTAATGGACTGAGAGAACAGCCTGCAAGCTGGTATGGATTGAAGAACCGCAGAGCCTTATTTGTGTGCAGCTTGATGCTGGGTACGTTCCAGGATGTCTGATTACTGCTTGTATTGAACTCGTTCCTCCTGCATGCTTCAGATCTTAAAAAAAACCAACAACAACAACAAAAACGCAAAGATCTCAGCTAAAGGCTGACATCACTGGTTCAGTTTGTAGTCCACGAGGCCTTTTGGAGAACAGAAGGAGATTCTGTTAGAAGAGATGAAGAGAATACCAACAAAGTCCGTTCTGTGATACTCTGTTGGATTTTACTTCTATTGTTGCCACTGATTGAAGTTACTTTGAGCCCAAAATATCTCTGAGAGCCAAAATAACTGCAGTGACCAATAGTTACCAACACCTTGAATCAATAACAGTAACAGACCAAAAATAATCATGTTATTTGTATGTATTTGGAATCAAGTACACACCATTATCGCCAAACGTAGTAGAACCCCTGACTTGGGTGATTTGGAGGGATGATCCATCACTTCACAACATGATGTACGTGTAGGTGGACAGTGCAGCATGTGCTCAACCCTGGCCATACCTGAAGCTCGACAAAACACGAATCCAATAAGTTTTTTTTTTTTTAGGTAAGATGGGGAAAGAGTTTCAGAGAACAAACTTTTCTAGGAGCACAACGTCCAAGCAGATTTTCAGAAAGTAAAAAGACGTTGGAGACAGTTTCCAAAGAAAGGGTTCAAATATAAAAGGGCGTCAGGCAGGACTGGGGAAAATGTTTAAATGCAACAGAGGAAACTCTACACTGCTCGGTTTCTGACATGCAGCCTGGCTGACATGTAAGGAAAAAGCTTCACTCGCAACCACGTAACCTCGTCGTTTTCCTTCACTATTATTGATTACGATTGCAAATGTTCTCTAATTTGAACTCGATTCATGCATTTCTTAGCAAGCTATTTTCAATTTAGCTTGACAGTGTTTAGATTTATTCATCTTACCAATTTCAGTAACTTTTCTTTCTTTAAATACTAACAATTTGTTTCATTTCACATGTTCTGCTTACATTTGTATTCAGAACTCTTGGCGCTGTCGTCTTCATTTGACATTTGGAGGATTTTCTAACAGCTACTTGTTTACACCATATATCTGGATATTGCGGAGTAGGATTGTAAGATCTTTCAGAAAAAACATCCAAGTTTGGCTAAAATCTTTCAAGACTTTTTAAGGAAATGTGCAATGGTCTGACGAAGCCAAATTTTGGAGTCCAGTTTTCCAGTGCTGAATGACACAGAGCATCGGTACAAGAACATCGTGCTCACAGTGAGACATGGCGGCGGCGGCGGCAGGATATGGGGTTGTAGTCCTTCGATTCGTTTTAGCCATCTCTGAAAATCAGCTTTAGCCTCCGGCATGCCCGTTAACCGGCGAAATGAAGACATATTTCATGTTTTTTCCCCCCCAGCATCACCGTGAGTTGAACTCCAGATTCAAACCTGACAGAGACTCTCTGAGGTCGTCTAGAGGTGACCGTCATCAAAATGTGTCCTTACAAAATCAAAACCTTCACAAATCCAAACCTCCGTCTGTGAACGGAAGGCGGTGTGAGGGCGGCGCCTGCAAACTTCGAGCCGAACAAACAATCGGTCGATACTGTCGACTGGCAAGGAGATCTGAATTTCGAAGCAGCTCAACTGTTCATTCGATATAAAACACAAAGGACACACGTGTTTGTATTCCTGACAGAAACACGCCGAGGAGAGAGAGAGATTTTGTTCAGCTTCGACAAACTGAACTGTGAAATTGTAGCTTGATTCAGTAAGATAGCTGGACTTTGTGTGAGCGAAGGTTTGGTGCGGCTCATCCAAACTGTCTACATGTAACCACGCGCTTCTGATTGCTCGTTGGGTGGAGCTGGGATAGAAAAGCCGGTCCAAAAATACAAATAAAAGAGATGACATGTGTTGAATGTGAAGCCTCTTAAATATGGAGTCATGAGTTAGAAATTCATCTGCAGTATGCCAAATGTTGCAAGTGGAGAATAATAATTTTCGTCCGTAAACGATGATCTAGTTTTTCTGTTGCTGAAGAGAGCAAAAAAAACAAAAAAACAACCTATTTTCTTTTCTTTCTTTCTTTTTAAATATCCAGCATTAAATGCTTAAAATCATCGCTGATCCTTGAAAAAAATCACATTTGGACATGGATGGAACGGAGACTGTGAACCTGAAACAAAACCAAGAAGTGCTTCGAATTTGCTCAGCGTGAATAAAAAAAATAAAAATTTGCCAGTAAATAAGAAATAATGAACAACAGAAGAGAAAGCTCAGCCTCAGCTCAGGTGTCACATTTATATTCCTGCATTTTTATTTATTAATGTCTTTTTACGAAAACATGTTGACTACATATTTAAACATTTATCACGTTGGTAAAATAACCCACAGCAGCTCAGCTGGATAATAAACTCTGATGGGGCCGGATGAAGACCTTCTGCTCTGGCTCCAGTAAAATACTTATGAGCAGAGCTGGAACCATAAAGGAGTGCAACAACCAAGAAACGTCAAAAAAATTATTTAATTTACTAAAACTTCTGCAAGTCGTTTCTTTCCGGAGGCCAAGATTAGGACTCATTCTGCCCTCATTCTTCTCGTTTCCGTATTTTCACAGGGATATTAAGTAACGAGACGTTTAAAGTTTGTCGTCTCTAAGCCCAAATGTAATGTGGTGTATGGGTTTATGTGTGTGTGTGTGTGTGTGTGTGTGCTTGTTGTTGTCTTGCAGAGCCTGGCAGTCTGGTGTCTGCAGTGACTCTGCGGTGTGTTCAGATGAACAAGGAGTCCTTGGAGATTTGGGTTTTCTCTCCAAGTCCCTCAACTTAAAGCCTCAGGGGGGGGAGGAAGAAGAGAAGAGGCAGGGGATGCTTCATCAATAATTTAAAGTGCAACACGGAAATCTGTCCCCAGTGGAGTTTTGGATGTTGGGGATGGGGTGGGGGGAGTGGGGGGAAGAGTAAGTTCCCGCCTGTCCATGGTTTTAAAAAGCAGGAGCCCGGATTGACAGACGGTTAAGGGAAAGAAGGCTGAGGCGAGGGGGGAATTGGAGTTTCTGCAGAAAGCCTGAGCAGCTGCTGCTGCAGAGCGGGAAGGAGAAGAAAGACGGAGGAGAAGCAAAGCGACTGAACATCGAAGAGTAGTTGGGCGAAACATTGCAAATATTTTTTTGGCTGAATGGATGAAATTGGAGGAGTAAAATGCACTGCAGCAGCAGCAGAATATGTCAAATATATATATATACATTTAAATATTACCAGACTTTTATTCTTCAAATCAGAGTTAAGGAATTTGGTTCCATTAAGTTCCTTGTATTCAGGAAGATTCACATTCAGTTCACCCCCCGAAACTAGAGGCTGTACAGTCAGTTTCCCCTCAACTGGGAATAACGATAAAAAAAAAAGATTTGTCTGCACTGGAAAACAACACTGCCTGGAAAGATCCAAATCTAAACGCGCTACAGTCACCGGCTTTTTAACAAAACCGCTCCGTTTAAACCAACGGGTTGCTGAATGTCCTCCGCCGTTGTGAACAGCAGCGACGGGTTGTGATCTTTGAACCAGTCAACGACTGGCACAGCTTAAAACAGAAAACTGATTCTGGTTATCGTGTCTGCTTCGTTTTCTCCTATAGAGGCCAAACTGATGGGGGCGAAAGATCTGATTCTGTTGAGATCGTTCTGGGTTTCGTTGATGTTTTGCTCTTTCCTTAATTAGCTTAATTAACTAGTCGCACCACGTTAATTTTCTACCAATGTTTTGCTGCCATGGTTACCTTTATTTTTCCATTATGTTGTCTGGCTTACTTAGCCACGGTATTTAACCTCACGACCGTTTCTTGTCCCAGTGATTAAATGTCGGGCATCCTCTTCCAGCCAGAACTCCGCATAAGCAAAATGGATTTTAAAGTATATTAAGGCCTTCGGGAAGTTTTTCTGATCCTGTCCTTTCAATTCAACTCAAAGCTGAGATAAGGTCATCTAGACCATTGGGGGAGGGGGGTGGATAAAAAGATTTCAGAAAGACTCAAAAGACCAGTGGATGAAAGAAATTCACAAGGAGCTGTTAAAATTTGGTTCAAAAGACCGACTGCACCTCAATGTTTCTCACCAAGGAACATTTTCAGTAAACAGAAACATCTCGAAAGAGACTGTGCAACTCCAGGGTGTTTTATTTTAGGCAGATGTGTACAACTTGTTGTAATTAAAAGGTCTAGAAAAGGTGGGAAATTAGAGACGGGAACAAACTACACCTCATGTCAAACTAGTGGATCTTCCGGATGTAACTGGATGACCAAAGTGGTCATTTAATTACATCTGCGCGTTGTGAGCCACTGTTCCAGCAAAAGTCTTACATTTTCTTCCTGAACTACTGTTAAACACTTTATTATCCACCTCCCACTAACAGTGAAACCCTGTTAATTGATAGTTGTTTGACAACTTCTTATTGTTTCAACTTTAAGTGTGAAATAAACTTTGGTTTAATGTCCCTAAACCCTAACCAGCTGATTGTTAAAGACATTACACCCTAAAATCTGAAGACCATCTGAAAAACTTACTGAACCAAACAAAGTAAAGTGATTAAAACTCTGAGTCAGTGAAGAGATTAGCTATACGGTTTGGCTTTAGATCAAACACTTTTTTTTTTCTTGTCTTTGTCAGAAAATTCTCAAAACTGCAGATAAAGTGAGTCTGTATTTTCTACTTCGATGAAAAGTAGAAAATACTGGGTAAATCCTGGGAAAATCATTACCCAGGCCACAAATCAATGCAACGTCGTCTCGTAATAAAATGTTTGAAAACAGACCACTGGAGTCCTTTTTGTGGCAGGGAAGGTCTCCGCTCTGCAGAGAGCGAGAGAGAGCGACGCTGCACAGATTTGATCTGTTCCCGTAAAGATCATCAACAATAAAAGGTTATTTCCCGCCCCTACATCACGTCCACTCAAAGCCGCTCCCGAGGGCACACCGGCGCAGAAAAGCTCCATTGACGAGAAAAAAAAAACCCGGCGCTTTGCAACCTGAGTGTGCCCTCTTTGTACACGAATATCAGCTCGAAGATATGAGCTCAGGCGAAGCTCGAAATCTCCCGGCCATCCTTTCTCCCCTCAGCTGGGAGCGAGATGAAGGAGCTCGCTGACACGAGCGGGCAGATAACTTCGCCCGCGTGGTCGTCTTTGGCATCCGGGAGGAGTTCAGATTAGACTCACTGCTTTTCTGTTTACATGCGTCAGTGCTTGATCTGGACACCTCACTGGGAGGGGGGATTATTAGATTGCTATACGGGACAGAAGCACCAAAGGGCTGCATGAACTGAACACCTTAGGATAACCGTTGGCAAGTATGTGTAAAAGCTGATAAGATTTTGTAGAAGTAAAAATAACTAACGGTATAGTAAAATCCAAATCTGAATGTGTTTCAACAGCAATGACAAGGAAAACAAAAAGAGGCAGTGAATCTCAGCAGATAAACGTGGAAAAATTGTCCGATCCCACAGCAACAAATCTTGCGTACCCTTCCGTTCATGTTGGTTTACATGAAGTTAAAAACATCAATAATTCAGCCAAGCAACTTAAAAAAAGCCGTTGTCGATATATAATGAGCCATTCATTATTAAAGCCATTATTCTGTATCTCCACTGAGGCCGTGAAACTTTCTGGCTTCAGGAATTATTTTAAATTAAGCTTGCTGCGTGAGCCGGAGAAATGTTTGTCTTACTATTCTGAAGACCGTTTGGGAAAAAGTTTTCAGTTCTCCAACATTCAGATTTTTTTTCTTCTTCTTCTTGCTTGCGTTGCCTGGATGGCGGTATACACAGTATGTATGAAATGAATTATGGATTGTATACAAACTCCACATTTAAAAAAAATGAAAAAAATAAAATAAAATAAAAAGGTTTGTTCTCTGCACCTGCAGATCGCCATAATTCAAGTCAATACCACAGGAGAGAAGTAGGAAAACATAACAAAGCTCCCCAGCAGCCACAAAAAGATATCTGGTTTGATTCATATCTTATATTTGATTATTTAATTATTGTCTGAAACTGCCAGTGGTGGGAAGTAACGAAGTACATGTACTTTGTTACTGTACTTAAGTACAATTTTCGTGTATCTGTACTTTACTTAGATTTAATAATGGGTACTTTATACTTTTACTCCACTACATTTTTCAGTAAGTATCTGTACTTTTTACTTCACTACATTTCTACAAAAGTGTCGCGTTACTCGTTACATCCAAGTCGCATTGAGCTTTTTTTCCGTTAAAATGTGAAGTTCAGGGACTTAAGGTGGCGCCGTAAAATCCAAGCAATAACGTGACTTACGTGTCTGTTGTCACCCATCGCCTCCAACTTTACTCGCACGTGAAGCTCCCGACATGCGCAGTGGTTTCCTCTGAGCGGGAGAAGATGTCTGTCTAATCGTCAGTTATATAATAGCGCTGCATAAATCATAAGATATGGCGACATGTAAAATCAGCAGCGCTTCGCTTTCACAGACGGTTGGGACTTCGTCCAACTTTTAGCGTCACTTGCATAGGCGTAGGAAGCGGGGGGACATGCCCCCCCCCCACCCAATATTGAAGAGAGTCACATTCGTCCCCCCCAATAATTTCACCTCAGTTGCGAAGAATTTTAAAATCTTCCACTCGCATGCTTTTACAGCGCATTAGCAGAGCGCTTAAATAAGCTAAATTATTTTATTATGAGAGGAGCAGATCAGGCATAGGAGAGCCAGGTGGAGTTTTAGAGTGTGAAGATATAAAAATTATATTAATTAATTATATTAATTATATAAAAATTATATTAATTACATGAGACAATAAGAAAAGTGCTTGAGGAGAGGTTTAAAAATAAATTAGTGAACATTTTTGCTACAAAGTAAATAGAGTTGAGATGTATAATAATGTATACATCTGAAAATGAAGTTGTTGCATTCTGTATGATAAAAACATACTTTTTATATTTAGTTCACATTCTGATCCTGTACATTACTGTAGTGTCTGTTGTAAATCCATGAATCCATGCAGGAACACCAGGTTGCAGAGAGTCAGAGGGAGGCACAGAAACAGAAACGCATATCTGTAGATATTTTTAATTAAATGTTTGCGGCTAAAAATGACAGGAGAATAAAAACATTTAGGCTTTTTGCCTCAGTGTTTTTTATGGCTCATGTTTGCTAAGTTACTGAATGCAGGGCTGGAAAGTGAGACTGAGTTAACAGTGAGGAGCTAAGGTGTCAGACGTGAAAAGCATCATTTTTATTTATTTTGTAGATCAAACTGTTGCACTGATGTAGAGAGTTGTTCAATAAGAACAAAACTTGTTTTTTAGATTTTATTTTTGTTGGTCAAACTGCTGTATTGAGTTTAAAACTGCCGAGTCCTATTTTATTATTTGTTTTTTACTTTGGTTTTAGAAAGAAGTAGAACCAGTTCAACTGCAAGTCAATTTATATCAGTGCATTTTGACCAATAATCAAATGTCTTTTGACCAATAAGATATATCAGAATCTGGTAGCCTGTCTGTGCTACCAGAGTATGTAGCTTGCTAGTTGTGAGGCAAATGCTAAAGTGAGTGTTCATCCTGGAATCCTGATTATTGGATTGTAAATAGTAACGTGTTAGAATACTTGTTACCGAAACAAGGGTCAGATTAGAGTAACGCATTACTGATGTGTTGGTGGCATAATTGTTTGACATTTCTGCTCAAAATATTTACTGATCTGTCAGGTTTCCGATATGCGTCGCCCCCAATGACAGACTCGTTCCTACGCCCTTGCCTAGAACACTCTAAAAGGCAATACCTATTCTTACTTAAATTAGGTTTGTATGCTTTACTCAAGTCTCACTGATAGGTATTTTCCTAGAACCTACATAAAAGAACCACAGACAACGTATATGAATTTATGACTAAACTTCTGCAAGCAAAAGGAGAAGACTCTGTCAACTGCTTCTCAGAGCTGTTCACAGAGCGTTCTGCCAATCTTTGGATACAGCTTGTCTTTTATTCTCAAACTTCAAAGAGGGAGGATAGGCAAGACAGACAGCAGAGGAAAAACAGCAAAGGTCGTAAAACATTTTACCTAAACAAAGCAAAGGTCGTAAAACAATTTAACATCTGGCCCCTGATCTGAGCCCGGTTCAAATCTCGGTCAAACTGTTTCACATGAAGATAACAGGCAGCTGTGACTTCCAGGTCAGTTCACACATACAGTTTAAACAAGAGAACACTTTAACCTGAAACAAAATGATAATACCAAAAAATCTCTAACACTCACTAAATTGTTTATTCAACTCAAGTAATGTGAGCAATGTACATGTTTGGCCTGAGAAAAGTACAAGACTACATTATTTTGAGTAAACTGGATTTGACTATTTTTGTCACTGGAGTGAATGCTTCAGCTCAGCGGTGCGCATGCGCAGTAAAATGCGGGAAGCTTCCATTGGAAGAAATAGAGCTTCTTTAAAGGTGAGTTATTCGTCTTTAGTATATTTTCATGTGCCATGTATGCCTTTACTACTCGCATATATGGTTACAGGTTAATTTTTCTTTGAAAAGATGACGCATAAAAGTCTTTGCAGGCTAATATGCTAATGTTAGCATTGGCTCATGGGTCCAACATTAGCTAAAACTGCCACGCCTTTTACTTGAGAGCCTTTAATGTTTTGTCCATTGTTGTGGAAAAAAACTTACCAAGCACTGTTCAGGTAAAATCACTCAATCAGGTTTATTTATGAATTATGCACAATACAGAGAGCTTGTAGGACAATCAATCATGAAGCAATTCTGGATGGAAAGCTCTGCCAGGCAGAGACAACACATGAGTCTTTTAAACACATTAAAGTTAATTTTAAATTGACTTCTCTTATGTCTTGAAGAATGAATTTCTAAACTCTTAAACATCCTTAGGAGTCAAACAACTAAGAATGATCATAATTAAGCTACCCAATTTCATGTGTTTTCTAGAAAACCCAACAAAACAAAAAAAATTACATTAGTGCAGTGAAGGTATAGATAAGTGTCCGTTCAAAACCCAACAAAGCGCAGATTTTCCATCTGGAAAGTAGGTAAAGCGTAGAAGCAGGAACACTAATCGCCTGCTCAGGAGGATTTGTTACCTCATGTCATAAAAGTATAAATCTTCACTCTCTGCTTCGGTCACTCGACAGTGGACCAGCAATAGTTCTTTGAGTGGAGAGCCTTTCAGAAACATCTAAACTAGCTGTTGCTCTGGACGTTGTCCTCTTTGGTGTCAAAAGTTGAAGTACTTGATACTTGATAGAGTGAAGTTTTGCTGCTCACTCTATTGCTCTGTTGTTTCAGATTTAAAGTCGTGATCTAGATGGATGTTACAGACAGGTCGTCCTTCACAGTGGTGGATGTGGATTCATGTTGTTCCTTCCTTCTCGCCCCTCTCCCCCACTCGGTCTCAGCGTTGCTGCAGCCAAATCCTCCCCCGTCTCTCTTCTCTGGCTTCCTGTCAGTCCAACTGGTTCTGGTGTTGGATCTTTGGGTTGTCCAGATCGTCCCTCAGGAAATGTCCATGTTGTCCACAGATGAAACAAGCGTCAACAGTTCAGAGTCGTCTTCTCTCACAGCTCTGAAGCATGTTTAGCTTTTCTTCCTCTACGCTGATACTGGACAGCAGACCAGTGGAGGTTTTTAAAGCTCAGTCTCACAGTTTTCAGTCCAAATGCTCAACAGGAGACTGACAGTTGTCCCCTGGAGGTGATGGAGGTCTTTTCTGTCTTCTTGATCCTCCAGATCTTCTCGATCATTTTCATCGGCTGGGTTTGTAGGAGGGACATCATCTGGTCCATGGGAGGACAGATGGGAAGAGTTGAGGTCAGAGGTCAGATGCACCGCGCGAGGCTCAGACAGAGAGAAAGAGAAAAAGCAAATAGAAATCAATTAGGGTTTGTTTTGTCATTTTTCTTGTTGTTTTCTATGCATATATATTTATGAATCTTATTTTAACCTTTTACGTGATCATATAGTTTTAGTCATTTATTATCCATCCAGTATTATGGCTCCTGTTTGTGGAACAGTTTGTTATTTCCAATAAAGGTCTTTAGGATTCCAAAAAGGTTTGGTTCCCTCAATTTAGAAAACTCAAGGAATCACCTGCCTTATTTACCTTCCCTATGACTTGTGTTTAGTCAGAATGCTAGATTTGGGGTGGAGCCCTCCATGCATGGTCAGTAGTTTCCGAGTATCTTAACATCGGTGGTCTTCATCTCCTCCTTTGGCCAGCTGATTATTCCTGCAGGGTCTCTGATTACTCTGGTGTAGGGCTGAAACGATTCCTTGAGTGATTCGAGTACCTCGATTATTAAAATTCCTCGAGGAAAATTGACCTGCCTCGAAGCTTCGTTAATTTATGTTTTATCATTTAGCGCACCGTGTTTCAGCCGGAACATTATTTGCGTTGTGCGAAGCTCTGACTTCCACCTCTGAGTTGTTGACGGAAGCTACGTGTTAGCGGCATAACGTCCAATCTTCAAGTTCGGCCCGCGGGGATTTTACTGATTGGTGATAATTCCGGGTTTTCATCGTTTTTGTGGGACCAATAAACATCCTTAAAATGATGCCGGGAGTTCGGCAGCCTTTCTGCTCCGGAGCTGCTGGTTGAACGGCGGGAAGAAGCTGAGGAGGATTTATACAGGTGAGCGGAGAGACTGAACACGGCGGGCGGCTGAGGGTTGATGCTTACAGGGTAAGAGCAGCTTTACGGACGAACCGCACAATAAACTTTTATCATCCCGGTCTGAACAAACGGAAGGCGGAACATGGCTGGTAGATGAGTTTCTGAACGGAGGAGCCGTAAATATCCCGTATTGCTCCCCCAGTCTACAAAAAAGTAACTGGTAGGGAAGCACAAATGTGGAAAAAATAGACTGATGTTGATATCCGATAGTAACACTGGTGTTATGGAAGATTTACCAATATTTTATTTCATAATTGTTTTTATCCGATTACTCGATTAATCGTAAGAAAAATCTATAGATTACTCGATTACTAAAATAATCGTTTAGAACAGCCCTACTCTGGTGAGTAGCTGTTTATCGCACGGATCTTGTTCTTGCCATTAAGCTGGCTTCTCAGGACTTGCCTTATTTGTTGGAGGTACGAGGGGGTGCCCAAAAGTTTCCAGAATGACGCTGCTGCACGCGCAGTTTTTGTAGTACACGATTCTGCCGCTAGGTATTTGTTCAACCACGCCTTCTCAATCAGTGTGCCAAGCAGCGTTGATGTGGAAGGTTTCATCTACCCGCAGTGAATTTTCTTGTAAGAGCTGTTTTGTCCAGCAGTCGTTTTTCTTCAAGGAGAAGTTCTATGAGCAGCACACCGCTGAAGCTTTGCTTCCTGCTCCGGAAAAAAGCGGTTGATCATCAATTGACAATTCACCATTTTAAAAGCGGGTGAACCATGAATAAACTTGAGCTTGACACATAGCGTCATCCTTGTAAGCGGTCTTTAACATTTGAACGGTTTCCGATGTTTTTTTCCTGAGCAGGAAGCAAAGCTTCAGCCACGCAAACTTCTCCATGAAGAAAAACGACGGCTGGACAAAACAGCTCTTACAACAAAATTCACTGCGGGTAGATGAAACCTTCCACATCAACGCCGCTTGGCACACTGATTGAGAAGGCATGGTTGAACAAATACCTAGAGCAGTGTTTCTCAACATTTTTCAAGCCAGCGCCCCTCTAGCCCTTATCCAGGTCCCTCACCGCCCCCACCAAAGAATTTGCAGGCTACTTTGCATTGACTATATTTTATCATTAATATTACTATCACTATTGTAGATGTTTTGATTTTTATGCTTGTTTCTGTATTTATCATCAAAAATAATTTCCCAGAGAACAAAAAAAGTCATGGGAATAGAGATTATTTTCACAGGCGTCTACAAAAAATGCAATGAACATTCAAGTTAAAATTTGTAGGCCTAACAGCAGCCAATCAGAGTGGGAAAAAAAATCTTATTTTGTGCCGTTTTCTAGTTGTTAAATCTTGCACAAAATGACCAGATAAAAGATGTACAGCAATGCCAGTTTAAACTTTGAACTATTTGCAAAACGACTGAGCTCTGCAACATTAAAACATGGATAAAACTGTAACTACATCAGTGTTTGTCAGTTTCTGGTGGTGCAGCTCTGTGCTGCCTTCAGGAGAATGGGACATCAGAGTATCATCCATAAAACTTCACCCACATGGCATTTATTGTGCAAACCAGAGCTTTCAGTGGAGAAACAAAAGTTCCAGGTCCTTTTAATGCCATGCAAATATGAGACAGAAACAAATCCTTAATCAAATCCTAATGAGTCAAATTGAAAGTGTCATGGAGTCTCAACCTCATGACACTGACATGAAAATTAATATTGAAGAAATAAATATATCAAAGCTAATTAAAAACATAAATAAGTGATCAGTTCTTTACTGTTATGGTCTGTAAGATATATTTATTCTCAGTACTAGATGGGGTCTCAACAAACCCATGACATTTCAACAATATTTTACCTTTATCTGGAAATAGTGTCTGTTTATTCTTGCCATACAGTCCTCTGTATTAATTATTGCTCAAAAGGTCTTGCCATACCAGTTTATTCCTCTGTATTTACTTTAGTTTCTTAGTTAATTCTTGCATTTTGTTCTTCATTCATTTCCATTTAGTTTCCTTTGATTAGCATTATCCTCTCTTGGTTTATTGCCATGTCCACTTTAGTTTCTTTCCTGTTGCTAGATTTATTTGATCATTTATTGACGCTCACCGTCAGTAATTTTCACTCATCACCTGCTGCGCCGTCTAATCGTCATGTGTTTCACATCATGTGTTGATTTTTTTCAATGTTCAGTGTCGGATTCTCTGTTTTTATGCCATAATTCACATCTAGTTCGTCGCTCCGTTTTATGTCCCGCTTCTCCTGTTTCAGAGTTTTGCGCAATGTGCACATCTTTTTTTTAAGCCCCCAAGGTGCTCGGCGGTCGGGAAGCGTATCGATGGGGAAAAGCGATGCAGCACATATAGGCTATACTGCATTCTGATTATTGAAATTTAAAAGTGCTGTGTTGTTCTATCACACCAGTTTCATACCGGACCACTTACAGCACCGGTGTTAACGCTATAAAATGAACGTCCCTCTATCGTGGTATCACCCATGGAGGGATTTCTTGATTTATTTATTTAAATGGGTTCATGTTTCAGAGGGATACACAGCGAGAGTATCGTGATTTTAGCTACCAGTAGAAGAAGAACGGAGCTGCGCCAAGAAGCTAACAGAAGCTACAAATACTGAATAGAAGAAGAGCTGCCATCAATACAGCTGCAGCCAAGCATGGTTTAATGTTACACAATACAGTTTTACCAAGTTGCTCAAAGTCTAAACTGGCATTGTTGTGCATTTAAGGTGTAAAGTTTACTTTCGACTAAACGCCCCCCAAAGGCATCCCAGCGCCCCCCTTTTGAAAAAATGTCCGCCAGCGCCCCCTGCCGTCCTCTGAACGCCCACTGGGGGGCGGCACCGCCCACGTTGAGAACCGCTAACCTAGAGGCAGAATCGTGTACTACGAAAACTGCGCGTGCAGCAGCGTCATTCTGGAAACTTTTGGGTACCCCCTCATATTTGGCTGTGGCTCCTTTCCTTGTGACCTCATTCAGGTTGCCATTTGCTTGTGGTATTCCCAGGTACTTGTAACTGTCCTCAATGTCTGCTATTGTTCCTTCTGGGAGTGAGACCCCTTCTGTGTGGATGACGTTCCCTCCATCCGCCACAGTTCTCTAGTCCGAATGACATCCCAATGTCAGTGCTGTAGGTCCTGGTGGTGCGGATCAGTGAGTCGATGTCTCGCTCGCTCTTGGCGTACAGCTTGATGCCATCCATGTAGAGGAGGAGACTTTTGGTGGCTGCATTCTTGAGTCGGTATCCGTGGCCAGTCTGGTTGAAGTTTGGAGCCATCCCGTTCTTCCAAACAGCGATGGTGCTCAGAGGGGCTTTCCTCCCTCATTGCTCCTTCCCACCTGCCTCACCCGGAGAGCCAGGGCCCCACTGCTGCTGGGGCCTCTGTCCGTGGAGCGCCGGCTCCTTCGTCCAAAGAGGCGCAGGCGATTCTTCTTTGTGCCTGTGTCCTTGAGCTACAGGCGTGCCACCTGTAGCTCTGTATGTTCTTTTTTTTGCCACCATTCGGATCACAGAAACGTGGGTGGGCATCTGCCTGCGCCTGCTTACCAGCAGGTTTCTGGAGGTCCATATGGTGGCTAGCCTCCCTTACTGGCAAGTATGGGAATTGCAAGGAGCCGGCCTTTGCCCACAGGTCCACAGCAGCGCTACACTCCCACAGAAGGTGCCTAACCGACTCCGGGTCGGGGGCAGATGTCGCGGGAGTGCATGACGGCTCTGACTGGGAGGATCCCATGAGCCACCATCCTGGAGTCTGTTTGGAAGGACGGGATGGCTCACGTTGGTGATTTGGCTGAGGGGATTCAGATCTATGCAGAACAGCAGTGGGGGCAGAGAGTTTCCTGGAAAGAATTATGATTCTTTCCAGAGTTTTTGATTTCTGCCCCATTTGATTAACACTTGTGCAAGTGGTTTGCAGTTGCAGGTTTTTTTATTTATTTATTTTTTAATATATATACTGCAAACTGCACAATTGGTTTTCAGTTGCATTTTTTTATCCATCCATCAATTTTCTTACACCCTTGTCCCTTCGTGGGGTTGGGAAGGGGTGCTGGTGCCTATCTCCAGCTAAAGTTCTGGGCGAGAGGCGGGATACACCCTGGACAGGTCGCCAGTCTGTCGCAGGGCAGTTTTTTATTTATTCCATCCATCCATCCATTTTCTTTACACCCTTGTCCCTTAGTGGGGTTGGGAGGGTTGCTGGTGCCTATCTCCAGCTAACGTTCCTGGCGAGAGGCGGGGTACACCCTGGACAGGTCGCCAGTCTGTCTCAGGGCAGTTTTTTATTTATTTATTTAATTTTATTTTTTTAAATATATACTGCAAACCACTTGCACAATTGGTTTGCAGATGCAGTTTTGCTATTTTATTTTTTTATTTATATATAATGCAAACTGCAAACCACTTGCACAAGTGTCCACTGCTGTTCTACATCTGAACCCCCTCAGCCAAATCACCAACAAGACTGGCTACGGATACCGACTCAAGAATGGGGCCACCATTAATGTTACCCTAACCCTCCTCTACATGGATGACATTAAGCTGTACGCCAAGAGCGAGCGAGACATCAACTCACTAATACACACCACCAGGATCTACAGCATTGACATTGGGATGTTATTCGGACTAGAGAAGTGTGGTCGGATGGAGGGAAGGTCGTCCACATAGAAGGGGTCTCACTCCTAGAAGGAACAATGGCAGACATTGAGGACAGTTACAAGTACCTGGGAATACCACAAGCAAATAGCAACCTCCATGAGGTCACAAGGAAAGTAGTCACAGCCAAATACCTCCAACGAATAAGGCAAGTCCTGAGAAGCCAGCTCAATGGCAAGAACAAGATCAGTGCAATAAACAGCTACGCCTTACCAGTAATCAGAGATCCTGCAGGAATAGCTAGTTGGCCAAAGGAGGAGATAAACACCACGGATGATAAGACTCTGAAACTACTAACCATGCATGGAGGGCTCTACCCCAAATCCAGCATTCTGACTAAACGAGGAACAAGGAAGTTAAATAAGGCAGGTGATTCCTTGAGTTTTCTTAATTGAGGGAACCAAACCTTTTTGGAATCCTTTACTGTGGCGATTTAAAATAAAACCTATTGGGTGTATGTACAGTAAAAAGAGGAGTTGGGCCCAAAACTGAACCTTGGGGAACCCAAGCTGAGCAACAAGGTCCCAGAATACTGAAATATTAAAACTGTATAATTCATGTTTAAGGTCAGAAATCAGCAACTTCCACCTAATATACAGAAAATGTTTTGTGACAGAGAGGGAAGTTATAATTTAAGAGGTGATGGACATTTTAAAAAACAATGTATTAGAACAACCATGCAGAGTTTTTGTTTATCGGTGTGTGGAGTAGATGTATAGAATGGATTGAATGATGAGTTCAAAAAAGTAGAAATATAAACCAGCTTAAAAAACTGATTAAAAAGGAGCTTATTGCAAAATGTTCTATAAGATGACTGTTTTAAAGTATGCAAATACTATTGATGATATAAATACTTTTTAAATAATGAGACATCTTTAAATGTCATGTAAAATGGAAACAAGTTGTCTCGTTTTGATGTTTTGACAGTTAATTGATTATAAATTGATAAGTATGAAAGGGGCAAGACATTATAAGATATTACATCTTCTGCTCCTTTTCAAACAGAAAATATAAAATGTGCATGTCACTTGGGCATAATTTGTTTTACCTCTTATTTCTCTAGTCTGTTTCATTCTATTTTATTTTATTTTTTCTTTCTTGATTGTCTTTTCTGTCTGTTATAAAAATAAATACATAAATAAATAATTAGCTGGCCAAAGGAGGAGATGAACACCACGGATGTTAAGACTCAGAACCTACTAACCATGCATGGAGGGTCCCACCCCAAATCCAGCACCCTGAGACTAGCCACAAGGAAAGAGGCAGAGGACTAGTGAGTATGAGAGCCACTGTCCAGGATGAAACATCCAAGATCCATAAATACACCAAGAACAAGATCTCAACAGGCAATGTGCTCAATAAATGTCTCATACAATGGGGAACAGAGGATGAGGTGCTGGAGGTACCATGATGGGAGGACAAGCCCCTACATGGGATGTACCACAGACAAATAAATGAAGTGGCTGATATCAGGAAATCCTACCAATGGCTGGAAAAAGCTGGACTCAAGGACAGCACAGAGGCTCTCATCCTGGCTGCACAGGAACAGGCCCTAAACACCAAAGCAATAGAGGCTCAGATCTGCCACACCAGACAAGACCCGAGGTGCAGATTGTGCAAGGATTCCCCTGAGACAGTCCAGCACATAACAGCAGGGTGCAAGATGCTAGCAGGGAAAGCATACATGGAATGACATAACCAAGTGGCAGGCATAGTGTACAGGAACATCTGCAGAATATGGACTGGAAGATCAAAGTGGGGAACACCCCCAAAGGTGGTGGAGAATAACTGAGCTAAGATCCTGTGGGACTTCCAGATCCAGACAGACAAAATGGTAATGACGAACCAACCGGACATTGTGGTGGTGGATAAACAACAGAGGAAAGCCGTTGTGGTGGATGTAGCAGTACCAAGTGACTACATCAGGAAAAAGGAGCACGAGAAACTGCAGAAATACCAGGGCCTCAGAGAGGAACTGGAAAAGACTGGAAGGTGAAAACCACAGTACCATGCCATCCCACACCAACTTTATTTATGAATCACTTTATACATCAATAAATTTATTAAAAACAGAAGAAAACTGACCAGCAGTAGAAGGGTTAAGAACACGATAGAACTGAGCTGCAGCGCATGCTTTAGCTTTAGCACAGGACAGCGTTATCTCAAATAAAACAGGCATCTGGTCTGAAAATAATGAGTCACCAATCACTAAATTACAAACTGGTAGACCATAAGATAAAACTAGATCAAGACTGTGACCATGCTCATGGATAGCACCAGTCAGACTACACAAAATTAAAGACAAGAATATTAAAATCACCAACAATGAGAACTCGGTCATACCTTGGCATAATATCAGCCAGGAAATCAGAAAAGTCATTTATAAAGTTTTTGTTGTACTTCGGTGGCCGATAGACCGCCGCACACAGCACAGTGTGAGAGCTGCCGAGTTCAAATAGGCTGATCTCAAAGCTACTAAACGAGGCCAGAGGCAACTGTTTACAAGTAAAACTGCTTATAACAGTCACTATACCTCCACCGGACCCTGACATCCTTGGAGCATTAAAATAGCCGCAGTACCGCAGTACAAGTTCATTAAAAATGCTGGAGTCACCAAACCACTTGTCCATGATTCTGTTAATAAAACATCCAATCAATAAGAGGAAAAGAAATTCCTAATGACGAAAGTTTTATTTGTTAGCGACCTGGCATTTACCAAACTGATCCTGGCAGAAATCGGCGGGTCTACACCATCAGGTGGCATCCGGTGCTCCCGGCAAAGAGGCTGCAGGTTGCTAGGATTCACCCTGCGTCTACAGGGCCGAGGAGCGCAGGGACCTGTGGTAGTCTAGCCTGTGGTCATTGGGGCCCTCGGGGCAGTCATCCCCAAACTGGAGCAGTGGCTAAAACAGATCCCAGGAACAGCATCAGACATCTCAGTCCAGAAATGTCAGGTTCTAGGCACAGCCAAGATACTGTGCAGAACCCTCAAGCTCCCAGGCTTCTGGTAGAGGACCCGCGCTCAGTGGATGAAAGAGTCCACCTGCGGAAGGGTGAGAAGGGAATTTATATAAATATGAATAAATATATATACACATTGTCTGAGTATCTCTAAGTAGGTTTGATTTTAACTAGCGTTTCACCTAGCAGTAAACTACATTATTTTTTTCTTATGTGCCCAACTATCAAACGTTTCCCAAATACAATGTGACCCCAACACTGAAACTGTGAGTTTCTGTAACAGTATATGTTGAGTAACTGAGGGAAATAACATAAAGATACAATATTTAGGGCTCAAGGTGCAGAAGTGCTTATGGGATGTAAGCACTTCTGCACCATGATGTGCAGAAGTGCTTACATCCCATAACTATTTCTAGCATTTGCAATGCTGCAGCCACAAATTCCAAGATATTTTACAACAAAGATGATTACTTCAGATCAACACAAAGTGCTGCATAACTGTAAAGTGTAAGGAAAATAATTTGCAAACTTTCTACCTTTCTGATAACATTTTAAAACTTAGAAATCTGACTCGTTATCAAATTTTTGGGCCTCGTCAGAGAATTTAGGAACAGGAAATTTAACAAGGCAAGTGATATCAGATCTGAACCTGTCTGAACAATATCAGATGATACATAGGGTGCTCACAGAAAGGAACATTTTAAGTCTGCTTGTAAAGCAGGTGTTTCTGTTTTTTAATAGAATTCCTTTAACTCAAGAATTAAAGCCAGTTCTAGGAGTTTAAGATAAATGGTGTTTTTTTTCTCATTTCTGCCTTTGCAATGATTCTGCTTAAACATCTCTTTTTGTAAATATTTCTGTCTTTGTTCTGTAGCCTATACTTGGTATCACAAAACATTATGCAATATCAAGATCGAATAATGGTAATATTAGCCTAAATGCAGCCAGTGGCATGTGGGCTATAACTAGCATGTTGTCTTACATTGACTTCCTCCATTCAGTGTGCTAAACATGGTTAATAAATAAACAAAATAGCTAAAAAGCTTATTTTAGGAAAAAGCCTACTTTTAATGTGGGCAATAGTTACATTAGAAATGTTTGTGCTCTGCTTTTTGTTCACTTCGTGTCACTTGGTTACCAGTAAACACACTCATCTCTTAGCAACAGATAAGCAACAAAAAATTGTTATTGTTCAAAAAACATAGGATTTCTTCTGCTGTCTCTCAGACGTTTACTTTATGGAACTTTGTGGAACTTGGTTACCAGAAAACGCGATCATCTCTTAGCAACAGATTAACAGCGTAGCAACAAAAAATTCTTATTGATAAAAAAATATAATGTTTCTCCCACTCTTTTGAAATACCACTTATTTTACACTAACAAGAATTGTGCACGTGGTCAATTTAGCAGAAAAGTAATTTTTTGTCATTAATGGCAAATAGGCTATATTAAACACACATTCAACACAAAAGTAAAAATCTCGATTTATACTTCGTGGCAGTTCGTTACCAGAAAAAACCCATTTATCTCTTAAAACCAAATGAACAACAAGTAGTTTATAAAACAAAAGCTCTTTTGAAATAACGCTTACCTGATTAGATACAAGACATTTACCGTTGGCAAATTACGCTAAAGTAAATATCTGAAGTTCACTTTGTGGCTCTTGGTTACCAGTAAACACACTCATCTCTTAGCAACAGATTAGCGACAAAAATTGTTATTGTTCAAAAAACATAGGATTTCTTCTGCTCTCTCTCAGACGTTTACTTTATGGAACTTGGTTACCAGAAAACGCGATCATCTCTTAGCAACAGATTAACAGCGTAGCAACAAAAAATTCTTATTGATAAAAATTTATAATGTTTCTCCCGCTCTTTTGAAATACCACTTATTTTACACTAACAAGAATTGTGCAGTTAGTCAATTTTGCAGAAAAGTAATTTTTTGTCATTAATGGCAAATAGGCTATATTAAACACACATTCAACACAAAAGTAAAAATCTCGATTTATACTTCGTGGCAATTCGTTACCAGAAAAAACCCGCTTATCTCTTAAAACCAAATGAATAACAAGTAGTTTATAAAACAAAAGCTCTTTTGAAATAACGCTTACCTGATTAGATACAAGACATTTACCGTTGGCAAATTTCGCTAAAGTAAATATCTGAAGTTCACTTTGTGGCTCTTGGTTACCAGTAAACACACTCATCTCTAAGCAACAGATTAGCGACAAAAATTGTTATTGTTCAAAAAACATAGGATTTCTTCTGGTATCTCTCAGACGTTTACTTTATGGAACTTGGTTACCAGAAAACACACTCATCTCTTAGCAACAGATTAGCCTGGGAGAGCGGCTCGCGTGATCCGCACCGAGTTGCAAAGATCCAGAGATGCACGACGCGCTGCGACACGCTGCGCACGCGGCGGCGTTAGCTCGTGCCGCTGCGTGTCCCCTTCAACTTCAACGCGCACAATGAACCGAGCTACGTGCTCATGATTATGTGGCGATACTAGACGGAAACTCAGATTTGGTGAACTTTTAGTTTTAATAGGTTGCACAACAACGCCACCCTGGGAATTTCACCCAGAGAATATTTCTTTTGGTTTAAGGCACACAGGTTCAGTTATGCATGAATTTAGCACATCTGAGACAGTTTCAAATTTATAAAACAACCATTTATTAAGCTCTTTTTAAAACCAGTTTCTTTTTACGAATGGGACACAAAGGAAAACAAAGAAAATCAAAGTGCAGTAGCTGAAGTTACCGGCCAGAGGGGGCGCTATAGGGACGGTATCCACCAAACACAGCAAACCAAAAAAAAAAAAAACCCTTTGACACACCAGACGCAGTGAGACAACCCAAACTCAAGAATCACAGCACGCAGAAGGGGAAGACACCGTCACCACACCAACACCGCCACCGGACCTCAGCAACTGCAAAACAACAAAAGAAAAACAGTTAACCAAGATAACAATCTTAAACCTAATAAGAAAAAAAGCAATATCAGCCCAACTAAATAAAAGACAAAAAGGGCCGTAAGCAAAATAAGTAAAGGAATAGAAATTAACAATAGCCAATACAAGTTAAAACATCAGGACCATGCGTGGCCCGCTTGTCATGCCACAACGGGGGGTGAAATGGGTGCGCCGATGCCACACCCCAAACACCGCTTCGATGGAGGCGGATAATACCGCCGCAGTCCAACTTTAAAAACGACTGAGATTTAGAAGTCCGGGAAAACGAACGCCGACTGACAGATCCGGGAAACGAACGCAGACAGAGCAAAGCAGAGTAGATCGGAGCAGAACAGAGCAGCAATGGTCCGACTGTGGGGGGACCTGCCGATCCAAACACGCACACACACACTCGCAGAAGGAGGAAGAGAAGGAGCGCAGCGCAGTGGCGCTTTACCACCAGGATCTCAGTGTAGCACGCACCAGCCAGTGATTTGTTACTTTCCGCTGCCAGAGTCCACAGGACGCAAGCCACACAGTGGAAGAGCAAAGACGACACATCCTGAATGAACGCCGCAGCTCCTTATATACCACACCCACCTTAACAACCGGAACTTCTCACCTGACAACCACCTGTGTGGAATTAGGTGCATTTCTATACCACTACATTCTACCCCCCCTTTTTGCATCGTCGACCCGACGGTGACCAATTCAAACCAATACCATTAGCTCCAAGGTCTAAACATAGCTGATACAGTTGACAGGGATGCAGAAGAACCTCCAGGAAGAACGTCTCCTGCTGGCCGTGGAAGATGGTACACATTAGAATGTTGTCCAGCAGTTGTACGTTTGGAGCGACGTAGGGCCACTGGATCAAAACAGCTGACAGTTGGAACAGTCCCAGATGTAGAGGGTTCAGCGGATACAACTGGTTCACATGGTGACCCCGGTTCCCGGGATGCAGTTGGAGGCTGTGATCTACCAGAAGGTAAGTCAGAAGCAACCACCAGGGGTTGTTCACAAACATCAGATCATAATCAAATAGGCCATTGTCCTCAGACAGTCCACACATATGATTTATAGTGTAGTTAGTTTATTGCCATGGATGGCATAGTTACTTTGAAAGAGTAATTTGATCACTCAATAAAAAATTCATCCATCAGCTAGAAAATGTGCATCTCTTTTCCCTCCAAAAAGAAGCACATATTGTTGCTTCTTTTTCCCCAAGGAAAAAGAAGCAACAATATGTGTTTTCTAAAAATAATCCCAAATACTTAACTTGGATACGTAATTTTAATCTGATTATTGGATTGTAAATAGTTAGATTATGGGCTACAAAGGGTCAGATTAGAGTAACACATTGATAACACCATTGTTTGACATTTTTGCTCAAGCTATTTACGGATCTTTCAAGTTTCCGATATGTGTGTGTCCCCCCCCAATGATAAACTTGTTCCTACGCCCTTGGTCACTTGGAAGGAAAGCTTAAAGAAAGTTAAGCTCCGTGGACGTGATGCTAGCAAAGCTAGCTGTACTGACTGATGTTGCATCTGCGAAAAGTTGTCACTCATGTGCTGAATTATTGTGTGGAGATGTTGACTGAGGTGTCGCATATATGGGACAACGCTGGTACCAAAGTCTGCATTGATATGACATTCAGGAACGATCCGATTCTTCTGGATGGATCTTTACCGATTAAATTTATTTCAGCTGTAAGTATTTAATATCTAGGTGTTTTATGGGAATGTGGATCTTTCAAGTCAATTTGAGAAGCAATTTTGATAGGTAAAACTAAATTTTTTGTGTCATGTAGCGCGAGGTGCTGGTCTTGACTTGGTCTTCTTGGGTAGGTCGTCTTGACTACAATTCTGCTATGTGACTCCTTAGTTCCATGTCCTCTCCCACCCACCTTCTTTCCATCCCTTTTCTGTTGGATTTCTTTCAAAATAAAAGCCACCAGTGAAAAAAAGTGAAGTTCATGCTATGTTAGGACAGGAGACGAGATGTTTCCATCCCTGAAATTATGATGCATAGAATCACATATCTAAGTCTAAACTATGTTACACAGAGTAAACATAATAAAAACATGCTTTATCTGTGACATTGTTCATTAAATGGCACATTTCTATTGTATTAAAATTAAATACGATCAGTACACTTAATAATATTAGCGATTAGGTAATCCATTCAGCAAGTACTTTTACTTTTAATACTTAAGTGTTTTTAAAAGTCAGTACTTTTTTACTTTTACTTAAGTACAAATGTTAATGTGGTAGTTTTACTTGAGTACATTTTTGTCTGTGTATTTGTACTTTTACTTAAGTACATTTTTTGAGTACTTTCTCCACCACTGGAAACTGCACACATTTCCACCAATCTGTACATCACGTTTTGATCCATCCATCCATCCATCCATCCATCCATCCATCCATCCATCCATCCATCCATCCATGTGTATGGTTGGAAATCAACAGGTTTGTTACAAGATAAAGTTCTTATGAGCAGTATCTTCCTCATGGTTTGCATCAGCTGTTTGCATCCTGGCATCAGGATGGTGGAAGTAAAAGCTCTGGCTCAAGCAAGTAAGGTTGAACTGATATAATCTCTTTTTAGTAATGTTCCTCATCCTCCTCTCAAACATATGTGTTTGTGTCATTCATTGACATTCTGGGCATGTTTTAATTGATCTGTTTCATACAGTTTTTGCCCTGTTGTTTGCTCACTTTAACTTGGTTTGTTTTAGCCTATGTATTGTTAGCTTACTGTCGTTTAGAATATGCTATGTTAGCTTACGTTAGCTAATCTTATTTGGACTTATTTTAGGTTGGCTGATATTGGCATACTTTACTGTGTCTTTTCTAAGTTTATTTTAGCTTGGTTTAGCTTAGTGTAGCACTACGATGTGAGGTAAATCTGTGTTACCATAAAATAGGAAGCCGTGGGTGAAGAAAGCGCAGAACACTGAGCGGGAGCAGCGTAGCTGTCCAGACTTTTAATTCAGCCTTTACGTTAACAGAACCCGTCTTGGGCCCTCCTAAAAAAACCAACGAAGAAGAAAGAAACAGCTCCTCTTAAAGGCACAGCACAATTCCTTAGCTATGGATCATCTTTTGATCTTGTATGTAACCATATTAATTGAAAAGGAACAATAAATCATCTTACATTAGCTTATTTAACTAAAATAGAGTTTATTCTGTGCTGTTTTAGTTTAGCCTAGCTTATTATATGTAAGCCTAATTTTGGTTAATCTTACTTAGTTTATCTTATTCTACCTTACTTTAGGTTATTTTAGTATATTCTACCTGCATCTCTTTTATGACATTAGCCTACCATTGTTAATATTTTTTGGCTTAACTTTACATATCATTCCCAAACTTGTTTTAGCTAATTTTATTTTAGTCTATATTAGCTTTACTCATTCTTAATGTTTATCTTATTTGAAATTGTTTTTCAAATCATAGACTGGCAAATTTTTTTCTACTCTTATTTTAACATACTTTAATTGATCTCAGATTAGTTCATCCTGCCTTATTAATTAATCCTTATCTTACATCTTGACCTATTCCAGCTTCTCTGATTGAAAAGCATCTTGTTCGAGTCTAGAGGAGCAATAAATGTCTGTCTATTTTGCAAAAAAAACTAAACGAAAACCATTTCAGACAGTGATTTAAACAAATAAAATGTTTTAATGAAACCAATACTGCTACGATCTTAACCACTGCAAAGCACCATATGTCAGATTTTGGCTTTGTTCATTCCCTAAAAAATCCAGCGTAATAAAAGTCTTTGAAAGTCTTCCAACAACCTTGATCTAATGCCTCCATGATACATGGAGGAGTCCACAGTGTCTCGGATATATAGACACATTTTCACACCCACGCGCGTATCCGCGTGATGAAACCCAGAAGTATTTTTTTCTCTCTCTCACATACGTTAGCTGTAATGAAGAAGACATGATGAAGGCAAGAGCTCACACACATACACGCACACACACGCACATACTCAGTCCTCCTGTGGGATTAGTGTACAGATAAATTAATCATTAAAAGACAAACTTGCTTTAGGCATGGCCTGCTGCCTTGAAATGAATATTTTACAAGCGAGTACATCTCTGTCTTCATCCTTCCCTCTTTCTCTCTGCCAGAGTCTCTCGATAAATACATTTATTCTTCAACTCCTCAGGTATTCACCGCCTGAAGCAACACAGCACCCACCAAAAACACACTCTCACCTTCATCTGCCACACAAAGGGGACTCTTGTCACACAGACGAGAAGTTTTTCCTCAGCATGTTGCTGTGGCACGAGCAGACACTACAGGGTAGCGGCAGAGAGTCGGAGTCCAAGGCCAGAGACTTAATCATTGTCATCAAGTGGGGATACCCGCGTGCCGGATCGGGTAATGAAGAAGAAACGAGCAAATAATGATGCAATGGGTATGTTTGGTATTCTGCCTCCGCCTCGTTCGTTGTCTGCTATTGATGATCGGGCTGGGTTCTGCTCGGCCAGCCAGGCGGAGATGAGAACTGACTGCAGAACAGAACGATCCGCAAGCAGAATGGACGTCTTCTCTCCCCCGATGCTCGTGTCTAAATTCAACTTTCCAATGATTGTATTCGTGAATTTTCATCTGCCACGACTCACTTCAGGCCTCATTTGTTATATCGCCAACAATGATAACAAAAGGAACAAATAAAGGAGTTCCTCTTTATATAGAAAGGACAGTTTATTTTAATATTCTTGATATAAATCTTCATTCCCCCCTTTCTGATCATTCCTGGCTGTTTCAGCACAATTGCCTTTTTTCCCAATCTGAATATCCCCAGCTGAAAAGCAACATTACATCCCGCAGAGCCTTTTTTTTTTATTTCTCCTTTGGTTCTCCTTAACTGGCCCCTTTGGCTGGATCTCCAGCAGGGCAGCTGTTTACAGATGATAAACCCTGCACTACGGGCTCCGCAATGACCACAGAAGGATGCAGTTAAAACTACTCATAAACAGCTTAAAGACTTTTAAGTTTTCTCCCCCAGTTTGACACTTGGCTAAGTTCTTCCTAAACTGAGGGATGATTATAGGAGCGTCGTATAAAATCACTACCTTGGGCTTAGATTACTTAAAGCAATTAAGAGATTTACTATTTTGTCGCTTTTTCAGCCTTTGGCTGTACTGCGCTTATTTTAATAAAACATTTAAGGAACTCGTTCAATAATTAATGATTTGTCAGATTTAACAGCGAAAAGTGAAAGATGCCCGATTGAGTACTTCTGGCATTTTCCACTACGGATTTCAATTAATTCGATGAAAAGTTGTGATCGGTGGTTTACATGCACTTGGGCTTGAATGAATAGCTAATTTATCAATCAGTTTAGCAAATGTTCCATTTGATCATAAAGCGTTTCTTAAAATGGGATCAAGCTTGCCCTTATATGGCCAACGTCAGATTTCAAACAAGCGTTAAAGTGATGATGCTGAAGCAGGATCACATCCTCTCAGTCCATGGTGGGGTAGGTCTGTGCAGAATGGTGCTGGTTTTCATGGTGATTTCTGGGTTTTTTCTTACCTCTTTTTTCCCTTTATCTCAAGAGAAACTGTAGGGTTTTCTTCCAGACCAATTCAAAGTGGTGACATATATGACTACGATAATTTAAACCTCTGTAGTCATTCAGAAATGACAGCTAAAACTATTTTTTTAAAAGTTGTTTAAGTCTACAGTAGTTCAATCTTCAATTAGTTTGTCTGTACTTGTCTTCATTGATTAAAGGGGGGAGGGGAGATGAAAATCAAAATTGTTGACTCAATTTTTGATTTCAAAGTTCAACATAGTTCTGTGTTACTAATTAATCCACCCCGCAAAAAGGAAATATTCCAATTAAAAGATACTATTAGCAACTCAGTCATCAAACTCTGTTGAACGAATTTCACCAGCAGGTGTCAGGAAATGAACACAGCTTCTGCATGGAGTCTCTTTGTGCCGGTAATTTTCGATCAAAGATCAGAAATGAAGGTTCGGATTGGAAAGACTGTTCAGGGACACCACCTGTTGTGTAAAGCAGGTGTTTTAAAAATAAATCTAACAATATCCATGCATATTTTTGTCAAACCCTAAGTCAAACCCTGTGATCTGTTTGGATAAACTAGCTCCCTGTGGTTTTATCCATTTCAAACCATTTCAGACCACATCTTCAATAGAAACGCTGAGATGATCCAACATTTCCTGGGAGGTGTGTTGTTTTCTGATGCTATCTGAGCTAGCCATCTGGGTGGAGATAACTAAAACAGCTTCTTATAACCAGAGTTGACTGAACACCGGAAAGACCTTCTGAATGATGATGTATGTTTTTACCTACTACGACCACCACAATATAACTTCCAAAAAGGCTGTAACGCGTTGTAAAGAATAACTTTGACTGTTTCTTTGCTGTAAAACTATATCTGATTGGTCAGTTCATCATAGTTATGCATTTTCAGTTCAGCTTCTGAAGGTTCCTTTCATTTAGATGCTTTAGAAAATTACTAATTTCCCCCATTTATTGAAATCTGAATGAAGTCTTTATCTGTGTGACTGCGTCCTTTATGATTTCCACATTCTGACACAGAACCGCACAATGCTTTTACGCAGCAGGAGACCTAGGAAGGGCTTGATTGTGTTATGCTAATTGAAACAGTCAAAACTTGTTTTTCGCCTTGTCAGTCTTGGTGAGAGACTGTGACAAAATGTTGCTTTTGACGACTGCCAGCATGTCCTTCAGCCGTGTTTGGACTACGCTGTGAAATCACAGTGTGTTTGGTCGGTAGACGGCGGATGAAAAGACGGTGTGAATCAAAGTTTTTAAACGATGAATGTGTCTCTTACCTTGTCCTTTCAATGCTTTTATAAAAAAATAGGTTGCTAGCTCAATGTTTTATGGATTTTTTTTTTGAGGTTGTAGGGGACTTTTCCTTTTTTTTTTTTTCCTGACAGCTGGAACCTGAGTAGGAGTTTATAATGTTTGCCTTATAAAAAATTTACCATCAAGCATTGCCCATTTAACGGTTGATAGAGTTTTTTTTTTTCTAAACTCCCATTTGTCATGATTCGTGGCTGCTTTGTGTTGGGGTTTTATTTTGTGCTTAGTTGCTGATATTTCTGGGTTTATCATTACCAGTAAGCTTTTACAATATTCAGTTTATTTCTCTGTGTTGTCATTGCTGGTATTGTCCTATAACGGTTAGTTCCTCTGTGTTTAGTTTCTTTCTTTCTTATTTATTTATTTTTGTTTTCTTCTGTGACTATTATTCTCTTATGTTATTTTTAGGCTTCTGAATCTGATATGTAAGAAATGATTTTTGATAGCTGAAAAGAAAGCCTGTTTTTATGATCTCCTGAATATGTTCAGCAGTCTCACCAGGTTTGGTGTACTTGCTCAAGAACTGGCACATATATCTACTCATCATAATACCACCATGTGGGATATTAATATAGCGAATTACTTTTTGGAATGTTTACCTGATTGTTAAAATATTCCAAGTGATTAAGAAAAATCGTGCATCCGTGTTACAGGATAGAGCGCCACTGAAAGTGCTGCAGTAGGTATGCCAGGCCAGTCGGTGCGCTGTAACTGCCACAGATTGGCCTGGCAACACAGAACGGCACTACGTTCGTTACGTGAGAGAGTGAGGTGGGGTTGGAGAGAGGGAGGTGAACATAGATATAATATAAGAATAGACGCCTCATGGACCGCTCTCGCTATTGTCGCTGCGAGATTTAGGGCGGCCATCTTGGAGCAGTCCACCACTCCACTCAGCATTATGTGTTTAGCAGGCAAAATGAATATCAGCGCATTTAATCAATCATAACACGCTTTTTTTGTTACTGGAAACCATATTCAAACATCTATCAGAGCTACATTTATAAACAATTGTATTTTAAAGTATGTTTTTATACATAGTTCAGTATATTTAAATATGCTTAGTGGCTATAACGATGGAATAGGAATGGAATATTCTGAGATATATGTGTTTTCCAGCCGACGAGTTCTAGCTTCAGTGATTCAGCAGCTGAGATTGAGTCCAAAAGCCGATGCGAGATTCATCCGTGCTGTGCAGTGCATCCGTCTCTCTTTAAAGATATTCCCACTTCTTCCTCACATTGTGTCTTTAGGAACCTTCAAAACAACAACGGAAGATTTGGGATGTATCTTACTTTTGACAGAGTGAATAATAGTCTTTACACCTGTGTAACTATGCTGGTGAATGTTATAACACGTAATAATTTTTATATAATGTTACATTGTTTCTAATATTGGCTTTGTGTCAGATAATCTAAGTCAATGTTGGAGAATATTAATTTTTTTAGATTTACGGAATCACAGTTAGCCTTCATAGCGGGGCTGAGCCCCGTTTTACACCAAGCATGTAGCTAATATTAGCTGGCATCTCGCCGGTGGACATAAATACAGCAAAGTATATTCTAATCACATATATACACAATAATATGTTCATTACTTGTGAAATGTTGTCTGTGATTCTCATATCAATAATCCATCGACCCGAACAAGATATCCCGCAGTGCTGAGGCATCTTCTCTGTTTTGGTTGAGCAAAGTAGGAGGGTCGACCGCTCCAAAATGGCCACGAATTTCCTGCGCCGGAGCAGCCAATGCGGGGTCTACTCTTATATGCCAATGGAGGTGGAGCTATGATGGCTTCTATCTACACACGGAAACGTGAAACCAGTGTTTTGAAATGTATCCTCTCTGGTACCCACGGTACGGACGATGTAAATGACAATAAACCGTTGTGAATACACCAACAAAGGTCTCATTCTCAGAGTTTAGGAGTCACACTTTGCTGGCCAATAAGATGTTCAGTCCGTTGGATTGTCTCACTGCAGAAGAGACCCTCTAACCCCCGAACTGACATTTAGGGAGTTGGACACACATCGTAACAAAGAGACAAAGAGAAGGGAGACATTTGGAAAAATGTGGGTCCTTGCAAATATTTACAGAGACCGTTACTGGAGGAAGTACAAATATCAAGGAAAACGTATAACATCAAAAGAAGTCAGAGGTATTTACACTGTTTTATTTCTCCCTTAGCTATATCATCAGATAAAAGCTGTATCTCAGTTATCATAATTATCTGAGCAAATGGAGAGATTGGAGTTATATTCCTCTGAGGACACATGAGTGTTGGTAATTTTTTTTTAAGATTAAAATTTTCACACACTACATGTGTGTGTTTGCAATTTATGCTATCAAGTTGAGTGAAATAGCTGTGCTTCTAAAATAAGTCCATGTTCAATGGTTTGTAACATTACCGTGATGTAAGCCATGCACAAGCATTGCTAAGCATTGTAGTCTGTGTGTGTACGTGTGTGTGTATTAGGGCTCTGAGTCTTACTTTGTTTATGCATCTGTGTGTGTTTTCGCCCTAAACTACCCCACCTGTCAGTGTGTGATTGTCACATTAGCTCCTTGCTGCCCGCTCTCATCCTTCTCATTGCCGTTACCATTTCAAACTTTGTTGACTAACACTTAACTTCCACGCAAGTTACTTTCACAGAACCTTACTTTGAACCTAAGGCTTGGGTCATTTACCCAGCAGAATCACGGTGTGGACTTTGAAAACTGATTGGTGTTGCAGTTGTTGGCAATGTTGTTTTTAGAAGCGGTTGAGGCTTAAATGGAAGCAAGACAAATAGTGCAAAATGTGAGTTTAACTTTAAAACAGATAGGTGAACTTTTATAATCAGATAAGAAACTTTTTCTTTGTATTTTCCAAGTTCCGAGCTTCTCCAAGCTCTTGAGATCTAGATTAAGATTAAAAGCATGAGATCCAGGATACAGGCAACCTTGGAGATGGGGGGAGTAACTCCATCATCAAGGAGCTCAGAATATTTTATTTCTTCTCTCCATCTAAACAATCATCGGGTACTGTGCAGGCCTCTAATAAGGATAGATCCTGGAACTCGTTGGTGAAACTATGGATTCGTTTTGGCCTTGGTTTGCCTCGGCACCGTCCAGGAGGAGCTGCGGAGAGAAATGTCTGAATTTATGTCCGATGTTTTTGTACAATCAAAAAAAAGGAACTTTCTACAGTTTTACTTTGTGAGTTTTATTTTAAGGTATCCGACGTTCAGCTGTAAATATTTTCTCTTCCAAATCAACCGACGAAGACGTGAAAACAAAAACCTCTCCGCGAGGCACGCTGAATGGTGGAGAATCAGTAAACTTTGGAAAGTGCGGGTTATGTCGATTCTTCAAATCAATAATTCATTTTTGGGATTTGTTCTGCTCTGCTCTATTTTCTGTTTTGCTGTGTCTGAATGGGTTTTCGGCTGTTTACAAATTTCCATTAGACCGCGACAATGCTTTGGGTCCAAAAACAGAAAATGTAGAAACCAGTAAAAAAAAAAAAGAAGCGGAGATTGAGATCACCTCCGATAAGGCGTCTCGGCAATGGAGACACGGAACATGGTCCACTCAGACTCAGTGTCCCCAACCTCCCCTGAAACGTGTTCGAAGTTCTGCCGGAGATGGGAGTTAAAACTCTTGTCTCACAGGGAGTCCACCAGACGTTCCCAGCAGACCCTCACAGCACGTTTGGGCCTGCCAGGTCTCACCGGCTTCCTCCCGCACCACCGAGCCAACTCACCACCAGGTAGTGGTCAGTGGACAGCACCGCACCTCTCTTCACCCGAGTGTCCAAGACATACGGCCGCAGAGCCGATTATACGATGACAAAGTCGATCATTGAACTGCGGCCTAGGGTGTCCTGGTGCCAAGTGCACATATGGACACCCTTATGCTTGAACATGGTGTTCGTGATGGACAATCCGTGACGAGCACAGAAGTCCAACAACAGAACACCACTCAAGTTCAGATCGGGGGGGGCTGTTCCTCCCAACCACACCCCTCCAGGTCTCACTGTCATTGCCCACTTTAGCGTTGGAGTCCCCCAGCAGAACAAAGTAGTCCCCAGGAGGGGCACTCTCCAGTACCCCTCCAAGGACTCCAAGAAGGGTGGGTAATCTGAACTGTTGTTCGACCCGTAAGCACAAACAACAGTCAGAACCCATCCCCCCACCCGTAGGCGGAGGGAGGCTACCCTCTCGTTCACCGGGGTAAACCCCAACGTAAAGCCCCAAAATTCTGAAGACTAAACAGAAATCCCGATAATGGATTTTTGTTTGTTTGTTTACAGACCAGTCATGTGTACAGAATT